>NC_090451.1:103435723-103737348 GCF_031143425.1 Pleurodeles waltl | reverse complement strand
CAGTGGTGTTATTTCTATATGAATATTCTTCCTCCTCCCGAGGTGTTCCGCGTGCTTGGGGGACTCCGTTATCATTTGGATAACAGACAGTATTCAATTGTTTTTGGAGTGGCGGATCATCGTTGTCGAAGGTAACTCCATGCATATATGTTGATACAAGGAGTAGAGCAAACCAAGCACTACAGGAACCATTGTGTGAAAATGGCAAAGGAACAAACAATGTCCCTCCTGTGCCTTAATGAGTAGGCACCTTTCCACAGACCCAACATCATGTAATATTAATAGTGTCATGGGCGTGATGTAACACCTGAATGAAGGTGTAATTTTGAAATGCAGACCAATGCTTTTCTTCTTAATAAGGCACAGTGAAATGATAGTGTTCCTGCAGCACTGGGGCAGAAGTTACCGTTGTTAGTACTGCTTTCTTTGCTGAGAGTGTTTCCTCGATGATCCATTTGAGTATGCTGAGTAGGATAGCTACCACTGTAAGCACGAATAGTATTATTGTCTTGTTGCCAAGGGCTTTCTTTAGTGATTTCTGAAAAGGAACAGCGGTGCCTTGGGCTTGTACTAGGACTGAGTCAGCCCATTTAGATGGTGTGATTTGTGTTGTTCCAGCTTGTGCGTGTTAGATGGCCTCCGCAAAGGAACGGGATGATAGGTATCCTTTACTGTGGGGCATGACTTGCTGTAATCCCCAGAGGGTAATACTGCAACATAAGCAGGAATTGTGATTGCTGAACCGGCATCGTCGTATCCCTCCTCCATGATAGCTCGACAAGTGTCCCGAAAGTACTGCAATGCCCCTAATAGCCGCCGGTAGTTGTTGGTGTCTTCACTGACTGATATCTGTCCTAGCAAACCACTACTAGGTAATACCCAGGACCCCCAGTCAGACTTTATTACCACCCTGCAGCAATGGGCGACTGGAGTACTGACGGCCCTCAGAGTCACATTCTTTTTCCTTTTCTAGCTTTCGATCGGAGGTAGTATCCGTCAGACCCTTTGTTGCAGAGTTCCAGTTCAGGTTCAGATTCTGGGTCACAGACTATTGGTCTCTCGTGAATCAAAACTTCTTAGTGGGTGATCAGGTCTTCTTCAGTCAATGGCTGGACCTTCCAGCAGTGAGAGGCATATACCCAGGATTTCCTTCCCTCCACTCGCACAGCTGTCCATGTGACCAGCAAAACCAGTAGAGGTCCTTTCCAGCGGGGTTGCAGGGACTGGGTGCGTGCAAAGTTCTTCACAAGGACAAAATCCCTGGGTTGGATGTGATGACCAGAACCTTGGAATCTGTCAGTCACTGATGCTCTGACCTGTTCGTGAAGTAAAGACATTGTTTTATTCAACTCATACAAATACTTCCCGGGGAAGATCGGAAAGGGACTTGGGAGATGGAGCATTCCAGATATTCATAGGTCTACCAAAAACTGTCTCACTAGGTGTAAGGTGTGATTTGGAATGGGGGACAGACTGGATGGATAATAAAGCCAGAGGCAGAGCGTTTACCTAGTTTAGTCCAGTCTCTGCTGTTATCTTAGCCAATTTCTCCTTTAATATGCCATTGTAGCGTTCCACCAACCCTGCCGCCTGAGGGTGGAATGCTGCATGGAATTTTTCTTAACCCCCCCAACCCTTCCAGAATGTGTCTTATAGTTTCACATATGAAGTGTGAGCCTCGATCACTTTGCATCAGCCTATAGAGACCATACCGAGGAAAGAACTCCTTCAGGAGTATTTGAGCTGTCGTGATAGCTGTATTATCCTTTGTTGGATATGCTTCAACCCATTTACTGAATGCGCAGACCACCACTAGAGCATATTTGTATGTGTTGACCCTGTTCATTTGTATATAATCCATTTGAAGGACTTAAAAAGGGGGCAGAGGGTAGGGTGAATCCTGTCATTGGTACTTTAGTTCCCTTTTCCACATTGTACCTCAAGCAGGTCAGGCAATGCTTAACAAATCTTTAAACCATTTGTCTCAGTCTGGGGTGGCCCCACACTCCCTTCAACATTGTGTACATGGCCTAAAACCCGATATGAGCAGGTAAATGAGTCATTTTTAATAAAGGAATGATATATGCTTCTGGCAATTTCCATGTAAGGGTATCCTGTGCTCTCCAACAACCCTCCTCGTCCAATATACCATTTCGTTTCCATTGGTCTATTTCCTGGCTAGTGGCAGATTCTTGTATATCTCTAATCTGTTTCCTAGCATCCTGCCATTTTTCAGACTGTGATCTTTGGACATACATGGGTGCTTACTGAAAACCTAGTGCTGTGTTCCTCGCCGTTACATCTGCTAGTGCATTTCCATGGCCCACTTCATCAACAATTTTCTTATGAGCAGGACACTTGATCACTGCTCATTTGGTAGTGAGGGTGATAGCCTCTAGTAGAGCACTAAATAATTCACCATGTTGTATAGGTGCACCGTGGGAAGTGAGAAAGCCCCTCTCCTTCCAAAGTTGTGCAAAATTGTGAACCAGCCCGAAGGCATACTGGCTGTCAGTGTAAATATTTACAATCATATGTGTGCTAAGGATACAGGCACGCGTAAGTGCTGTTATCTCAGCCGCTTGGGCAGATTCCTGCAGTATTCTAGCAGTTTCTACCACTGTGGTCGCTGTTGTAACAGCATAGGCAGCAGATGTTGTGCAGTCTGGGAGTTTCAAACAGGAGCCATCTACCCACAAGTGGCCTTCCGCATCTGGTAACACTGTGTCCTTAAGATCCACCCTCCACTTTGTTTCTGCCTCTGTCCGAAATACACAATCATGATGAGGCTGTTGGGTAAGGGGGTCATTATTTGGTAGTGGTAGAAGTGTGGCTGAATTCAGAGTAGTGCAGTGCTGTATGATAATGTGTGGATTTAACAATTCATAGCCATGTAACAGGGCGCTTGTAAGGTGTTGTGTGTTTGTTCTATTCAGCAAAATGTCAACAGCATGTGGTACCAACACAGTCAATGGGGAACCCAGAACTATGCCCTCCGTCTGATGCACTGCTACTGCCGCTGCAGCTACTGGGCGCAAGCAGGTGGGCAATGCCCTGGCACCTGGGTCCAGGATGGCAGAGAAATAAGCGCAGGGTCGTTTGTGTGTACCATACATCTGGCAAAGAAGTGATAGGGCACAGCCTGATCACTCATGTACGAAAAGAAAAAATGTTTTTTTATAATCTGGGGTGCCTAACACAGGAGCGGAACATAATGCCTGGCGTAATGTAGTAAAAGCTTCAGAATGTGCATCTGTCCAGGATATAGGTTCAACAACATCCTTAGTAAGAAGAGATAGAAGTGGTTTGATAATAAGTGAAAAATTGGGTACCCTCTGTCTGCAGAAAGAGGTAAGTCCTATGAGTGCTCTCACATCTTTTTTTGTGGTAGGAACCAGGAGATTCAGGATTGTCTGGATCCTGTCAGGTGTGAGGGCACGTCCCCCCTTGGACAACAGGTGACCTAAGTAAGTCACCTGTTGTCTACAGTACTGTAATTTGTCTTTGGATACCTTGTGACCAAGTTCGGCAAGAAATCTCAGTGTGGATATTGAAGCTTGTTGACATAGGTCTGTAGTATCTGCAGCTAAAAAAATATCACCAACATATTGAATGAGTGTTACTCTGTCTGGGAGGGCAATCTGATCAAGCTGTTTCTTCAGGGCTTGGCTGTATATACTTGGACTCTCCGTAAACCCTTAAGGAGCGTGACAAAACCTGTAGGATGGATTCATTACTAGTATGTAACTGCTCCTCAAGACAGGTTAATCTCTGTTGCTCAAATGAGCCATACTCTGGCCACTGAAGTTCTTTATTATTTTTTGTGTATTTCCGCCACAAACTAGAATAGATTATGGTGGAAAGGCCGTATTTTATATACATTTCCTTATTAGGCATCCCTTCTGGGGGGGGCGGTTGACTTACTTCTAAAATAGCCAGTGGTTGTGAGCAACAACAACCACACCACTTTCAAAATGTACTTAATGCAGTCATGTTTGAATCAGAATGCAAAACCAGTTTACACATTACCTGCCCTTCGATCCTTGCAAGGAGCGAATCAGAAAAGCAAATATTTATTCAGACATAATCATATAAAAAGCTGTCGCAAAAGCGAACCTACCAAATTTCGGCGTGTTCCTCTTCTCCAGTGGGTGCTCCCAATAATCAGAATAGGGCCCCAGTCAGGACCAGGGGTCGTCAATTGCAGTTGGTATCCGTCAAAGGGAGAGAACGAGGGTAACGTAGGCTACAGGTACTCGAGTCCAGTAATCCGTAGGTGCACCCCTCTGTGACCGGTCCCCTTCCACCTTTCTGGTCTGTCGGGCATAGACCCCTGTGTCTCTGAAGGGGCCCCACATTGGGTGCCAATTGTAGAACCAAGGACCACAATAGTGGCCTTTGGCGGTGCAGGGGCCACCTAAGTCTACGGGTTGCAGTCGCCAAGAAGGAAAGACCACACCAGTCTGGAGAAGAAGAAAACACACGTTCCCTAGAGAGGGAAGAGTGTCCTAGAACCATATTCTGTCTGAACCAAGAGACTTTTCCCCCTCTTAGGGGCACGCAGCATCCTTTATAGGACGTGGACACTCCCCATTCGTGCGGAGTAACAATGGAAAGCCTTGGTTGTTACGAAATTGAATGCAAAGCGTCAGTTATTCCAACCTGCAGGGTTTAGAACCGGTTCGATCTTGCCTCTGTTTCCGTGGTTACAGAGCTGAGAGGGTGAGTCTGTTTGCTGTCTGCTCAGCTTCCTGGAACATTGCGTCGGCACAGAACAAAAACAGCCAAAATGCTTGTTGTAGGTCATGTAGGTAAAGGCTGAAGAAACAAAATGGATGACAGGAGCAAAATGGTGGTGCACATGGCAATTTAACATTTTCATGTTTCACAGGTCTCAAAACCCTGCTGAATACTTTTCAAGACACACCTGACCAGTCATCATCTGGGAAGAACTGGATGCTGAAGACGTCGAGAGGAATGTGCATTTGGTGGTTGAGCAATAGAGGCCTCGGCCTATATCTCTGGATAACATCATTGCTGCCACTCAGTTGGATGACTGCCTTCAGCTAGCAATAGCAGCAGTAGTCTCAGCGAACTGGCAGACTCTTACTCACAACGCTGCACATAGAACAGATGAGGCCTGGTCGACGCTGTCATCACTACACAATGTCCGGCACAAACTAGTGGTCTCACCTGAAGGGTGTCTGCTAAGAGGGCCTGACTGGAAATCCCCACATTGCTACACAGACAGGTAGTAGACTAAGCTCACTCACGCATCAAGGAGTAGTAAACATGAACTCAAGATTTAGATGCAAAGTTTGGTTTCCTGGCCTGGATGACCCAGAAGAATGCAGCATAAGACAATGCTCCATGAGTGAAACTGCTGGCTCGGCAGATCCGCCGGCGCCTCTAATCACAGAGCCAATTCCTTCCATTCCATGGCAACAAGCGAGCGCTGACTTTGGGAGTCTACCGGATGGCTGACATATGCTGTGATCATAGACAACTTCTCAAAACACCTGGAAGTTGATATTCTAGAGTCAATAACAGCAGCTCAGGCCATACCCTGGGCAAATAAAGCCATGGCCACACATGGCCTATTGAACAAACTCAGAACTGATAACGGTCCTCCCTTTTCAATCCAAGAATTTTCAGAGTAACTTGCATCCAGGGGAGTTCATCACAGGAAGATAACCCCTCGCTGGCCCCGAACAAATGGTGAGGCAGAACGGTTTATGAGTACATTAAATAAAGTCTTAAGAATTGCATTAGCCAATCGCCAGAATATAGAGTGTTTACTATATCCGGGAATACCACCTCACTCCACTTGCCACCACTAGAGTTTTCCCGAGCACTTTGTATATCAAGCAAATGGTTAGAAATACCATTCCACATGTGATGGAAATGTCCGAAACCACAGAGAAGGTTGCAAAGCATTGCATCAACACCATGAAGAGAACAAGAGCATGTCAAAGAAATGGCAGGCCAAGCCGCACCAGTTTCAAAGAGGTGATCTAGTACTTGTCAAGAATTGACGTCCTGGAAACAAGTTTCTTCTCCCTCTTGAAATTGAACCCTGGAGAGTGAGTGCGGTGAAAGGAACCATAATAACTGCAGAAAGACAAAGAGAACGAATAAAGAGGAATCCGTCATTCTTCAAACAATATCGAAAACCTGAGTCTGACTCGGAGAGCAATAGTGACATACATCCCACGACAGAGCCCGTCGTGAGTGAGGACAACAGGAGCAGTCTGCGAGATGGCAGTTATTCTTTCCTTCCATCACCACTGAGAGATCCGGATACCTCCCACAAATTAAATGAACATGTAGAAGCTTCACAGACTCAGAGGAGGGACACCAGAGGTGCAGGTCCCAGGGCAAATATCTTTCACCCTGTAGAAGAGTGCGGAGGGAAGGAGCCTGGTCCCAGTCTGCAAAGTATGGAGCGATATGACTTACGTCATTGACCAACGATCTCCAAGAACCTGAAAGACTTTGTGTTAACCTGAAAGCTGTTTCATTATCCTGGGTCAGGGTGCTCACTGTTGATTTTTCCAAACTATATTGGTTATTCAAATGCTTGTGTCAATGCTAATACTTGTGTATTTGGCAACTGACATCATTCTTGACCTTTTGACAAGCTATACATGTTTTTGGTATTTTGATTTGATACAAGTTGTTGTGCCCCTGGTTTTAATTTTCTTTTTGGTTCTGTTTGGGTTAAATGAGGAATGTTGTGTTTGGGACATTAGGATGGTCCTAGTCCTGAGTAAATAAAAGGGCTAAAAAGGTAATAACCCGCCATCGCCGAATGGTACAGGCCATGATGTGGGATAGGAAACAATACAAGGGATCCGATGCCCGTGCCTCAGAAAATCACCACCACAAAAGTGTCTGTGTGATTATCATTGCAACATACAGAGGCACAGCTCCTGTGGCCTCCCGACATAACAGATGTAACATCCGAGGGCGGCCTGCCGGAAGGAGGACCTGAGGATCTAAATGGAAATTTGTGCAAACTCAAATTTCAGAAATAGAATGGAAAAACATATAAAAAGAATAATACATTTGTAATCATATTTAAATAACATTTTATAAAGAGTGCTAATATGTTAGAACATTCAATAATTCCAGTAAAATCAGCATGATCAGATAAAAAAGCTGCAAGCACGGTGGTCCTAATGCTGTATGGTGCAATACAGCCAAATAAAATATGCTCCCAGTCCTGCCTAATTAACCAAATTTCTCCAAGTATCTTTTGGGACGGGAATGTCCCCTACGTGGCGTGGATAGTTTCCAAGGTCTCGGCTATGACGACGAGGTAGTTTCCGCCATACTACAGGCCCCTTCTATTCTTACTAGCGATGGCTCGGGTCCGTCAAGCAGCCTGAATGAGGATTGGGATAAACTGTCCTCTTTAAAGCGCGAATTGATCATAACCATAATGCATGGTACGATCATGATGGAATACCTAAGAGCTAACATTGCCCCGAATGGCCTACTGGTCTCGAATGTGCTCAGGATTTTCCTACAGGACTTGGCCTTTAGGAAAGACTGGGCACAAATTGCATGGAAATGCACCCGCGATTGGCTCGTTCTAATTATAAATACTTCTAAGCATCTAGCTGAATCCATCGCCATACAGATCAGCTGTGTGGAGAGCACAATCAAAACAACGGTCACCCTAGCGGCATTCAAGAGCCGCCTTCTTGAGATCAATGTGGAACTCAATGAGACCAAAGAGTTCCTTACCCAGCAAAAAATTTCTAAATTACAAAAGGACATTAACAAATTTAAGCGGGAGAAGGTCTATCCCTATATTAAGGACGACTTTGAGGTCGATGCACAATCCCGCTCATCAGATGAGTCCATGGTATCCAATAAGAAGGCACGGAATTACAGCACCAGCTCCTCATCTGATGGCTGGAGTACTGATGATAGCATGCCTCAACCTTTTTACAACCTCCTGCAATGTCCCATGAATCAAACTGTTTTCTGGCAACCTCCATATCCTTACTTCCTGCCTTGCCCAATGTTACCTTATGGGCCTTTTTTAGGCCGCGGCCAGGGCAGAGGAAGAGGCAGAAGGAGAGGAAGAGGCAGAAGAATTCATTGGGACAGAGAGGAACCTCATATGGTCACTCGGAGCCAGGGCAAGATGCCCCCTCCGAGGACCTAATAGTCAAATTATCTAACCGACAACTATCTGTACATGAATCGGACGTCCTCAATCGAGGCCTAGGTTTTGTACCCACACCACCTGAGGATTTTTTTTGCTTACATTGTGAGCTTTCTCAATTTTTTAGAAAGGTTTGCCTTCACTTCTTTTTCACGGACAAGCCAGTATCTCCTCCTGTTGAGGATACAGGTTTAAAAAAGCCTTCCACTTTTGTACCCCCCTCACATTCCCTTCCCTGTGAAGTCCTGGCCTTTGAAAAAGCTGTCCTATCCGACATTGACCAGGTCAACCTGAAACATCCATTTATTAATCTACCCACTCTCGAAAGAGACGCCCTCAAGACTCTATCCTCTGATCACTCTATAGCAGTGGTTCCCAAACTGTGCGCCGCGGCTCCTTGGTGCGCCGTCAAAATTAGCCAGGGGCGCCGCACACAGTCTGGAAACCACTCGGAGGTGCTTTTAATCGGTAGCTTTTCACCGTGGTTTTGGAAACAAAACCCCCTGCATTAATTATTGTGACCAGCGGAGGGCGCCAGAGTACCATTAATAATATCCCTATGACAAAAGAAAAGAAATAATTTAAAATAAATGGTTTTCAGGAACCTGAACGAGAGAATTAAGAAGTCAAACTGTAAATAGTGTAGGTACAGGTACAGGCTGGGATTACGTTCCCCCACCCGCCAAAAAAAAGTAACATAATGGGGAGCCGTGGCCAACACGGCCAATAGGTCAAAGGAGCCGGGGATCGAAAAAGTTTGGGAACCACTGCTCTATAGTGATAAAGGAGGGGCTATAGTCGTTATGAACACCTCCGACTACAGACAGGAACGTCTTCGCCTCCTCAGTGATACCACATACTATGCACCTTTAACCTGAGACCCCACTACTCTTCTACAGACTCAAATCAAGAGTATGATTGAAGAAGCACACGGATCTCCTCTAAAGAGGCTGAATTTTTGGAGACCACACATCTGCAAACTCCATATTTCTACTGCCTTCCAAAGATCCATAAGGGTATCCTTCCCCCTCCTGGTTGTCCCATTGTATCGGATATTGGCTCAGTGTTGGAACCATTATCCACTTTCTGCGATTACTTCTTGCAACCCTTGGTGAGAGATTCCAGCACTTATCTCAAAGATACAAAAGATGTTCTAAATTTAATTGAGAATGTGAACTCCACTATGCAAATTCAGGTCTTGATCACTTTAGATGTAGAGGCCTTATATACGAACATCCCTCAGGAAGCCACCCTACGAGTTGTAGAATCTGCTCTCCTTCAGAGTACTTGGTCTTCCTCCACTCCTGTACATTTTGTGATGCAATGTGCTACACTAGCCATGACGCAGAACTTTTTTCAATTTGAGGATGCCCTTTTTCATCAGATTCGGGGGACCTCTATGGGCAGTACGTTCGCTCCAAGTTTGGCATGCTTGTACATGTATCATTTTGAAAAACTGTTCATTCTACCTTCATCCAATCCTTTCTTTGAGAACATCAAGTTGTGGCGTTGATATATAGATGACATTCTCATCATTTGCAAGGCTCTCTACAGGAGGTTGATCTTTTCACCAACTGGGTCAACACTCTAGACCCCTGCCTGAGATTCACTACGCATACTTCTACTACGCAAATTCCCTTCCTGGATCTAATGTTTATGATTGTTGAAGGCAAACTCGTGACTGATACTTATCACAAGAGTACTGACCGGAACAGTCTGCTTTCATACGACAGCCATCATCCAAAGGCCCTGCGTGATGATCTCCCTGTGGGCCAATTTTTGAGGTTACGCCGTAATTGCAGTTCTGTACAATCTTTTGACAATCAGGCTCTTGAGTTGAAACATAAACTATACAACCATCACTATCCTAAGAAGTTTATCAATCCAGCCTATAGGAGGGCTCGTAACAACCATAGGGAGGCCTTGTTAGCATCTGTGGCGAGAGAAACTGAGGCCCGGATAACCTGTGTATCCACATATACCCCTCTGTCCAATACTGTTAAAAAACTCATCCACAAACGTTGGAGCATTTTACAGAGTGGGGGTACACAGATTATGAGACCACTTTTTGCATTCAATAGATCTCCCAACATCAAAGACTTAGTTGTACATACACGCCCACGTATACAGCAGGACACGTCACATCAGACGACTTTATGGAATTTACCTCTGGTTACTGGACATTACCCATGTGGTTCCTGTAATGTTTGCAGTTTGACCAAACGAGTTGATCAACTAGATTTGAACTATGTCGGTACCTGGCATCTGAATAGACATACAAACTGCAATACTCAACAATGTATTTACTTGATTACTTGCCCCTGCAACTTGCAGTACGTTGGCATGACAACCAGACCTGTTAAACAGAGAATGAATGAACACCGAAGCAACATCAGGTGCTCTCGCATCACCACCAAATTAAGTTCCCATTTCCTGGAAGCACACCATGGGCCCATGACTTATGGTGGATAGTTTTACAGGTACCTAGATACAATGACAATGATCCCAAATATCTATTTCGAATTGAACAACGTTGGATTTTCAGACTCAAAACATCCAGTGAGGGCCTGAGTGATGATATCCCGTGGTGCACCCTACCATCATAAAATCACATTATTGACCTGTGACGGAACCAACACTTTTTTACCGTGGTAACAGTAACCATTGCCATTTTTGTATTTACATCTACTTTTTTGTCTGTCCGAAGAATATCTGCAGGGTTACCCTATGGGGCTCAATCAGTGGGCTATGAGTGACATTTTTCTCCGATACCAATGCATACCACTCTGTTAATTTTATGAACCACGTCAGTTATGAGTGGTTCTAATCCCGTTTTTCTTTATGTTACTATCAATTGATAGCATTCTATACTTAATCTTGTTATTCGTCCTACTATTCACATTTTTACATGTGATTGTGGTCCCTTTCAGTTACTTGCACTACCAAAATGGCCGCCACCACTACCACTGGTAGTCCTTTCTCTATTTTTATGATGCACTCTCGACCACGGGTGCTCGCGTTTCACTCGAGTATTTAATGACCACCGGGACGCTGTGCCAATGTTTGCAGGCACACGACCCTAGGTAGGTTAATTGCCGTATCGGGAGAACACAAACTAAGTGCGATTTTGGTCACGTTTTTTGTTTATTGTCTGGGAAACTCTCTGAACATCTTCAGTCTACACGTATATTTGGGGGCGGTTTAAACCTGTCTTCTCTTTGGTCTTTTAATAGCTTCACGTAGGCTTACCCTCCAAGTGGACAATAAGATTATCCACAATTGGTCTTGGGAATACCTGTACACAACGCTATGCTAGGCATTTTCAGCACATACTGCTGCTTAGCAGAGTTTATAACGGAGACTTCCCCCTTTACCTAGGGACATGACTTTTGTTTTTATACTTACTGCCAGACATATACCAACAGTTTTTCTTTAAAAACCTGTTTTGAAGTGTAATTTGGAGAATCTCTGTTTGAGTTTTCTCCATTAATGTTTGTGAAATGTTTATTTTACATATACCAATTGTTTACATTATTACTGTGTTTTGTCATATCCAGTATTTTCCCTTTGACTTGAGGTTCGCGCATGCCTAGGATGCCTTTTCTCTATTATGGGATGGTAAGCCTCATGTGTCATATTTGTTTGATATCACAGTCTAATTTGGGGCAATCACATTTCTTTCATGTTGCATCTATTTGGCAGACACCAATGTATGTCTATTCCTTAAAAAAATTTTTTATCTTGCATGCAGGGCGACCTATCGACTGTGTGACGAGGACAAAAGTGTCTTCCTTCTGTAAGTGACTATTTAGCACTTATTTCACTTGTTTTATATAATTAGGAGAAGTAGTTATTTTGGTCCTGATGAAGCGCCATAGGATCATTTTTGTGACCAATGCGGCGCGAAACATGTTGACCACTTTTTGTTAGGACTAGGTACACTTCCTTTTTCCTTTCCCTGGAGTGCTGTGGGACATTACTCCCCGTTCCCACTCCCATTGTTTCTTTTTAATCTTGGCCTGAACTTTGTCCTGATTCATTAAATTATGATGCTTATGGGTCAGAGTCAATTTTAACTGTATTCTTTTTTCTCTCCTTTTGTCAGTATCTCTCGCAGACCTCACTTTCTCTGCTACATTACCTTCGGCTGAGTGCCACCACCATGTGTGGTTGGTCCGCCAGACATTGCAGTGCCGGTCTGACGAAGGAGATAGCCCAATGATGATGCTCAGCATCCTAGTGGATGCGTGAGGGTTCTCCTGCCAATACTGACCCCCTCTCGCTCCCTGCATACACATTTATTGGAACAGTGTACTATTTTCATTTATATACGTAGACTGTGGGAGACTGTACACTGGACCATAACTCTCCTAGTCCCGCTCATTTTTTTGTAACATGATGTTCACCTGCTGTGAAAGCCTGACTGCGTGTATCTGGTATGCTGTTTTAATGATTTTGGTATTGACCTCACACTAATTTAGTGTGCTCGCAGAGGCTTAGGCCTACCCATTGACATAAGAGAGGTCCTGGACCTGTCCTGAGATCCAGAGGAGTGCACCAAATGTGCTCTCATTGCACTGAAAGTGGACTACCGTCTTTGTCATGAGTTAGTGCATAAAGTGGTGTTGGCAGGTCTATAGATGTGACCAACCCTTTGTATGTGTTACTAGAGTCGAGACCTACTGGTCCACTTTTGTAAAGATCTACTTCAATGCGCTTACCCAGATCTTAGTGCTAACATCCCAAGAATATATGTTCTCTTTTGTTACAAACTTTTTATTAGTTCCAAACAGAGAGCAAGAGCTAGTACAACATGTCTCCTCAGGTTGTATCCAAGCCGTTATTCAGGTAGTGTAAGACCTAGTCAATACAAGTCTAGCTACCTGAACCCCAACTAAATTGCCATTCCCCCAACAAGCAAACAATCCCCACTCCCATATCCCCAATAACACCCTTTAAAACAAAGAAGTGCCGTACATCTCCAAGCCTGTACTTTTGCCATGAAGTCCTGACTTAAAGAAAGTCCAGTGTGCAGGGCTAGCTACTCTACTCTGCTAGTGCCTCCTTACTCTTTTATGGCCACACGTCTCAGGGAGCTTGTCATGGTGACCCGGTCTCGCTCATTCACACAGTCCACCAAACTCTGCCATGCACTTGCCATATCAATAGAGTTGTGCCACCTTTATGCCTCTCTGAGCAGCACACCACTTTCGCAACCAGCCCACTTAACAAGTTCACCACGCCACTTATCCACACTGGGACCCCGACTGACTTCCAATGCATCATAATTTCCAGTTCAGCAAGCACCATAGCCAAATCAATAAATCTATTAACATCCTTACATTTGGCTGGGCTCAGGATCCACCCCATTTATTTGGAGAGCAGGGTACATTACGATGGCTAATGTCATTGACACATTATGTCACCGCATCCCAGAATCCCAAAAGGGTTGGACAGACCCAAATCACATGAAACATCTCTGCTGTCAGCTCGCCACATATAGGGCATGTTGCACCTGTAGCCTGGTTATGTCTGCTAATCCTGTCAGGCTAAAATAATCCCTGTTGAGGAAATAAAAGTTGATTAACTTGAACAAGGCATTCCTAGACACCTTTGGGACATGCTTTCGAATTTTCGACCAGTCCGCTTCTGGAATCAGAGCCTCCAAATCCAGCTCCCATTCCTCTTGAGAGTCTGCCAGGAGGGTAACAATGTCTGATCAAAGACACCAAAAGGGAGGTACAAATAAAATGACTGCTCTGATGAGTAATGGGTTCAGCCATCCCTGCCCCCAATGTCTTTTGACTGCTGCCACCACAGCACTCTGCAACAAGAACTGACCCCCTGGAAGTCCAAACTCTAGTTGCAGGTCATCAAACAGAAGCAGCATCCTACACGAAAGAGGCCACCCACCCAGGTAATACCAGTAGCTGCCCACTCGGAGAGCCCCCGCCATTCGCCACTATGCAGCACCAACCTCAGGCATTGTAAAGGTGTCTGGAGAGTATGGGGAGCAAGTATGCGTTTTTTGCAAGCACCGGCGCCAACAATGTCACATAACCATCAGCCCTTGGGGAAGCCTCCAGGGATTCAAAAGCAGTTGAAATAACTCTTAGGACACAGGGACAACCGCTCCCTGGAGTTCATCAACAACATACTCACTGGGTAAATCACTGCATTAGTGCCACCAAATACTAAGACTCAAAATCTGGGGCCACTAATCCACCCTCTGTCACCAGGCATTGTAGCTTAGTCATCACCACCCACCACCTGTCAGACCCCCATATAAAATCAATCATCAGCAATTCAAGGTCTCAGGATTCACTCCGAAGGACTAGCTGCTGCAGAACCGAAAAGAAGTACAGCAGTTGGGGGAGGGCCACCATCTTAACAATAGCTACCCGGCCAACCACCAATAGCAGCAATGATTTCCAAAAGTCCACACTGGAGCACAGAGCATGAACAACTGCCCCTATGTTACCCTCCAGGAGTTCCTACTGGTCACGATAAAATGTAACCCCCAAATACTCCAAGCAAGTAGCTTCCCGTAGCAATCCCCCTAGATCCAGCGGTGTACATCACAAGTGTATGTTGTACACGTGTATGTATGTTGCTGCATGGCACCAGCATTGTGTGTGTTATTGAAGCAGAGTGATGCTGGTCCGTGGGTCAGCTGTGAGACTCTCCCAGGCTAAACTTGTGCACAAAATGGAGGTGAGGCTGTTTTCCCAGAGAGGGGAAGTGTATTTCTGGCATTCCTGAAGCTGGAGGGAGGAGACCTAGACACTGAAAGGAGTACACAGGAGACTAGGGTCCTTTAGAAATGAAATCAAGCCTTTTGTTGAGAAGGGGTGTTGATTGGTTTTCCTGTAGATCTGCTGTTTAGTAGATGATGAGGGTGAAGAGGGGGACTGCAGTCTCTGTCGTTCAAGATGAAAGGAAACCATGAGGCCACCCTTTTTATCATTCACCTGATACCTCTTCACTGTGGCTGCTGACAGCCAGGTGCAGGACGCTCACACCTCTTTGTGCCTCTGTGATGGGTGTTCCCTGCTGGAGGCCACCCTGCTGTGAGGAGCATCACTACACAAAGACTATCTGGAGAGCAGTCTGGAGCGGACACTTGAAAGGAGAACCATCCTAAACTGGTTCTGAAAATGCACAGTGACTGTACATTTCCTGCCTGTTTTATCTGTATACAAGAGGGATCCACTGACCCACTTGTTTTTCTAGTTCCAAGTTCTAAGGAAGACAGTGGTTCATAGAGTACTCAGGGGACTGCTGTGCAACCAGAGCTGTTGTCTGTCTCACAGCAGACTCCGAGAGATGATAGGCGCATCTCCTGAGTCAGTTCCTAGCTGGAAGAATCTTTTCACCTGACCTGAAGTGCTCAGAAACCAACCTGCCTGCTGAGAGAGTTAAAGAGCTTGCCAACCCTATAGGAAGAATGACTGTTCAGAAAGACAAGAATGAAGGAGGGCAAGTGTTTTAGGGGTTTGCCAGACAAAAAAAAAGGAGAAGACCAATCTGTGTAGCCTGGTTGTTGGCAGGTATTGGACTCCTCATGCGTGGTTCCAGCTGGGAAACATTCACGGTGGGAAACATTCACGGTTCCAGGTGGGTAACTTGAAAAAAACTGATTGACCTGAACCACTGTGGCCAGAAGATGGTTGGGGCTAAACTGCGCTAATGTGCCCAAGAGAAAAGCACAGCCCGGCCTGGGCCTCCTCACCTGAATGACAGACTTAAGGATGCATTTCTATTTAGGAGCTTTAAGAAAGTCTTCTCAAGGGCTCTTGCTAATTAAACGAAATACCAAAAGAGTACACAGAGATTTAGACCAGCAGGAAGTTGGATCCGATTCCCTACCAACAATTTCTTCTGAAGTAGATTTGCAAATGTGCAAAGTCAGAGGGTTCACTTGAGTATGTTATAAATGGCAGCCATATTAGGGGGGCATGCCAACGAAATAGTATAACCTGCCCACTATAGGCCTTCAAATGAGGTATGCCCATAAAGGTATAAATGAGCACTAACTCCACCAAATGACTTTTTTTGTGTAGCTTGGATACCCTCTGGGGCTGCAGTTATGCACCAATCACCATAATGTGTATAGTAGAACATGGGCTCACAGAACTAGAGCACCTACCCTGACAAAACCACGAGAATCCCCGACCAAGTAGGCTTGAAAAATCCGAGCTCGCATTTGTCTTGCAAGCAGGTTACTGGAGGGGGACAAAGTATAAAATATTTATTGGGTCCTGGAGGTCTTTGTCTCTGGCAAGACACACCATTATAATTCTTTCATAAAATGCTTTCTTGTCAGGTCTTAGTCCTCCTGAGAAGGAAGAAGCGAGACTTCCCCAGGGCGGGAGCTAGATTTAATGATACAGCCTCTTGAAATTGGGAGTCACATTAGCACTTCTTGAATTCCAGATATACGTTGTATTTGCATTTAGGGAGGAAAAAAGCGACAAGAAGCCTGTGTATTCACATATATTGCAGGAAGGTGCAATATATGGCCCTCAGGAGTATCGAACTGGGATATAAGGCAATCTAGGGGTGCCCGAAGGGCTGGTCTGTCAGTTTCGTGTATGAGCTGTGTTTTTTTGGCTGTTTATGGGTTTGTTTTATAGTCTGGTGGGCCGGATTTCCTGACATTACCGCAAACGTTGCTTGCAGTGACATGAACGCATCCAGTCCCCACACTCAGTGAAACACGAGTCTTTACAACTTCAAAACTGCCACCATTTGCAGAATGTGGGCAACAATTTTTTTAACGAATGAAGTCACTAATGGAGGGCACGTTTATTTTTCTGCCTGGGCCTATTTCCTGTGCCAGTCCGACCGTGGCCTCTAGCGTTTGAGAATATGGAGTAATTTTAGAAGAGAATTTTAACAAAAAGAAGGCTGACTTTTCCCTTCAGGAAGAGGGGGATTTGGCAGAGAAAACTGGAATAGGGCTGAATAGTCTTGGCTCAGTGAGCACGCTAAAGATTAATGGATAAACACAATGAAACAGAGTCCGTCTGCTGCAGGCAAAGGCACACATATCTTATTTAGTCCCTGCAAGGTCTTGTCCCCTGGTCAAAGATGGGCTGGAACAAGCAGCTACGGTCAGAGGTGGCTCCTCTGCTATGGCGGAGGAGCATCATCCCCCCCCCACCCGCTAGCAGCTACATAACTTGAAAAATAAAATTATGTTTATTATTGATTTCAAGGTGGCGGGCCATGGGGGATGACAGGCAGAGAGAGGGAGTGGTGTGCACTTCCCTCAGTGCGCATGTGTGTTTGGCCAGCCGTCTCAGGACGGCCGAACTTACAGGCGCACTGAGCGCTCTCCCACCCAAGGTGCGTTGCCGGGTTGGAGACAGCAGGCACAGGCTCCCAGTCTGCCTGGGAGCCCGAAGCCAGGGCACTTAGGCCAATCCTAATGCTGTTCTCATGCGGGCTGCAGCTTGAGAGCAGCGTTAGAATTGGCAACAGGGCAGGCTGGTAGCCTGTGCCTGTCATGAGCAAGCCAGAAGACAGGTGCGGTGGTGGCGATGCGTCGTCAGGTACGTTTTAAAAAATATATATATTTCTGTTTTTATTGTCTTTATTTTGTGCCCCCCGCCCTGTCGCTTTGCCGACAGCAGCCACCCCTGTGCATAATGGCAAGGGCCTAATGCTGGACTGACAACATTAGACCTGTATAAGGTAAGCCTTGTCCTGACAGCTTGTGCTATTTAGTGTAGCCAAAATATATGAAACAGGATTCACTCATAGACCCAAAAGCACATGGGTTGTGTAATGTTATGTTATGTACATTTATAGAGCACACGCACACCAAGTGGTTTCATGGTGCTAAATGGTTCTGAGTAACAGAGGCATAGCCCACCATACGTGCCGTTAATCAAATGCCTATTTAAATAACCAAGTCTTCAGATATAAACTTATATACACAACAATGTCCAAAAGGGAATGATTTATAAACAAACTGTAATATGTGATAAATCAATAAGCAGAGGTAAGACTAGGGAAAATTAAGGATAAATCTTTGTATTCATCATATAACCATAGGCAGCACAATTATATACTGAAAGGTAAGTGCTCAATGTGCAAGGTGAACATACAGTGCTCGGAAAGCTTGGGTAAACGGTGCAAGGTGGTAGGCAAAAAGGAAAACAAACATGGTGAAGAAAAAGTAATCATTTAACAATGTACACAAGGAAATATAGGGAATAACAATTCATAATTGTTCCGTTGCACAATAAATCGGTAATAATCAGCATCTTTTTTCACTGAAATATTGCCAACTGCATTTCGACCTTCCATGATTCAACAGGTCATCATCAGGACAAAACCAAGAGTGAGCACATACAAAGAGGTTCCTGCAAGATGAGTTCCTGGCTAAGGAATTAATCTTGAGGTGGCCTTGTCAATTAGTAGTGGAAACGTGGGGAACTGTGGTCCAAAATTCACAGGACCAAAACTAAGAAGTCACTTTTTGAGAGGGAAATTCTGTGGGGAAACTGATCCTCTATAGTAATGACAGCGCCACAGTGAAACGAGCATTTGCAATGCAATGGGTCTCGCATTTGCTCGAGTTAGAGATGTTAACGCTGTCAATTCCTAACTGGACTTTTCTTGCCACTTAAATTGAAAAGTAAAACAGTTGACATAAGCGAGCCAATTTAAAGCACCATGGCCTCCATGAGCATGAGCATGAAGGGGAGACACAAAAGGAAAAAGAGCTTTGCTCACAGTCAAACGTATCAGCAATTGTGCAATTATCCATGTAACAGGATTGATGTTCAAGGCGATAACCAAACCACCCCAAGGAGGAACAAAAGAAAAACATTTACCAATGATAATAACAGATTGTTAAAGGGCAGACCACCAACGAGTGATGGTAATGGGCGTGCGGTGGGCATGGTTAAAAGCTCACAGATAGATTACAACAGGTCAGAGCTCTTGCGCACTTGTCCTTAAAATGAATGTATCAAGTTTTAGGATAGCCGAGCCATGCAGGAAGTGGACAGAAGGAGAACTTGTTCCAATCTTTAAACAGGTCAGAGGTCAGGTCTTTGTAGCCACTGGATGCATACTCTAAGTTACATGTGGTTCAGGAGTACATGCAGGAGGTGGGACCATGTCAATTTCACTGGGTGTGTTTGGACATGGGATAGACATTATGGGGCACTGGTTCTATTGCAAATGGCCGCCACTTAAAATAACCAACTTAAGTGAGTCTTTATACCTTCCATTGATTTAAAACAAATATTTGATTTTGTTGTAATGTCAACCAATAGCAGTCAATAGCAGCCATCGGTGTTGACAAATCTCGTCTCCATGCCTACTGGAGACTTGGTGGTGCCTGGTGCAACAAACTTTTTGGTGTCCACCACCACCCCCACCCATTACCCCATGACCTCCATCTTCACGGATTCCTTCACTTTTACACTCCAGTGGCGCCCCTCATCTCTCTTTAGCCCCTCTCTCACATTAACTTACTTTTAAGCGCTACTCATCCGAACGTAGTGCATCAGAGCTCTTTACAACAGAAACATATTATACAGAGACAAGGAGTCATACTAGCGTGTAAGTCAATGTATAGAAAATGTTACTAAAGAGAACGAGGACAACAGGGTGTAGGAGAGACACTTCATCTAAATTGGAATGCATTATATTTTAAGGGTGAGTTCTCTGGAGAAAAAAAGGGAAAGATTTGCTCTGTTTACACTCAGCGCAGTAACCAAAGTTGCTGAGCTGTGCTGCGTGAAAAGGAGAAAGCACAACAGCACCATTTCTAATAGGGTGAGGTGCTGTTGCTCTCTCATCTAGTGCTGATGAACGTTAGGCTGCCTTGCACCAATGCGTATACCCTTGCACCATAGTGCAAGCATTGTATAAGTGATGCCAAGCATAGGATTTATAGTTGACTGTTGGAAAGGATTGGAGCAAAGAAATCTTTTCTCCAACTTTACGTCTGCCCTGAGGAGGCATAGGTTTTTGATGTAAATCCCTTTCTACCATAGTTTGTAGATAGGTATTAGCGTCAAGATCCATGAGTGGGTGCATGGGAATGTCCATGTACAACCCACCATACGCCTCCTTGGCACAAAGTAGCGCATAGTGATACTGTTACTTTAGGTCAAATATTGTGCTACTTTAGGTCTACTTTCCAATGAAATTCAGGATTTCCACTGGAAAGTAAAACCCATAAAAACACTTTTCACCAGGTTTGCATCTCTTTAGGGATGAAAACCAGATGCAAACTGTTAGTAAATTTACACAGTAAACTCAAGATTGGAATGGTAACATCATAATTGGTGATGTCATACTAATTAAATTTGTATTACTATCCAAAGAAATCCTGTTAGCAACCTTACAATAAGGAAAGACTTAGAAAAAAAACAATACATTTCTAAACCTATGCCTTGCAATTTGCGTGCAACACTTTGATGCCAGTTGATAGATCACTGTGCTAAACTAGAAGGATTGTAACCTATGAACTCTAAGCAACAAAAGGATCCCTGTGACAATGCAGCAACCCACTGAGCTATCTACATAAAATACAAATCTAAGTTCTGTTTGTTACACACTGTGCTTTATAGCGGGAACATTAACCCTCTATTTTACTTTCTCCGGAATCAAAGCTGGTACTAGACAAATCACAGATCTCTCCATTAAGTGCACTAGCCGGCAGAGCAATCATGCTGTTCCTATTATACCCTGAAGAAATGCCAGGCACAGAAAGATCTCTGCAGGGTGCTCCTACTTCGCCTCGCCCTCTCATGCAAAAGGCGCCCCCTTGAGCTTGGCGCCTGGTGCTGTGGCATTGCTCACACCACCCTAAAGCCAGCACTGACCTGTTTACTGCAAGTTGGGGAGGGGTATTCCAGCTTCCATGAGGCCCAGAGGTCCTAGTTCCTTTGCTGAACAAGTTGCATCGGTACAACTTATTTCTACATCTAAGACAAAGAGAACAGGATGTGCTGTGCTTCTGTGTCACTTCCTGACCCTGTTCATTTATTCTGACATAGCAGACCGGCAGGAAAGTGGCCTAATCACTTACCAATAAACTTCATCAGTTCGAATGCAAGGCTTCCTCATTGCAGTCATTACTGCATGAGGTGAGTCTTCATGAAGTAAGGACTGTGACAAGGATGGATGTGTAAATCTTTCCTTCTAACTTGAGGTTTTCTAGAGATGGAAGCACCCTACCAATACTCAGAAGTTGCATTGCACTCTTGACTCTGACTGGTGCTGCAAACCGTGGAATGGTACCCAAGACACAGAGGGTGGGCCGTGTCATTCACTGTGAAGGCTGCTGAAATGTAGTGACCTGAAAGCCCACATTGTCTCATTTCCAAAGGATTGTTTCTGCTTTAAAATCATCGTAATATTGTCTCGAGCCAAGGAGGCTGGGTTTGTCTGCATTTAAGACTGTCTTTCCTGGGTCACGATAGCTTTAAGACTATCAGAAATGATTTCTAAATATTTTTCCCCGGCCTATTACTGTCTTAGGACTTTCTGTTTAGGCTTAACAGACATATAAGGCAATGAGGCCTGAATTATGAAGGTTATTCTTTGTCTTTTCTTGATTACAATATTTGTCGAGCTATCAGACTTTGTTTATTATGCTTTTTCCTGTTTTGAAATCACCTTAACACTGTCTTTCCAGGTGTAAAACAGTCTAAGCTCTGGCAGAAATTATTTATGAAGGCATTTCCTACCATAATACAGTATTAACCTTATCTTAAGATACGGAAAGCCCTTCATAGATTAGGCCTACCTTCTCTAATACTGTCTTAAAACTGTCTTGTGTTAGACAGTGGTAGCACAGGTTGTGGGGGCCATTGTAGGACTCGGGGACAAGTTGCTGGATGTAGCTACCTCTATTGGATTACTGGTGATAGGCATGGTAGACCCCAAGGTTTATCAGTCCAAGTTTAGCCTTAACCATCACGGGGCAAATTCTGTGGCTGCATCCTCATGCAGCTGTTGATTGCTTGGTCCTTCTCCATGGTTAAGATGCAGAAGAAGCTTCTTGAGTCACAGCTAGCCCAAGCCAAGAACAGTATAGACTGGCTGCCCTCCTCATCTATGTGCGCATGCCCAGATGCCAGCAAAAACACCTACATCTGAATCCAATTATACTCCTAAACCACACTGGATTCATAGGGCGGCAAGCTCGTAAACAAATCATACTTTCAGGCACACTGCTCACCTGCACTGATACAGGCACACCGCTCACCATGCACACCGCTCACCCTGCACTGATGCAGGCACACCGCTCACTCTGCACTGATACAGGCACACCGCTCACCATGCACACCGCTCACCCTGCACTGATACAGGCACACCGCTCACCCTGCACTGATACAGGCGCACCGCTCACCTTGAAATTGTTCACCCTGCACTGATAAAGGCACACCGCTCACCATGCACACCGCTCACCCTGCACTGATACAGGCACACCGCTCACACTGCACACTGCTCACTCTGCATTGATCCAGGCACACCGCTTACCATGCACACTGCTCACCATGCACTGATACAGGCACGCCGCTCCCCCTGCACTGATACAGGCACACTGCTCACCCTGCACACCACTCACCCTGCACTGATACAGGCACACCGCTCACCCTGCACACTGCTCACTCTGCATTGATCCAGGCACACCGCTTACCATGCACACTTCTCACCATGCACTGATACAGGCACGCCGCTCCCCCTGCACTGATACAGGCACACCGCTCACCCTGCACACCACTCATCCTGCACTCATACAGGCCCACCGCTCACCCTGCACTGATAAAGGCACACCGCTCACTCTGCACTGATACAGGCACACCGCTCACCATGCACTGATACAGGCACACCGCTCACCCTGTACTGATCCAGGCATGACGCTCACCCTGCACTGATACAGGCACACCACTCACTCTGCACACCGCTCACCCTGCACAGATACAGGCCCACAGCTCACCATGCACACGGCTCACCCTGCACTGATATAGGCCCGCTGCTTACCCTGCACTGATACAGACTCACAGCTCACCCTGCACTGATACAGACACACCGTTCACCCTGCACTCATACAAGCACACCGCTCACCCTGCACCCATACAGGCACATCGCTCACCCTGCACTTATACAGGCACACCGCTCAGCCTGCACTCATACAAGCATACCGCTCACCCTGCACTCATACAAGCACACCGCTCACCTTGCACTCATAAAGGGACACCACTCGCCCTGCACTCATACAAGCATACCACTCGCCCTGCACTCATACAAGCACATCGCTCACCCTGCACTGACACAAGCACACCGCTCACCGTGCACTCATACAGGCACAACACTCACCCTGCACAACACTCACCCTGCACTGATACAAGCACACTACTCACCCTGCAATTATACAGGAACACCACTCACCCTGCACTCATACAGGCACACTGTTCACCCTGCACTCATACAAGCACACCGCTCACCCTGCACTCATACAGGCACACCACTCACCCTGCACTCATACAGGTACACCGCTCACCCTGCACTCATGCAGGCACACCACTTACCCTGTACTCATACAGGTACACCGCTCACCCTACACTCATGCAGGCACACCGCTCACCCTGCACTCATACAAGCACACCACTCACCCTGCACTCATACAAGCACACCACTCATCCTGCACTCATACAGGCCCACCGCTCACCCTGCACTCATAAAGGCACACCACTCACCCTGCACTCATAAAGGCACACTGCTCACTCTGCACTGATACAGGCACACCACTCACCCTGCACTGATACAGGCACACCGCTCACCATGCACACCGCTCACCCTGTACTGATCCAGGCATGATGCTCACCCTGCACTGATACAGGCACACCACTCTTTCTGCACACCGCTCACCCTGCACAGATACAGGCCCACAGCTCACCATGCTCACGGCTCACCCTGCACTGATATAGGCCCGCTGCTTACCCTGCACTGATACAGACTCACCGCTCACCCTGCACTGATACAGACACACCGTTCACCCCGCACTCATACAGGCACACCGCTCACCCTGCACTCATACAAGCACACCGCTCACCCTGCACCCATACAGGCACATCGCTCACCCTGCACTTATACAGGCATATCGCTCACCCTGCACTCATACCGCTCACCCTGCACTCATACCACTCGCCCTGCACTCATAAAAGCACATCGCTCACCCTGCACTGACACAAGCACACCGCTCACCATGCACTCATACAGGCACAACACTCACCCTGCACAACACTCACCCTGAACTGATACAAGCACACCACTCACCCTGCAATTATACAGGAACACCACTCACCCTGCACTCATACAGGCACACCGCTCACCCTGCACTCATAAAGGCACACTGTTCACCCTGCACTCATACAAGCACACCGCTCACCCTGCACTCATACAGGCACAATACTCACCCTGCACTCATACAAGCACATCGCTCACCCTGCACTCATACAGGTACACTGCTAACCCCACACTCATGCAGGCACACCGCTCACCCTGCACTCAGACAGGCACACCAGTCACCAAGAGGACTTTCATAACTCGCTCTGCACTCATGCAGGCACGTCACCCTGCATTCTTACAAGGACACCGCTCACCCTGCACTCATACAAGCACAGCACTTTTTTTTCGCTCACCCTGCACTAACACAAGCACACCACTCACCCTGCACTGATACAGGCACACTGCTCACCCTGCACAATGCTCACCCTGCACTTATACAAGCACACCACTCACCCTGCACTCATACAAGCACACCGCTCACCCTGCACTCATTCAAGCACACTGCTCACCCTGCACTCATAAAGGCAGACCGCTCACCCTGCACTCATACAGGCACACCGCTCACCCTGCACTCATACAGACACACTGCTCAGCCTGCACTCATACAAGCACACTGCTCACCCTGCACTCATACAAGCACACCGCTCACCCTGCACTCATACAAGCACATCGCTCACCTGCACTGACACAAGCACACCGCTCACCCGCACTGACACAAGCACACCGCTCACCCTGCACTCATAAAGGCACACCGCTCACCCTGCACTCATACAAGCACACCACTCACCCTGCACTCATCCAAGAACATCGCTCACCCTGCACTGACACAAGCACACCGCTCACCCTGTTCTCATACAGGCACACTGCTCACCCTGCACTCATAAAGGCACACCGCTCACCCTGCACTCATACAAGAACATCGCTCACCCTGCACTGACACAAGCACACCGCTCACCCTGCACTCATACAGGCACACCGCTCACCCTGCACTCATACAAACACACCACTCACCCTGCACTGATACAGGCACACCGCTCGCCCTGCACTCATACAGGCACACCGCTCACCCTGCACTCATACAAACACACCACTCACCCTGCACTGATACAGGCACACCGCTCGCCCTGCACTCATACAGGCACACCGCTCACCCTGCACTCATACAAACACACCACTCACCCTGCACTGATACAGGCACACCGCTCGCCCTGCACTCATAGAAGCACACCGCTCACCCTGCACTCAGACAGGTACACCACTCACCCTGCACTCATACAAGAACACCGCTCACCCTGCAATTATACAGGAACACTGCTCACCCTGCACTCATAGAGGCACACCAGTCACCAAGTAGACTTTCATAACTCACCCTGCACTTATACAGGCATATCGCACACCCTGCATTCATGCAAGTACGCCACTCAACCTGCACTCACACAGGCACACTGCTCACCCTGCACTCATACAGGCACACTGATCATCCTACACTCATACAAACACACCACTCACCCTGCACTGATACAGGCACACCGCTCGCCCTGCATTCATAGAAGCACACCGCTCACCCTGCACTCAGACAGGCACACCACTCACCCTGCACTCATACAAGCACACCGCTCACCGTGCAATTATACAGGAACACTGCTCACCCTGCACTCATAGAGGCACACCAGTCACCAAGTAGACTTTCATAACTCACCCTGCACCTATACAGGCATATCGCTCACCCTGCATTCATGCAAGTACGCCACTCAACCTGCACTCACACAGGCACACTGCTCACCCTGCACTGACACAAGCACACCGCTCACCCTGCACTCATACAGGCACACTGATCATCCTGCACTGACACAAGCACACCGCTCACCCTGCACTCATACAGGCATACCGCTCACCCTGCACTCATACAAGCACACCGCTCACCTTGCACTCATAAAGGGACACCACTCGCCCTGCACTCATACAAGCATACCACTCGCCCTGCACTCATACAAGCACATCGCTCACCCTGCACTGACACAAGCACACCGCTCACCGTGCACTCATACAGGCACAACACTCACCCTGCACAACACTCACCCTGCACTGATACAAGCACACTACTCACCCTGCAATTATACAGGAACACCACTCACCCTGCACTCATACAGGCACACTGTTCACCCTGCACTCATACAAGCACACCGCTCACCCTGCACTCATACAGGCACACCACTCACCCTGCACTCATACAGGTACACCGCTCACCCTGCACTCATGCAGGCACACCACTTACCCTGCACTCATACAAGCACACCACTCACCCTGCACTCATACAGGCACACCGCTCACCCTGCACTCATAAAGGCACACCGCTCACCCTGCACTCATACAGGCACACCGCTCACCCTGCACTCATAAAGGCACACCGCTCACCCTGCACTCATAAAGGCACACCACTCACCCTGCACTCATAAAGGCACACTGCTCACTCTGCACTGATACAGGCACACCGCTCACCCTGCACTGATACAGGCACACCGCTCACCATGCACACCGCTCACCCTGTACTGATCCAGGCATGATGCTCACCCTGCACTGATACAGGCACACCACTCACTCTGCACACCGCTCACCCTGCACAGATACAGGCCCACAGCTCACCATGCTCACGGCTCACCCTGCACTGATATAGGCCCGCTGCTTACCCTGCACTGATAGACTCACCGCTCACCCTGCACTGATACAGACACACCGTTCACCCCGCACTCATACAAGCACACCACTCACCCTGCGCTCATACAGGCACACCGCTCACCCTGCACCCATACAGGCACATCGCTCACCCTGCACTTATACAGGCATATCGCTCACCCTGCACTCATACCGCTCACCCTGCACTCATACCACTCGCCCTGCACTCATAAAAGCATATCGCTCACCCTGCACTGACACAAGCACACCGCTCACCATGCACTCATACAGGCACAACACTCACCCTGCACAACACTCACCCTGAACTGATACAAGCACACCACTCACCCTGCAATTATACAGGAACACCACTCACCCTGCACTCATACAGGCACACCGCTCACCCTGCACTCATAAAGGCACACTGTTCACCCTGCACTCATACAAGCACACCGCTCACCCTGCACTCATACAGGCACAATACTCACCCTGCACTCATACAAGCACATCGCTCACCCTGCACTCATACAGGTACACTGCTAACCCCACACTCATGCAGGCACACCGCTCACCCTGCACTCAGACAGGCACACCAGTCACCAAGAGGACTTTCATAACTCGCTCTGCACTCATGCAGGCACGTCACCCTGCATTCTTACAAGGACACCGCTCACCCTGCACTCATACAAGCACAGCACTTTTTTTTCGCTCACCCTGCACTAACACAAGCACACCACTCACCCTGCACTGATACAGGCACACTGCTCACCCTGCACAATGCTCACCCTGCACTTATACAAGCACACCACTCACCCTGCACTCATACAAGCACACCGCTCACCCTGCACTCATACAAGCACACCGCTCACCCTGCACTCATAAAGGCAGACCGCTCACCCTGCACTCATACAGGCACACCGCTCACCCTGCACTCATACAGACACACTGCTCAGCCTGCACTCATACAAGCACACTGCTCACCCTGCACTCATACAAGCACACCGCTCACCCTGCACTCATACAAGCACATCGCTCACCTGCACTGACACAAGCACACCGCTCACCCTGCACTCATAAAGGCACACCGCTCACCCTGCACTCATACAAGCACACCACTCACCCTGCACTCATCCAAGAACATCGCTCACCCTGCACTGACACAAGCACACCGCTCACCCTGTTCTCATACAGGCACACTGCTCACCCTGCACTCATAAAGGCACACCGCTCACCCTGCACTCATACAAGAACATCGCTCACCCTGCACTGACACAAGCACACCGCTCACCCTGCACTCATACAGGCACACCGCTCACCCTGCACTCATACAAACACACCACTCACCCTGCACTGATACAGGCACACCGCTCGCCCTGCACTCATACAGGCACACCGCTCACCCTGCACTCATACAAACACACCACTCACCCTGCACTGATACAGGCACACCGCTCGCCCTGCACTCATACAGGCACACCGCTCACCCTGCACTCATACAAACACACCACTCACCCTGCACTGATACAGGCACACCGCTCGCCCTGCACTCATAGAAGCACACCGCTCACCCTGCACTCAGACAGGTACACCACTCACCCTGCACTCATACAAGCACACCGCTCACCCTGCAATTATACAGGAACACTGCTCACCCTGCACTCATAGAGGCACACCAGTCACCAAGTAGACTTTCATAACTCACCCTGCACTTATACAGGCATATCGCACACCCTGCATTCATGCAAGTACGCCACTCAACCTGCACTCACACAGGCACACTGCTCACCCTGCACTCATACAGGCACACTGATCATCCTACACTCATACAAACACACCACTCACCCTGCACTGATACAGGCACACCGCTCGCCCTGCATTCATAGAAGCACACCGCTCACCCTGCACTCAGACAGGCACACCACTCACCCTGCACTCATACAAGCACACCGCTCACCGTGCAATTATACAGGAACACTGCTCACCCTGCACTCATAGAGGCACACCAGTCACCAAGTAGACTTTCATAACTCACCCTGCACCTATACAGGCATATCGCTCACCCTGCATTCATGCAAGTACGCCACTCAACCTGCACTCACACAGGCACACTGCTCACCCTGCACTGACACAAGCACACCGCTCACCCTGCACTCATACAGGCACACTGATCATCCTGCACTGACACAAGCACACCGCTCACCCTGCACTCATACAGGCACACTGCCCACCCTGCACTTATAAAAGCACACCACTCACCCTGCGCTCATATAAGCACACTGCTCACCCTGCACTCATACAAGCATACCGTTCACCCTGCACTCATACCGCTCACCCTGCACTCATACAAGCACACCGCTCACCCTGCACTCATACTGCTCACCCTGCACTCATACAAGCACACCGCTCACCCTGCACTCATAAAGGCACACCACTTGCCCTGCACTCCTACAAGCACACCACTCACCCTGCACTCATACAAGCACACCACTCACCCTGCACTCATACAAGCACACCACTCACCCTGCACTCATACAAGCACACCACTCACCCTGCACTCATACAGGCACACCGCTCACCCTGCACTCATAAAGGCACACCGCTCACCCTGCACTCATACAGGCACACCGCTCACCCTTCACTCATAAAGGCACACCGCTCACCCTGCACTCATAAAGGCACACCACTCATACAAGCACACCACTCACCCTGCACTCATACAAGCACACCACTCACCCTGCACTCAGACAGGCACACCAGTCACCAAGAGGACTTTCATAACGCGCTCTGCACTCATGCTGGCACGTCAACCTGCATTCTTACAAGGACACCACTCACCCTGTACTCATACAGGCACACTGCTCACCCTGCACTCATGCAGGCACACCACTCACCCTGTACTCATACAGGTACACTGCTCACCCTACACTCATGCAGGCACGCCGCTCACCCTCTACTCATACAAGCACACCACTCACCCTGCGCTCATACAGGCACACCGCTCACCCTGCATTCATACAGCACACCAGTCACCAGGTGGACTCTCATAACTCACCCAGCACTGATATAGACACACCACTCGCCCTGCAGTCATACAGGGGCCTATTTTTGTAATACATGATTTATAAAGCACGTGGCTACCTAAAGAAGGTCTCCAGCACTAGGTGGCTCGTGGTAACTTGTCAGATCAATTTGCTGTCTGAGAGTTTAGCACAGCCATGTTTTTAGGAATTTAGGAAAGGCTGGCAGTAAAAGACATGCTCTTAAGGTCCTGGCAGGGCATTTCAAAGCTTAGCGCCAAGTTACCAAAACGCGTGACCTTGGTGAGATTTCCTCACTGTGGGACCAGGGCTAACATGAAATTGTTTGAACCAGAGAGACACTAAAGATCTCGGATAAAAAGGCCCAGAGTCGGATTCGCACGTATGCGTGTAGCAGAAAGCTTTGAATGGTCCCTGGCGTTCACCAGGCAGTCAGTGCAGCTCATGACGACGGCTGGCTGTGGAAGTGAATTTCGATGGGTGACATAAGGGGCGTGCGCCGGCGTTTTGCACTATTTTGAGCCGCATAATCAAAGATTTCGAGAGGCCTAGGTAGAGGGTGTTACCATAGTCCAGCCTGGAAATACCCGAGACCTGGACTAGGGTTCTCTGGGCTGAGAGAGGAAGACGGATAAACATTTTCCTGAGCCATTTAAGAATGCCAACGCACATCACAGAGCAGTGTGAGGAAACTATGAGTAGCGCTATAAAAAAAATTAAATGTATGCCAGGGAGGGGCTATGGAGAGATGGGGGGGGGGGCTGTTGGAGAGTTGTAGTGAGGAGTGTGTGGAGAAGCTATTGGGGGGGTTGCCAAAAAAGACTTGCCACACGTGGCACCATTTGCGCTAAAGCCAGCCCTGATCATAAATATAGATTATCAGGCACCAGAGCAAGTTGGAAACCACCAAATCCAACTGAAAACCTTTAGAGGAATTCCCTCTTTCTGGAGAGCAGAACTGTTAAAGTTTAAGTCAGTTAATGCAACACGCCCGTGCTCCTCTTCCCAGCATCTGCGCCTCATCTGCCCGGTCTCCCCTCACTGCAGCGGGCAATGAGGGCAGGAAGGAGGCCGGGACACTTCTAGGGGTCCTTGCTGTCTTTGGAGCTCTGGCCAGGATACAGGGTAATTATGCAGATGAAATATGAGCACCCCAACAGGAGCTGGCATTTTTATTAACTGCAAATGGGTGGCTTGTGTGACTTCCCTCCTGACTGTAAGTTTCATATGCCTAATTGTTGTACAAGCTTCTCCTTCAGGGTCTTGGTGTGGCTGCAGGAAGGCCGGGAGCATTGTTAGACCCACTTCGGATGACAGCCACGTCCCATACTCACAAACGGCAACAGCCCGTGTGCAGCATTAATGCTGATGCGCTCGCAGGTATTCTTACCTACCCAGTGCAGGTGCCCGGCTCTCCCACGGGACAGCGGCAGGTCACTGGAGATGGACGGGCTGGGGCTGCAGCCCGGCTCCCACGCACAGGGGCGGGCACCGGGCAGCACTGATACCCCTGCAGTCCTGCGGCTCGAGGCAACCCTGGTGCCAGCACCAAAGCGCCGCCTTGTGTTAGGAGGGCTTCCAGCTGCACCTGTTACTTGTCCCCTCACTTGTGCAACTGCCACATACCCTGCAGGCCCCTCCCCCAGCCCGTCCTCGCGCATCGGAGGAGGGGCTCGCACGTGCCCACAGCCAATCTGCCGCTCATGTCTGCTGCGGAGGGGACCGCACCCCGGGCCGCAGCACTGACCGCGTGTTACGCAGCACGCGCACTGGCTGGCATTGCAAGCACTGCCTCGTGCACTCTGGGCAAGTAAACTCTCGCCCAGCCTGGCGCGTGCACCGCGCATCCACTTCCACACCGCCTACAAAATGAGATTTTTTAAGAGCGTAAATTAAGCACCATGGAGCCTTTCATGAAACCAACTCAGTGGGTGTTTCTCCGGTTTATTTTTAGTACTTCGCCCCTTAGTGCCAGCCTACAACTAGGGTAGAGCAGGTGCTGCAGCATTTTAGAAAGAAACTTAACACCAGGCAGGCATTTCAGTTTTCTTCTCGCAGAGCACTAGACCCTTCAGATTCAGTGGAAGTATACGAACATTAAAATGTATTGGTAAAACAAAATGTGTCTTACCTATTAGACTTATTGGGTATTGACAATCATTATTCGCCATGTCGTATAGAAAAGCTGCTTCTGTGCCTCATGGGTGAAAATAATGTAAAACAAGCATTGGCAAAAGTCACTAGGTCTCACCTATGTAAGAGCTATTGGTTTTGGCAAAGTGTTTTAGCCATCTTATACAACAATGTGGGCGCTGTTCACATGGCTAAAAGTTAGTGGAGTGGGTTGGCAGGGAGTAGGGTAGATTGGGGTAGAGCAGAGTGGGGTAGAGTGGGGTAGAGTGGTAGATTGGGGTAGATTGTACTGGAGTGGGGTCGATTGGAGTGGGTAGCAGAATGATCATCAGCTTTCCATTTAAAAATGCCTACATTTGAAAAGTGGACCAAGCGAAGCTATATTTGTATGCTGCATATGCAAAGGACCTCTTTGTTCAGTCAGTGTACCCTTAATTTTTGCACTCTGGAATTGTTAGACGCAGTTATTAACTCTTTGAGTGCGTCGGACAGCCAGGAGCTGCCCAACGCCGCATTGCGCATGTGCATCAGACATCTCCTGGCCATCCACGAACATGGCACTGGAAAATACCTCTATTGTGGGTACCAGAGGGATTTATCTTTGTTACGCCCCTGTCCTCAGGAGGGCAGACCCCAAGCAGGGGTCCACTCTGCTAGACCACCTGTGAGGGGAGAGCGACCCTTTAAGACAAGAGCTTTTGCTCCACCTTAATTTTTTTAATGATTTCAGTCTTTCTGCTCACACCCCCTCCCACCCCCGGCTTGGGGATGGGGGCAATAGCTCCTAATCTGCCCAACCCCCGCAGTGGCAGAAAGCCCACTTGCCACCAGGGACTATTATTTTTTATTTAGGAAAGTTTGAGGGATGCCAAGAATGGGCAAGGTAATGACCCCACCCGCTCAAATAGGTACAGTCTTTCTGCCCCCTTTCCCCAGCAGGCAGATAGGGTTTATTAACCCCAGTCTACCCCTCTGGAGGCAGAAAGCCCACTACTTATCATGTTTTTTTTTGTTATAAAAGAGTGGTGGAGGCTGCCCAGAATGGGCAAGGCAATGTCCACCCCGAAAAATAGCCATAGTCTTTCAGCTTCCCGGGAGGCTGATGAGGTTTTTTACCCCCACCTGCCCTCCCCAGGGAGGGTAGGAAGCCCCCTAGGCACTAGGGATTTTCTTTATAAAAGAGGTGTGAGGTCTGCCCACCATGGGTACGGCCACACCCTCACCACACAGAAATGGGGACCAAAGTCTTTTTGCTCCTGTGAGAGGCAGATAGGGTAATTACCCTGGATCTCCCTCACCCCTGGTGGGGAGAAAGGCCACTAGATGGCAAGGAATATTTTTTAAAAACAAAGAGGGATTGGGTCTGTCCACCATGGGCATGGCCATTCTCCCACCCCCAAATAAATGGGGACACAGTGTTTCTGCCCCCCTTCTGTGGGGCAGATGGAGGTAATTACCCCTGATCAACTCCCAGGGGGTGGGGCTGACATCCCGCTAGATGCCAGAAAATAAAAAAAACATAGAGGGGTGGGGGCTGCCCACCACCATGGTTATGTCCCCACCCCAACTGAAGGGGTCAACAGTCTTACTGCCCCATGCTCTAAAACATCTCATCCCAATGGCAAGCAAGAAGACGTTGGACTCTTTTGATTGTTGATTTTACATATGCAGCAGGAAAGCTTGGCTAACTCCCAATATCGCCCTACTTGCAATGGTGAGAGGCTGCAACTTTTAGACTTAGGTATGCCGCTGCCTGAAAAAACCTACCAGGCACAGACATTTCTGAAAACTAAACATCTGGGTGAGTCCAAGGTAGTGTGCTTCACATGCACCCCATACCTTTTTCGTACCCACAATGCCCTGCAAACCTTAAACTTTGATTGAAATCACTGATTTTCCCTGCATTTCTGTGATGGAAACTTTGGAATCTGCAGGAATCCACAAAATTCCTACCTCCCAGCATTGCCCCATCTGTACTGATAAAAACTCTGCCCCTCTTGTGTGGGCACCTAAAGCAAAGTCAGCCTAAACTGTATTGAAAAAACCTGCCCTTTTGGACCGTCTTTGGGTCCCTCTCAATTTCCACATGTTTTTGGCCCTTCCCTGTCCCAGGCACCTGACCCACCTACACAATTGAGGTATCATTTTTATCGATAGACTGAGGGGAATGCTGGGTGGTAGGAAATGTGTGTCTTCCCTCAGATTCCAGAACTTTCCATCATAGAAATATCAGGAAAATGTGTTTTTAGACAAATGTTGAGGTTTGCTAGAGATTGTGGGTAACAGAACCTGGTGAGAGCCACACAAGTCACATTGTCTTGGCTTTCCCTGGATGTCCACCTTTTGAAAATGTAAAGGTTTGCTAGGTTTCCCTGTGTGCTAGCAGACCTAGGGCCCAAAATCCACAGCTAGGTACATTGCACAAAAAGGGTCAGTTTTGGGTGGAAAAATGTGATGTGTCCACATTGCGTTTTGGGCCATTTCCTGTTGTGGGCACGAGGCCTACCCACACAAGTGAGGTACCATTTCTATCAGGAGACATGGAGGAATGCTGGGTGGAAGGATGTTGGTGGCTCCCCTCAGATTCCAGAGCTTCCCATCACAGCAATGTGAGGACAATGTATTTGTTTTAGACAAATTGTGAGGTTTGAAAAGGATTCTGGGTAACAGAACCTGGTGAGAGCCACATAAGTCACCCCATTTTGCATTTCCCTGGGAGTCTAGTTTTCAGATATGTACAGGTTTGCTAGGTTTCCCCAGGTGCTGGCTGAGCTAGGTTCCAAAATTCACAACTAGGCACATTGCAAATAGAGGGTCAGTTTTCAGTGGAAAAAATGTGATGTGTCCACATTGCATTTTGGGCCATTTCCTGTTGCAAGCAAAAGGTCTATCCACACAAGTGAGGTACCATTTTTATTGGAAGACTTAGTGGAACACAGAATAGTAGAACAAGTGTATTAACTATTGTCTATCTCAGCATTTGTGCCTTCCAAATGTAAGACAGTGTGTACAAAATAAATCATTTTGAGAAATGCCCTCTAATTCACTTTAGTATGGGAATCCACAAATTCATAGATAACCACTGCTTCTAAACTCCATGTCTTCTGCCTATTTCAGAAATACATAGGATACCGATTTTTTACTCTTTATATTTCACCAAATTATTTACTGTATACACAGTACACAATGAAAAACCATTGCAAGTTGCAGCTCATTTATTGTCTCTGGGTATCTAGGGTTCTTGGTGAACCTACAAGCCCTATATATCCCGCAATCAGAAGGGTCCGTTAGATGTAACGCTATATTGCCTTTGAAAATCTGCCATAGTTAGAAGAAGTTACAGATGAAAACGTAGGCACAAATGGCTGTTTTTTCACTTAAATTTCATTTTTTTTATTTCAACTGTTACTTTCTATAGGAAAATCTTGAAGGATCTATACAAATGACCCCTTGCTGAGTTAGAATTGTGTCTACTTTTCAGAAATGTAGAGTTTTACAGGATCTACTATTGGTTTCATACCAATTCCTACCACTAACTGAAAGGAGGTTGAAAGTACAAAAACTAGGAAAATGGGCTATGTCCCAGTAAAATGCCAAAACTGTGTTGAAAAATTTGAGGTTCTGGTTCAAGTCTGCCTGTTCCTGAAAGCTTGGAAAATTGTGAATTTAGGATCGCAAACCCTTCATAGATGCCATTTGCAGGAAAAAACTAAACACTTTCTTCTGCATCACTTTTCCTCTTATTTTTCCAAAAAAACAAGAACAAAATTTAGCTGTATTTTGGCTAATTTCTCAGACGCTTCCAAGGGAATCCACAGACCCTGGGTACCTTTAGAACCACCAAGATGTTGGAAAAAAAGAATGCAAACTTGGCATAGATAAATTATGTGGACAAAACGTTACGGGGACCTAAGCGTGAACTACCCCAAATATAAAAAAAAACAGGTTAGCACTCAGGGCGGGGCTAGCAGCGAAACGGTTAAAATAAAATACACTTCTAAATACAATAAAGAGTACAACAGGAATACTGTCATTTTTCTTTTGTAATTTTGTGGTGGTGTTAGCAATTGTCCAATGATCTTATTTGAACACTGAAAAAAAATTGTATCTCTTGTTAGCCACAAAGTTGACAAGCCTGGGGATGAGAGGTTAACCCCTTAGCTGCTGGGCCTTTTCCCCCCCAGTGCTGAGCCCTTTTTTGGCTATTTGGGGTAGTTCGCGCTTAGGGCTTCATAACTTTTTGTCCACATAAGCTAACCACGCCAAATTTGCGTCTTTTTTTTCCAACATCCTAGGGATTCTAATGGTACCCAGAGTTGGTGGTTTCCCCTGGAGGAGACCAAGAAAATAGCCAAAAAACAGTGAAAATTTGGTTTTTTAAAAAAAAAATGGAAAAAAGGGCTGCCGAAGAAGGCTTGTGGTTTTTTCCCTGAAAATGCCATCAACACAGGGTTTCTGGTGCTGAAATCACTATCTTCCCACCTTTCAGGAACGGACAGACTTGAATCAGAAAACCAAATTTTTCAACACAAATTTGGCATTTTACTGGGACATACCCCATTTCTACTATATTTGGTGCTTTCAGCCTCCTTCCAGTTAGTGACAGGAATGGGTTTGAAACCAATGCTGGATCCCGGAATGCTAAACATTTCTGAAAACTAGACAAAATTCTGAGTTCAGCAAGGGGTCATTTGTGTAGATCCTACAAGGTTTTCCTACAGAAAATAACAGCTGAAATAAAAAAATATTGAAATTGAGCTGAAAACAACAGCCATTTTTCTTTATGTTTTACTCTGTAACTTTTTCCTGCGATGTCAGATTTCTGAAAGCAATATACCGTTTTGTCTGCTGGACTCTTCTGGTTGCGGGGATATAAAGGGCTTGTAGGTTCATCAAGAACCCTAGGTACCCAGAGCCAATAAATGAGCTGCACTCTGCAGTTGGTTTTCATTCTATACTGGGTATACAGCAATTCATTTGCTGAAATATGAAGAGTGAAAAAGAGGTATCAAGAAAACCTTTGCATTTCCAAAATGGGATCAAGATAAGGTTTTGAGGAGCAGTGGTTATTTGCACATCGCTGAATTCCGAGGTGCCCATACTAGCATGTGAATTGCAGGGCATTTCTCAAATAGACGTCTTTTTTACACACTCTCTTATATTTGGAAGGAAAAAATGTAGAGAAAGATAAGGGGCAATAACACTTGTTTTGCTACTCTATGTTCCCCCAAGTCTCCCGATAAAAATGATACCTCACTTGTGTGGGTAGGCCTAGTGCCCGCGACAGGAAATGCCCCAAAACACAACATGGACACATCCTATTTTTTTTATAGAAAACACAGCTGTTTTTTCCAAAGTGCCTACCTGTAGATTTTGGCCTCTAGCTCAGCCGGCACATAGGGAAACCTACCAAACCTGTGCATTTCTGAAAACTAGAGACCTAGGGGAATCCAAGGAGGGGTGACTTGCGGGGCTCGGACCAGGTTCTGTTACCCAGAATCCTTTGCAAACATCAAAAAGTGGCTAAAAAAACAAGTTTTCCTCACATTTCGGTGACAGAAAGTTCTGGAATCTGAGAGGAGCCTCAAATTTCCTTCCACCCAGCGTTCCCCCAAGTCTCCCGATAAAAATGATACATCACTTGTGTGGGTAGGCCTAGCGCCTGCGACAGGAAACGCCCCAAAGCGCAACGTGGACACATCCAAATTTTTGGAAGAAAACAGAGGTGTTTTTTGAGAAGTGCCTACCTGTAGATTTTGGCCTCTAGCTCAGCCGGCACCTAGGGAAACCTACCAAACCTGTGCATTTCTGAAAACTAGAGACCTAGGGGAATCCAAGGAGGGGTGACTTGCGGGGCTCGGACCAGGTTCTGTTACCCAGAATCCTTTGCAAACCTCAAAAAGTGGCTAAAAAAACAAGTTTTCCTAACATTTCGGTGACAGAAAGTTCTTGAATCTGAGAGGAGCCTCAAATTTCCTTCGACCCAGCGTTCCCCCAAGTCTCCCGATAAAAATGATACCTCACTTGTGTGGGTAGGCCTAGCGCCCGCGACAGGAAACGCCCCAAAGCGCAACGTGGACACATCCAAATTTTTGGAAGAAAACAGAGGTGTTTTTTGAGAAGTGCCTACCTGTAGATTTTGGCCTCTAGCTCAGCCGGCACCTAGGGAAACCTACCAAACCTGTGCATTTCTGAAAACTAGAGACCCAGGGGAATCCAAGGAGGGGTGACTTGCGGGGCTCGGACCAGGTTCTGTTACCCAGAATCCTTTGCAAACCTCAAAAAGTGGCTAAAAAAACAAGTTTTCCTAACATTTCAGTGACAGAAAGTTCTGGAATCTGAGAGGAGCCTCCAAATTTCCTTCCACCCAGCGTTCCCCCAAGTCTCCCGATAAAAATGATACCTCACTTGTGTGGGTAGGCCTAGCGCCTGCGACAGGAAACGCCCCAAAGCGCAACGTGGACACATCCAAATTTTTGGAAGAAAACAGAGGTGTTTTTTGAGAAGTGCCTACCTGTAGATTTTGGCCTCTAGCACAGCCGGCACCTAGGGAAACCTACCAAACCTGTGCATTTCTGAAAACTAGAGGCCTAGGGGAATCCAAGGAGGGGTGACTTGCGGGGCTCGGACCAGGTTCTGTTACCCAGAATCCTTTGCAAACCTCAAAAAGTGGCTAAAAAAACAAGTTTTACTAACATTTCGGTGACAGAAAGTTCTGGAATCTGAGAGGAGCCTCAAATTTCCTTCCACCCAGCGTTCCCCCAAGTCTCCCGATAAAAATGATACCTCACTTGTGTGGGTAGGCCTAGCGCCCGCGACAGGAAACGCCCCAAAGCGCAACGTGGACACATCCAAATTTTTGGAAGAAAACAGAGGTGTTTTTTGAGAAGTGCCTACCTGTAGATTTTGGCCTCTAGCACAGCCGGCACCTAGGGAAACCTACCAAACCTGTGTATTTCTGAAAACTAGAGCCCTAGGGGAATCCAAGGAGGGGTGACTTGCGGGGCTCGGACCAGGTTCTGTTACCCAGAATCCTTTGCAAACCTCAAAGTGGCTAAAAAAACAAGTTTTACTAACATTTCGGTGACAGAAAGTTCTGGAATCTGAGAGGAGCCTCAAATTTCCTTCCACCCAGCGTTCCCCCAAGTCTCCAGATAAAAATGATACCTCACTTGTGTGGGTAGGCCTAGCGCCTGCGACAGGAAACGCCCCAAAGCGCAACGTGGACACATCCAAATTTTTGGAAGAAAACAGAGGTGTTTTTTGAGAAGTGCCTACCTGTAGATTTTGGCCTCTAGCACAGCCGGCACCTAGGGAAACCTACCAAACCTGTGCATTTCTGAAAACTAGAGCCCTAGGGGAATCCAAGGAGGGGTGACTTGCGGGGCTCGGACCAGGTTCTGTTACCCAGAATCCTTTGCAAACCTCAAAGTGGCTAAAAAAACAAGTTTTACTAACATTTCGGTGACAGAAAGTTCTGGAATCTGAGAGGAGCCTCAAATTTCCTTCCACCCAGCGTTCCCCCAAGTCTCCCGATAAAAATGATACCTCACTTGTGTGGGTAGGCCTAGCGCCTGCGACAGGAAACGCCCCAAAGCGCAACGTGGACACATCCAAATTTTTGGAAGAAAACAGAGGTGTTTTTTGAGAAGTGCCTACCTGTAGATTTTGGCCTCTAGCTCAGCCGGCACCTAAGGGAAACCTACCATACCTGTGCATTTCTGAAAACTAGAGGCCTAGGGGAATCCAAGGAGGGGTGACTTGCGGGGCTCGGACCAGGTTCTGTTACCCATAATCCTTTGCAAACCTCAAAAAGTGGCTAAAAAAACAAGTTTTACTAACATTTCGGTGACAGAAAGTTCTAGAATCTGAGAGGAGCCTCAAATTTCCTTCCACCCAGCGTTCCCCCAAGTCTCCCGATAAAAATGATACCTCACTTGTGTGGGTAGGCCTAGCACCCGCAACAGGAAACTCCCCAAAGCGCAACGTGGACACATCCAAATTTTTGGAAGAAAACAGAGGTGTTTTTTGAGAAGTGCCTACCTGTAGATTTTGGCCTCTAGCTCAGCCGGCACCTAGGGAAACCTACCAAACCTGTGCATTTCTGAAAACTAGAGACCTAGGGGAATCCAAGGAGGGGTGACTTGCGGGGCTCGGACCAGGTTCTGTTACCCAGAATCCTTTGCAAACCTCAAAAAGTGGCTAAAAAAACAAGTTTTCCTAACATTTCGGTGACAGAAAGTTCTGGAATCTGAGAGGAGCCTCAAATTTCCTTCGACCCAGCGTTCCCCCAAGTCTCCCGATAAAAATGATACCTCACTTGTGTGGGTAGGCCTAGCGCCCGCGACAGGAAACGCCCCAAAGCGCAACGTGGACACATCCAAATTTTTGGAAGAAAACAGAGGTGTTTTTTGAGAAGTGCCTACCTGTAGATTTTGGCCTCTAGCTCAGCCGGCACCTAGGGAAACCTACCAAACCTGTGCATTTCTGAAAACTAGAGACCCAGGGGAATCCAAGGAGGGGTGACTTGCGGGGCTCGGACCAGGTTCTGTTACCCAGAATCCTTTGCAAACCTCAAAAAGTGGCTAAAAAAACAAGTTTTCCTAACATTTCAGTGACAGAAAGTTCTGGAATCTGAGAGGAGCCTCCAAATTTCCTTCCACCCAGCGTTCCCCCAAGTCTCCCGATAAAAATGATACCTCACTTGTGTGGGTAGGCCTAGCGCCCGCGACAGGAAACGCCCCAAAGCGCAACGTGGACACATCCAAATTTTTGGAAGAAAACAGAGGTGTTTTTTGAGAAGTGCCTACCTGTAGATTTTGGCCTCTAGCTCAGCCGGCACCTAGGGAAACCTACCAAACCTGTGCATTTCTGAAAACTAGAGACCTAGGGGAATCCAAGGAGGGGTGACTTGCGGGGCTCGGACCAGGTTCTGTTACCCAGAATCCTTTGCAAACCTCAAAAAGTGGCTAAAAAAACAAGTTTTCCTAACATTTCGGTGACAGAAAGTTCTGGAATCTGAGAGGAGCCTCAAATTTCCTTCGACCCAGCGTTCCCCCAAGTCTCCCGATAAAAATGATACCTCACTTGTGTGGGTAGGCCTAGCGCCCGCGACAGGAAACGCCCCAAAGCGCAACGTGGACACATCCAAATTTTTGGAAGAAAACAGAGGTGTTTTTTGAGAAGTGCCTACCTGTAGATTTTGGCCTCTAGCTCAGCCGGCACCTAGGGAAACCTACCAAACCTGTGCATTTCTGAAAACTAGAGACCCAGGGGAATCCAAGGAGGGGTGACTTGCGGGGCTCGGACCAGGTTCTGTTACCCAGAATCCTTTGCAAACCTCAAAAAGTGGCTAAAAAAACAAGTTTTCCTAACATTTCAGTGACAGAAAGTTCTGGAATCTGAGAGGAGCCTCCAAATTTCCTTCCACCCAGCGTTCCCCCAAGTCTCCCGATAAAAATGATACCTCACTTGTGTGGGTAGGCCTAGCGCCCGCGACAGGAAACGCCCCAAAGCGCAACGTGGACACATCCAAATTTTTGGAAGAAAACAGAGGTGTTTTTTGAGAAGTGCCTACCTGTAGATTTTGGCCTCTAGCACAGCCGGCACCTAGGGAAACCTACCAAACCTGTGCATTTCTGAAAACTAGAGGCCTAGGGGAATCCAAGGAGGGGTGACTTGCGGGGCTCGGACCAGGTTCTGTTACCCAGAATCCTTTGCAAACCTCAAAAAGTGGCTAAAAAAACAAGTTTTACTAACATTTCGGTGACAGAAAGTTCTGGAATCTGAGAGGAGCCTCAAATTTCCTTCCACCCAGCGTTCCCCCAAGTCTCCCGATAAAAATGATACCTCACTTGTGTGGGTAGGCCTAGCGCCCGCGACAGGAAACGCCCCAAAGCGCAACGTGGACACATCCAAATTTTTGGAAGAAAACAGAGGTGTTTTTTGAGAAGTGCCTACCTGTAGATTTTGGCCTCTAGCACAGCCGGCACCTAGGGAAACCTACCAAACCTGTGTATTTCTGAAAACTAGAGCCCTAGGGGAATCCAAGGAGGGGTGACTTGCGGGGCTCGGACCAGGTTCTGTTACCCAGAATCCTTTGCAAACCTCAAAGTGGCTAAAAAAACAAGTTTTACTAACATTTCGGTGACAGAAAGTTCTGGAATCTGAGAGGAGCCTCAAATTTCCTTCCACCCAGCGTTCCCCCAAGTCTCCAGATAAAAATGATACCTCACTTGTGTGGGTAGGCCTAGCGCCTGCGACAGGAAACGCCCCAAAGCGCAACGTGGACACATCCAAATTTTTGGAAGAAAACAGAGGTGTTTTTTGAGAAGTGCCTACCTGTAGATTTTGGCCTCTAGCACAGCCGGCACCTAGGGAAACCTACCAAACCTGTGCATTTCTGAAAACTAGAGCCCTAGGGGAATCCAAGGAGGGGTGACTTGCGGGGCTCGGACCAGGTTCTGTTACCCAGAATCCTTTGCAAACCTCAAAGTGGCTAAAAAAACAAGTTTTACTAACATTTCGGTGACAGAAAGTTCTGGAATCTGAGAGGAGCCTCAAATTTCCTTCCACCCAGCGTTCCCCCAAGTCTCCCGATAAAAATGATACCTCACTTGTGTGGGTAGGCCTAGCGCCTGCGACAGGAAACGCCCCAAAGCGCAACGTGGACACATCCAAATTTTTGGAAGAAAACAGAGGTGTTTTTTGGGAAGTGCCTACCTGTAGATTTTGGCCTCTAGCTCAGCCGGCACCTAAGGGAAACCTACCATACCTGTGCATTTCTGAAAACTAGAGGCCTAGGGGAATCCAAGGAGGGGTGACTTGCGGGGCTCGGACCAGGTTCTGTTACCCAGAATCCTTTGCAAACCTCAAAAAGTGGCTAAAAAAACAAGTTTTACTAACATTTCGGTGACAGAAAGTTCTAGAATCTGAGAGGAGCCTCAAATTTCCTTCCACCCAGCGTTCCCCCAAGTCTCCCGATAAAAATGATACCTCACTTGTGTGGGTAGGCCTAGCACCCGCAACAGGAAACTCCCCAAAGCGCAACGTGGACACATCCAAATTTTTGGAAGAAAACAGAGGTGTTTTTTGAGAAGTGCCTACCTGTAGATTTTGGCCTCTAGCTCAGCTGGCACCTAGGGAAACCTACCATACCTGTGCATTTCTGAAAACTAGAGGCCTAGGGGAATCCAAGGAGGGGTGACTTGCGGGGCTCGGACCAGGTTCTGTTACCCAGAATCCTTTGCAAACCTCAAAAAGTGGCTAAAAAAACAAGTTTTCCTAACATTTCGGTGACAGAAAGTTCTGGAATCTGAGAGGAGCCTCAAATTTCCTTCCACCCAGCATTCCCCCAAGTCTCCCGATAAAAATGATACCTCACTTGTGTGGGTAGGCCTAGCGCCCGCGACAGGAAACGCCCCAAAGCGCAACGTGGACACATCCAAATTTTTGGAAGAAAACAGAGGTGTTTTTTGCGAAGTGCCTACCTGTAGATTTTGGCCTCTAGCTCAGCCGGCACCTAGGGAAACCTACCAAACCTGTGCATTTCTGAAAACTAGAGACCTAGGGGAATCCAAGGAGGGGTGACTTGCGGGGCTCGGACCAGGTTCTGTTACCCAGAATCCTTTGCAAACCTCAAAAAGTGGCTAAAAAAACAAGTTTTCCTCCCTTTTCGGTGACAGAAAGTTCTGGAATCTGAGAGGAGCCTCAAATTTCCTTCCACACAGCATTCCCCCAAGTCTCCCGATAAAAATGATACATCACTTGTGTGGGTAGGCCTAGCGCCTGCGACAGGAAACGCCCCAAAGCGCAACGTGGACACATCCAAATTTTTGGAAGAAAACAGAGGTGTTTTTTGAGAAGTGCCTACCTGTAGATTTTGGCCTCTAGCTCAGCCGGCACCTAGGGAAACCTACCAAACCTGTGCATTTCTGAAAACTAGAGACCTAGGGGAATCCAAGGAGGGGTGACTTGCGGGGCTCGGACCAGGTTCTGTTACCCAGAATCCTTTGCAAACCTCAAAAAGTGGCTAAAAAAACAAGTTTTCCTAACATTTCGGTGACAGAAAGTTCTGGAATCTGAGAGGAGCCTCAAATTTCCTTCGACCCAGCGTTCCCCCAAGTCTCCCGATAAAAATGATACCTCACTTGTGTGGGTAGGCCTAGCGCCCGCGACAGGAAACGCCCCAAAGCGCAACGTGGACACATCCAAATTTTTGGAAGAAAACAGAGGTGTTTTTTGAGAAGTGCCTACCTGTAGATTTTGGCCTCTAGCTCAGCCGGCACCTAGGGAAACCTACCAAACCTGTGCATTTCTGAAAACTAGAGACCCAGGGGAATCCAAGGAGGGGTGACTTGCGGGGCTCGGACCAGGTTCTGTTACCCAGAATCCTTTGCAAACCTCAAAAAGTGGCTAAAAAAACAAGTTTTCCTAACATTTCAGTGACAGAAAGTTCTGGAATCTGAGAGGAGCCTCCAAATTTCCTTCCACCCAGCGTTCCCCCAAGTCTCCCGATAAAAATGATACCTCACTTGTGTGGGTAGGCATAGCGCCTGCGACAGGAAACGCCCCAAAGCGCAACGTGGACACATCCAAATTTTTGGAAGAAAACAGAGGTGTTTTTTGAGAAGTGCCTACCTGTAGATTTTGGCCTCTAGCACAGCCGGCACCTAGGGAAACCTACCAAACCTGTGCATTTCTGAAAACTAGAGGCCTAGGGGAATCCAAGGAGGGGTGACTTGTGGGGCTCAGACCAGGTTCTGTTACCCAGAATCCTTTGCAAACCTCAAAAAGTGGCTAAAAAAACAAGTTTACTAACATTTCGGAGACAGAAAGTTCTGGAATCTGAGAGGAGCCTCAAATTTCCTTCCACCCAGCGTTCCCCCAAGTCTCCCGATAAAAATGATACCTCACTTGTGTGGGTAGGCCTAGCGCCCGCGACAGGAAACGCCCCAAAGCGCAACGTGGACACATCCAAATTTTTGGAAGAAAACAGAGGTGTTTTTTGAGAAGTGCCTACCTGTAGATTTTGGCCTCTAGCACAGCCGGCACCTAGGGAAACCTACCAAACCTGTGCATTTCTGAAAACTAGAGGCCTAGGGGAATCCAAGGAGGGGTGACTTGCGGGGCTCGGACCAGGTTCTGTTACCCAGAATCCTTTGCAAACCTCAAAAAGTGGCTAAAAAAACAAGTTTTACTAACATTTCGGTGACAGAAAGTTCTGGAATCTGAGAGGAGCCTCAAATTTCCTTCCACCCAGCGTTCCCCCAAGTCTCCCGATAAAAATGATACCTCACTTGTGTGGGTAGGCCTAGCGCCCGCGACAGGAAACGCCCCAAAGCGCAACGTGGACACATCCAAATTTTTGGAAGAAAACAGAGGTGTTTTTTGAGAAGTGCCTACCTGTAGATTTTGGCCTCTAGCACAGCCGGCACCTAGGGAAACCTACCAAACCTGTGTATTTCTGAAAACTAGAGCCCTAGGGGAATCCAAGGAGGGGTGACTTGCGGGGCTCGGACCAGGTTCTGTTACCCAGAATCCTTTGCAAACCTCAAAGTGGCTAAAAAAACAAGTTTTACTAACATTTCGGTGACAGAAAGTTCTGGAATCTGAGAGGAGCCTCAAATTTCCTTCCACCCAGCGTTCCCCCAAGTCTCCAGATAAAAATGATACCTCACTTGTGTGGGTAGGCCTAGCGCCTGCGACAGGAAACGCCCCAAAGCGCAACGTGGACACATCCAAATTTTTGGAAGAAAACAGAGGTGTTTTTTGAGAAGTGCCTACCTGTAGATTTTGGCCTCTAGCACAGCCGGCACCTAGGGAAACCTACCAAACCTGTGCATTTCTGAAAACTAGAGCCCTAGGGGAATCCAAGGAGGGGTGACTTGCGGGGCTCGGACCAGGTTCTGTTACCCAGAATCCTTTGCAAACCTCAAAGTGGCTAAAAAAACAAGTTTTACTAACATTTCGGTGACAGAAAGTTCTGGAATCTGAGAGGAGCCTCAAATTTCCTTCCACCCAGCGTTCCCCCAAGTCTCCCGATAAAAATGATACCTCACTTGTGTGGGTAGGCCTAGCGCCTGCGACAGGAAACGCCCCAAAGCGCAACGTGGACACATCCAAATTTTTGGAAGAAAACAGAGGTGTTTTTTGAGAAGTGCCTACCTGTAGATTTTGGCCTCTAGCTCAGCCGGCACCTAAGGGAAACCTACCATACCTGTGCATTTCTGAAAACTAGAGGCCTAGGGGAATCCAAGGAGGGGTGACTTGCGGGGCTCGGACCAGGTTCTGTTACCCATAATCCTTTGCAAACCTCAAAAAGTGGCTAAAAAAACAAGTTTTACTAACATTTCGGTGACAGAAAGTTCTAGAATCTGAGAGGAGCCTCAAATTTCCTTCCACCCAGCGTTCCCCCAAGTCTCCCGATAAAAATGATACCTCACTTGTGTGGGTAGGCCTAGCACCCGCAACAGGAAACTCCCCAAAGCGCAACGTGGACACATCCAAATTTTTGGAAGAAAACAGAGGTGTTTTTTGAGAAGTGCCTACCTGTAGATTTTGGCCTCTAGCTCAGCCGGCACCTAGGGAAACCTACCAAACCTGTGCATTTCTGAAAACTAGAGACCTAGGGGAATCCAAGGAGGGGTGACTTGCGGGGCTCGGACCAGGTTCTGTTACCCAGAATCCTTTGCAAACCTCAAAAAGTGGCTAAAAAAACAAGTTTTCCTCCCTTTTCGGTGACAGAAAGTTCTGGAATCTGAGAGGAGCCTCAAATTTCCTTCCACACAGCATTCCCCCAAGTCTCCCGATAAAAATGATACATCACTTGTGTGGGTAGGCCTAGCGCCTGCGACAGGAAACGCCCCAAAGCGCAACGTGGACACATCCAAATTTTTGGAAGAAAACAGAGGTGTTTTTTGAGAAGTGCCTACCTGTAGATTTTGGCCTCTAGCTCAGCCGGCACCTAGGGAAACCTACCAAACCTGTGCATTTCTGAAAACTAGAGACCTAGGGGAATCCAAGGAGGGGTGACTTGCGGGGCTCGGACCAGGTTCTGTTACCCAGAATCCTTTGCAAACCTCAAAAAGTGGCTAAAAAAACAAGTTTTCCTAACATTTCGGTGACAGAAAGTTCTGGAATCTGAGAGGAGCCTCAAATTTCCTTCGACCCAGCGTTCCCCCAAGTCTCCCGATAAAAATGATACCTCACTTGTGTGGGTAGGCCTAGCGCCCGCGACAGGAAACGCCCCAAAGCGCAACGTGGACACATCCAAATTTTTGGAAGAAAACAGAGGTGTTTTTTGAGAAGTGCCTACCTGTAGATTTTGGCCTCTAGCTCAGCCGGCACCTAGGGAAACCTACCAAACCTGTGCATTTCTGAAAACTAGAGACCCAGGGGAATCCAAGGAGGGGTGACTTGCGGGGCTCGGACCAGGTTCTGTTACCCAGAATCCTTTGCAAACCTCAAAAAGTGGCTAAAAAAACAAGTTTTCCTAACATTTCAGTGACAGAAAGTTCTGGAATCTGAGAGGAGCCTCCAAATTTCCTTCCACCCAGCGTTCCCCCAAGTCTCCCGATAAAAATGATACCTCACTTGTGTGGGTAGGCATAGCGCCTGCGACAGGAAACGCCCCAAAGCGCAACGTGGACACATCCAAATTTTTGGAAGAAAACAGAGGTGTTTTTGGAGAAGTGCCTACCTGTAGATTTTGGCCTCTAGCACAGCCGGCACCTAGGGAAACCTACCAAACCTGTGCATTTCTGAAAACTAGAGGCCTAGGGGAATCCAAGGAGGGGTGACTTGTGGGGCTCAGACCAGGTTCTGTTACCCAGAATCCTTTGCAAACCTCAAAAAGTGGCTAAAAAAACAAGTTTTACTAACATTTCGGAGACAGAAAGTTCTGGAATCTGAGAGGAGCCTCAAATTTCCTTCCACCCAGCGTTCCCCCAAGTCTCCCGATAAAAATGATACCTCACTTGTGTGGGTAGGCCTAGCGCCCGCGACAGGAAACGCCCCAAAGCGCAACGTGGACACATCCAAATTTTTGGAAGAAAACAGAGGTGTTTTTTGAGAAGTGCCTACCTGTAGATTTTGGCCTCTAGCACAGCCGGCACCTAGGGAAACCTACCAAACCTGTGCATTTCTGAAAACTAGAGGCCTAGGGGAATCCAAGGAGGGGTGACTTGCGGGGCTCGGACCAGGTTCTGTTACCCAGAATCCTTTGCAAACCTCAAAAAGTGGCTAAAAAAACAAGTTTTACTAACATTTCGGTGACAGAAAGTTCTGGAATCTGAGAGGAGCCTCAAATGTCCTTCCACCCAGCGTTCCCCCAAGTCTCCCGATAAAAATGATACCTCACTTGTGTGGGTAGGCCTAGCGCCCGCGACAGGAAACGCCCCAAAGCGCAACGTGGACACATCCAAATTTTTGGAAGAAAACAGAGGTGTTTTTTGAGAAGTGCCTACCTGTAGATTTTGGCCTCTAGCACAGCCGGCACCTAGGGAAACCTACCAAACCTGTGTATTTCTGAAAACTAGAGCCCTAGGGGAATCCAAGGAGGGGTGACTTGCGGGGCTCGGACCAGGTTCTGTTACCCAGAATCCTTTGCAAACCTCAAAGTGGCTAAAAAAACAAGTTTTACTAACATTTCGGTGACAGAAAGTTCTGGAATCTGAGAGGAGCCTCAAATTTCCTTCCACCCAGCGTTCCCCCAAGTCTCCAGATAAAAATGATACCTCACTTGTGTGGGTAGGCCTAGCGCCTGCGACAGGAAACGCCCCAAAGCGCAACGTGGACACATCCAAATTTTTGGAAGAAAACAGAGGTGTTTTTTGAGAAGTGCCTACCTGTAGATTTTGGCCTCTAGCACAGCCGGCACCTAGGGAAACCTACCAAACCTGTGCATTTCTGAAAACTAGAGCCCTAGGGGAATCCAAGGAGGGGTGATTTGCGGGGCTCGGACCAGGTTCTGTTACCCAGAATCCTTTGCAAACCTCAAAGTGGCTAAAAAAACAAGTTTTACTAACATTTCGGTGACAGAAAGTTCTGGAATCTGAGAGGAGCCTCAAATTTCCTTCCACCCAGCGTTCCCCCAAGTCTCCCGATAAAAATGATACCTCACTTGTGTGGGTAGGCCTAGCGCCTGCGACAGGAAACGCCCCAAAGCGCAACGTGGACACATCCAAATTTTTGGAAGAAAACAGAGGTGTTTTTTGAGAAGTTCCTACCTGTAGATTTTGGCCTCTAGCTCAGCCGGCACCTAAGGGAAACCTACCATACCTGTGCATTTCTGAAAACTAGAGGCCTAGGGGAATCCAAGGAGGGGTGACTTGCGGGGCTCGGACCAGGTTCTGTTACCCAGAATCCTTTGCAAACCTCAAAAAGTGGCTAAAAAAACAAGTTTTACTAACATTTCGGTGACAGAAAGTTCTAGAATCTGAGTGGAGCCTCAAATTTCCTTCCACCCAGCGTTCCCCCAAGTCTCCCGATACAAATGATACCTCACTTGTGTGGGTAGGCCTAGCACCCGCAACAGGAAACTCCCCAAAGCGCAACGTGGACACATCCAAATTTTTGGAAGAAAACAGAGGTGTTTTTTGAGAAGTGCCTACCTGTAGATTTTGGCCTCTAGCTCAGCTGGCACCTAGGGAAACCTACCATACCTGTGCATTTCTGAAAACTAGAGGCCTAGGGGAATCCAAGGAGGGGTGACTTGCGGGGCTCGGACCAGGTTCTGTTACCCAGAATCCTTTGCAAACCTCAAAAAGTGGCTAAAAAAACAAGTTTTCCTAACATTTCGGTGACAGAAAGTTCTGGAATCTGAGAGGAGCCTCAAATTTCCTTCCACCCAGCATTCCCCCAAGTCTCCCGATAAAAATGATACCTCACTTGTGTGGGTAGGCCTAGCGCCCGCGACAGGAAACGCCCCAAAGCGCAACGTGGACACATCCAAATTTTTGGAAGAAAACAGAGGTGTTTTTTGCGAAGTGCCTACCTGTAGATTTTGGCCTCTAGCTCAGCCGGCACCTAGGGAAACCTACCAAACCTGTGCATTTCTGAAAACTAGAGACCTAGGGGAATCCAAGGAGGGGTGACTTGCGGGGCTCGGACCAGGTTCTGTTACCCAGAATCCTTTGCAAACCTCAAAAAGTGGCTAAAAAAACAAGTTTTCCTCCCTTTTCGGTGACAGAAAGTTCTGGAATCTGAGAGGAGCCTCAAATTTCCTTCCACCCAGCGTTCCCCCAAGTCTCCCGATAAAAATGATACATCACTTGTGTGGGTAGGCCTAGCGCCTGCGACAGGAAACGCCCCAAAGCGCAACGTGGACACATCCAAATTTTTGGAAGAAAACAGAGGTGTTTTTTGAGAAGTGCCTACCTGTAGATTTTGGCCTCTAGCACAGCCGGCACCTAGGGAAACCTACCAAACCTGTGCATTTCTGAAAACTAGAGGCCTAGGGGAATCCAAGGAGGGGTGACTTGCGGGGCTCAGACCAGGTTCTGTTACCCAGAATCCTTTGCAAACCTCAAAAAGTGGCTAAAAAAACAAGTTTTACTAACATTTCGGAGACAGAAAGTTCTGGAATCTGAGAGGAGCCTCAAATTTCCTTCCACCCACCGTTCCCCCAAGTCTCCCGATAAAAATGATACCTCACTTGTGTGGGTAGGCCTAGCGCCCGCGACAGGAAACGCCCCAAAGCGCAACGTGGACACATCCAAATTTTTGGAAGAAAACAGAGGTGTTTTTTGAGAAGTGCCTACCTGTAGATTTTGGCCTCTAGCACAGCCGGCACCTAGGGAAACCTACCAAACCTGTGCATTTCTGAAAACTAGAGGCCTAGGGGAATCCAAGGAGGGGTGACTTGCGGGGCTCGGACCAGGTTCTGTTACCCAGAATCCTTTGCAAACCTCAAAAAGTGGCTAAAAAAACAAGTTTTACTAACATTTCGGTGACAGAAAGTTCTGGAATCTGAGAGGAGCCTCAAATTTCCTTCCACCCAGCGTTCCCCCAAGTCTCCCGATAAAAATGATACCTCACTTGTGTGGGTAGGCCTAGCGCCCGCGACAGGAAACGCCCCAAAGCGCAACGTGGACACATCCAAATTTTTGGAAGAAAACAGAGGTGTTTTTTGAGAAGTGCCTACCTGTAGATTTTGGCCTCTAGCACAGCCGGCACCTAGGGAAACCTACCAAACCTGTGTATTTCTGAAAACTAGAGCCCTAGGGGAATCCAAGGAGGGGTGACTTGCGGGGCTCGGACCAGGTTCTGTTACCCAGAATCCTTTGCAAACCTCAAAGTGGCTAAAAAAACAAGTTTTACTAACATTTCGGTGACAGAAAGTTCTGGAATCTGAGAGGAGCCTCAAATTTCCTTCCACCCAGCGTTCCCCCAAGTCTCCAGATAAAAATGATACCTCACTTGTGTGGGTAGGCCTAGCGCCTGCGACAGGAAACGCCCCAAAGCGCAACGTGGACACATCCAAATTTTTGGAAGAAAACAGAGGTGTTTTTTGAGAAGTGCCTACCTGTAGATTTTGGCCTCTAGCACAGCCGGCACCTAGGGAAACCTACCAAACCTGTGCATTTCTGAAAACTAGAGCCCTAGGGGAATCCAAGGAGGGGTGACTTGCGGGGCTCGGACCAGGTTCTGTTACCCAGAATCCTTTGCAAACCTCAAAGTGGCTAAAAAAACAAGTTTTACTAACATTTCGGTGACAGAAAGTTCTGGAATCTGAGAGGAGCCTCAAATTTCCTTCCACCCAGCGTTCCCCCAAGTCTCCCGATAAAAATGATACCTCACTTGTGTGGGTAGGCCTAGCGCCTGCGACAGGAAACGCCCCAAAGCGCAACGTGGACACATCCAAATTTTTGGAAGAAAACAGAGGTGTTTTTTGAGAAGTGCCTACCTGTAGATTTTGGCCTCTAGCTCAGCCGGCACCTAAGGGAAACCTACCATACCTGTGCATTTCTGAAAACTAGAGGCCTAGGGGAATCCAAGGAGGGGTGACTTGCGGGGCTCGGACCAGGTTCTGTTACCCAGAATCCTTTGCAAACCTCAAAAAGTGGCTAAAAAAACAAGTTTTACTAACATTTCGGTGACAGAAAGTTCTAGAATCTGAGAGGAGCCTCAAATTTCCTTCCACCCAGCGTTCCCCCAAGTCTCCCGATAAAAATGATACCTCACTTGTGTGGGTAGGCCTAGCGCCCGCAACAGGAAACTCCCCAAAGCGCAACGTGGACACATCCAAATTTTTGGAAGAAAACAGAGGTGTTTTTTGAGAAGTGCCTACCTGTAGATTTTGGCCTCTAGCTCAGCTGGCACCTAGGGAAACCTACCATACCTGTGCATTTCTGAAAACTAGAGGCCTAGGGGAATCCAAGGAGGGGTGACTTGCGGGGCTCGGACCAGGTTCTGTTACCCAGAATCCTTTGCAAACCTCAAAAAGTGGCTAAAAAAACAAGTTTTCCTAACATTTCGGTGACAGAAAGTTCTGGAATCTGAGAGGAGCCTCAAATTTCCTTCCACCCAGCATTCCCCCAAGTCTCCCGATAAAAATGATACCTCACTTGTGTGGGTAGGCCTAGCGCCCGCGACAGGAAACACCCCAAAGCGCAACGTGGACACATCCAAATTTTTGGAAGAAAACAGAGGTGTTTTTTGCGAAGTGCCTACCTGTAGATTTTGGCCTCTAGCTCAGCCGGCACCTAGGGAAACCTACCAAACCTGTGCATTTCTGAAAACTAGAGACCTAGGGGAATCCAAGGAGGGGTGACTTGCGGGGCTCGGACCAGGTTCTCTTACCCAGAATCCTTTGCAAACCTCAAAAAGTGGCTAAAAAAACAAGTTTTCCTCACATTTCGGTGACAGAAAGTTCTGGAATCTGAGAGGAGCCACAAATTTCCTTCCACCCGGCGTTCCCCCAAGTCTCCCGATAAAAATGATACCTCACTTGTGTGGGAAGGCCTAGCGCCTGCGACAGGAAACGCCCCAAAGCGCAACGTGGACACATCCAAATTTTTGGAAGAAAACAGAGGTGTTTTTTGAGAAGTGCCTACCTGTCGATTTTGGCCTCTAGCTCAGCCGGCACCTAGGGAAACCTACCAAACCTGTGCATTTCTGAAAACTAGAGACCTAGGGGAATCCAAGGAGGGGTGACTTGCGGGGCTCGGACCAGGTTCTGTTACCCAGAATCCTTTGCAAACCTCAAAAAGTGGCTAAAAAAACAAGTTTTCCTAACATTTCGGTGACAGAAAGTTCTGGAATCTGAGAGGAGCCTCAAATTTCCTTCCACCCAGCATTCCCCCAAGTCTCCCGATAAAAATTATACCTCACTTGTGTGGGTAGGCCTAGCGCCTGCGACAGGAAACGCCCCAAAGCGCAACGTGGACACATCCAAATTTTTGGAAGAAAACAGAGGTGTTTTTTGCGAAGTGCCTACCTGTAGATTTTGGCCTCTAGCTCAGCCGGCACCTAGGGAAACCTACCAAACCTGTGCATTTCTGAAAACTAGAGACCTAGGGGAATCCAAGGAGGGGTGACTTGCGGGGCTCGGACCAGGTTCTGTTACCCAGAATCCTTTGCAAACCTCAAAAAGTGTCTAAGAAAACAAGTTTTCCTCACATTTCGGTGACAGAAAGTTCTGGAATCTGAGAGGAGCCACAAATTTCCTTCCACCCGGCGCTCCTCAAGTCTCCCGATAAAAATGATACCTCACTTGTGTGGGTAGGCCTAGCGCCTGCCACAGGAAACGCCCCAAAGCGCAACGTGGACACATCCAAATTTTTGGAAGAAAACAGAGGTGTTTTTTGAGAAGTGCCTACCTGTAGATTTTGGCCTCTAGCTCAGCCGGCACCTAAGGGAAACCTACCATACCTGTGCATTTCTGAAAACTAGAGGCCTAGGGGAATCCAAGGAGGGGTGACTTGCGGGGCTCGGACCAGGTTCTGTTACCCAGAATCCTTTGCAAACCTCAAAAAGTGGCTAAAAAAACAAGTTTTACTAACATTTCGGTGACAGAAAGTTCTGGAATCTGAGAGGAGCCTCAAATTTCCTTCCACCCAGCGTTCCCCCAAGTCTCCCGATAAAAATGATACCTCACTTGTGTGGGTAGGCCTAGCGCCCGCGACAGGAAACGCCCCAAAGCGCAACGTGGACACATCCAAATTTTTGGAAGAAAACAGAGGTGTTTTTTGAGAAGTGCCTACCTGTAGATTTTGGCCTCTAGCACAGCCGGCACCTAGGGAAACCTACCAAACCTGTGCATTTCTGAAAACTAGAGCCCTAGGGGAATCCATGGAGGGGTGACTTGCGGGGCTCGGACCAGGTTCTGTTACCCAGAATCCTTTGCAAACCTCAAAGTGGCTAAAAAAACAAGTTTTACTAACATTTCGGTGACAGAAAGTTCTGGAATCTGAGAGGAGCCTCAAATTTCCTTCCACCCAGCGTTCCCCCAAGTCTCCCGATAAAAATGATACCTCACTTGTGTGGGTAGGCCTAGCGCCCGCGACAGGAAACGCTCCAAAGCGCAACGTGGACACATCCAAATTTTTGGAAGAAAACAGAGGTGTTTTTTGCGAAGTGCCTACCTGTAGATTTTGGCCTCTAGCTCAGCCGGCACCTAGGGAAACCTACCAAACCTGTGCATTTCTGAAAACTAGAGACCTAGGGGAATCCAAGGAGGGGTGACTTGCGGGGCTCGGACCAGGTTCTGTTACCCAGAATCCTTTGCAAACCTCAAAAAGTGGCTAAGAAAACAAGTTTTCCTCACATTTCGGTGACAGAAAGTTCTGGAATCTGAGAGGAGCCACAAATTTCCTTCCACCCGGCGTTCCCCCAAGTCTCCCGATAAAAATGATACCTCACTTGTGTGGGTAGTCCTAGCGCCTGCGACAGGAAACGCCCCAAAGCGCAACGTAGACACATCCAAATTTTTGGAAGAAAACAGAGGTGTTTTTTGAGAAGTGCCTACCTGTAGATTTTGGCCTCTAGCTCAGCCGGCACCTAAGGGAAACCTACCATACCTGTGCATTTCTGAAAACTAGAGGCCTAGGGGAATCCAAGGAGGGGTGACTTGCGGGGCTCGGACCAGGTTCTGTTACCCAGAATCCTTTGCAAACCTCAAAAAGTGGCTAAAAAAACAAGTTTTACTAACATTTCGGTGACAGAAAGTTCTGGAATCTGAGAGGAGCCTCAAATTTCCTTCCACCCAGCGTTCCCCCAAGTCTCCCGATAAAAATGATACCTCACTTGTGTGGGTAGGCCTAGCGCCCGCGACAGGAAACGCCCCAAAGCGCAACGTGGACACATCCAAATTTTTGGAAGAAAACAGAGGTGTTTTTTGAGAAGTGCCTACCTGTAGATTTTGGCCTCTAGCACAGCCGGCACCTAGGGAAACCTACCAAACCTGTGCATTTCTGAAAACTAGAGCCCTAGGGGAATCCAAGGAGGGGTGACTTGCGGGGCTCGGACCAGGTTCTGTTACCCAGAATCCTTTGCAAACCTCAAAGTGGCTAAAAAAACAAGTTTTACTAACATTTCGGTGACAGAAAGTTCTGGAATCTGAGAGGAGCCTCAAATTTCCTTCCACCCAGCGTTCCCCCAAGTCTCCCGATAAAAATGATACCTCACTTGTGTGGGTAGGCCTAGCGCCCGCGACAGGAAACGCCCCAAAGCGCAACGTGGACACATCCAAATTTTTGGAAGAAAACAGAGGTGTTTTTTGAGAAGTGCCTACCTGTAGATTTTGGCCTCTAGCTCAGCCGGCACCTAGGGAAACCTACCAAACCTGTGCATTTCTGAAAACTAGAGACCTAGGGGAATCCAAGGAGGGGTGACTTGCGGGGCTCGGACCAGGTTCTGTTACCCAGAATCCTTTGCAAACCTCAAAAAGTGGCTAAAAAAACAAGTTTTCCTCCCTTTTCGGTGACAGAAAGTTCTGGAATCTGAGAGGAGCCACAAATTTCCTTCCACCCGGCGTTCCCCCAAGTCTCCCGATAAAAATGATACCTCACTTGTGTGGGTAGGCCTAGCGCCTGCGACAGGAAACGCCCCAAAGCGCAACGTAGACACATCCAAATTTTTGGAAGAAAACAGAGGTGTTTTTTGAGAAGTGCCTACCTGTAGATTTTGGCCTCTAGCTCAGCCGGCACCTAAGGGAAACCTACCATACCTGTGCATTTCTGAAAACTAGAGGCCTAGGGGAATCCAAGGAGGGGTGACTTGCGGGGCTCGGACCAGGTTCTGTTACCCAGAATCCTTTGCAAACCTCAAAAAGTGGCTAAAAAAACAAGTTTTACTAACATTTCGGTGACAGAATGTTCTGGAATCTGAGAGGAGCCACAAATTTCCTTCCACCCGGCGTTCCCCCAAGTCTCCCGATAAAAATGATACCTCACTTGTGTGGGTAGGCCTAGCGCCTGCGACAGGAAACGCCCCAAAGCGCAACGTGGACACATCCAAATTTTTGGAAGAAAACAGAGGTGTTTTTTGCGAAGTGCCTACCTGTAGATTTTGGCCTCTAGCTCAGCCGGCACCTAGGGAAACCTACCAAACCTGTGCATTTCTGAAAACTAGAGACCTAGGGGAATCCAAGGAGGGCTGACTTGCGGGGCTCAGACTAGGTTCTGTTACCCAGAATCCTTTGCAAACCTCAAAAAGTGGCTAAAAAAACAAGTTTTCCTCACATTTCGGTGACAGAAAGTTCTGAAATCTGAGAGGAGCCACAAATTTCCTTCCACCCAGCGTTCCCCCAAGTCTCCCGATAAAAATGATACCTCACTGGTGTGGGTAGGCCTAGCGCCCGCAACAGGAAATGCCCCAAAACACAACGTGGACACATCACATTTTTTCATAGAAAACAGTGCCTACCTGTGGATTTTGGCCTCTAGCTCAGCCGGCACCTGGGGAAACCTAGCAAACCAGCACATTTTTGAAAACTAGAAACCCAGGGGAATCCAGGATGAGGTGACTTGTGGGGCTCGGACCAGGTTCTGTTACCCAGAATCCTTTGCAAACCTCAAAATGTGGCTAAAATAACATGTTTTCCTCACATTTCGGTGACAGAAAGTTCTGGAATCTGAGAGGAGCCACAAATTTCCTTCCACCCAGCGTTCCCCCAAGTCTCCCGATAAATATGATACCTCACTTGTGTGGTTAGGCCTGGTGCCTGCGACAGGAATAGATCACACAACGGTCAATGTTGGTCCTTACGTGAGGCAGCTGTTGACCCTGGGGTGATCCATTCCTGACACAGGCACTAGGTGTAGGCACTCAAGTGGGGTAGTGTTTTTATCAGGACAGGTGAGGAGTCACTGGGTGGTAGGAATGTTGTGGATCCCAGCATATTCCTGTAGTTTGTGTGACAGAAATGCGAGAAAAATTGAGTTTTTTTTCAACATTTCAGCTTTGCAGGGTATTCTGGGTAAGAAAACTTTGGGGAATCCACACAAGTCACACCTCTGTGGACTCCCCCGAATGTCTAGTTTCCAGAAATGTTTGGGTTTAGTGTGTTTCTCTATATGGGCGCCGAATCCAGGACCAAAAACACAGGTGCCTGCCTTACAAAACCAGTTTGTTTTGCCATAGACAATTTTGATGTCTCCACAATATGATTTGGGTGGTGGAATTTGGGGCTGAACTAAATTGGGGAGCTCCCAAGAGAGCACTCTCTCTCTGCTTGCCGCCGCATTCACCTGCTCTCTGGGTTGGCCTAACCCACTATTACCCAGTTGCACGAACAGCTTGCGAAGGGACAGCAGGACTGTCCTCATCACCTCCCTCATAATGTACTGGAAGAGGAGTTTTCGAATGGGACTCCTCTGACTGAAAAATCACTCCCAGAGTCTGTGCCATTGTCCTATCCCTCAGATGCTGTCTCAGTATCTGATGTCTCAGTCTCTGATCCTATGTCAGAGCGGTCCTCTATAACCCGAGTGCAGGCAGCAGTCATCCATCAAGATGCCATCTCTGCTATTGGCTAAACTGTTGCTCTAAAACACTAGCCTACGTAGACAGTCACAAAATCGATGGTGTGTGTGAGATACGTGCAACAGTAGAGGCCACCTTACCTGCGCTTCTTCCCTCAATCAGCACGTACTTTCAAGACACTCAAAAAACACCTTGTCACATACCATTCGTCACAGTCTTTAGCACCTCCTGCGCCCAGTCCAACAATCATTATTGGTGCTCCCACTCCCTCCTCCTCGGATTCCCTCATTACCACCCAGCAAAAGTGCCCTTCATCTCTCCATAGACTTTACTAATGTACTCAGCTATTTACATAAAATACAGATGTGCTCTTTGCAGTAGGCATATAAACCTTCTGCGCTTCTTTATGGCACTAAAACTGCCACTAGACAAGTCGGACCCTTTTCCCCCCAGGGAAACCACACACATATTGACAAAAGTGATATATATATGACAGCCAACCACCTGAAACTCAACTCAAGCAAAACCGAAATAATCCTCTTTGGCCCACACAAAAACACCTGGGACCCCCCATGGTGGCCCACCACGCTAGGCCCTGCACCCACCCCCGCCAACCACGCACGCAACCTCAGCATCATCCTAGACTCCTCCTTCTCGATGACCCAACAAATCAACGCTCTTACCTCCTCATGCTTCAACAAACTCCGTATACTGAAAAACATTCAAATGGATCCCCACAGAGACCAGAAAAACTGTCACTCACGCACTCATCAGCAGCAGGCTTGATTACGGAAACGCCCTCTACGCCGGCACCACTCTAAAACTCAAGCGCAAACTACACGCATCCAGAACTCAGCAGCACGACTCATCCTCGACCTCCGCCGACACAAACACATCTCTCCACACCTCAAATCCCTCCACTGGCTCCCCATTGACAAAAGGATCACCTTCAAGATCCTCATCCTCGCACACAAATCACTCCATAACACAGGCCCTGCCTACCTCAACGAGAGTCACCTTCCACACCCCCACACGAAACGTCCGCTCAGCTGACCTCTCTCTCGCCTCTGTCCCCCGCATCAAACACACCACCACCGGGGGCAGATCCTTCTCCTACCTTGCACCCAAAACCTGGAACGCCCTCACAACCCACCTTCGCAAGACCCAAAACCTACTTCTTTTCAGGAAGGGCCTCAAAACCTGGCTTTTCGAACAGTGAACCTCCCAGCCCCTTTCCCTCCCCCCGTCCCCCCCCCCAGCGCCTTGAGACCCTCACAGGTGAGTAGCGCGCTTTATAAATCTCTTTGATATAGATCTACCTCTATATATATATATATATATATATATATATATATATATCTACATAGATATATCTATAGATATATCCATGTACCTAGTTATATCTATCTACATACATATATTTAGATCTATATATACATATATATTTTTTTAGTTGTTGTATGGTTTCCTTGGGGGCCAAAATGGCCCCCAGGGAAACCCTACAACATCTAAAAAAAAATATTGCCCCCACAGGGGGTCACCCTGCCCACGGGCGACCCCCTGTCATTTCATTGTATTTTTTTTAATTTTTTTTTTTTTAAATCCCCTGTTGGGGGGCGCGATTGCGCCCCCCCAGGGGGCACCTACCTTTTTAAAAAAAAAAAAAATATGCTGGGGGGGGGCGGCCCGTTTTCCGGGGGGGCCGCCCCCCCCAAAGTGAAATCCCTGGTGTCTAGTGGTGTTTCCTGGCCCCCGATCGCAGCTGTGCTGCGATCGGGGGCCAGGAAACAGTTTCAGAAGGCCTCGTAAGAAAGGGGAGACTCTCCCCTTTCTTACGAGGCCTTCTGAAACTGTTTCTGGCCCCCGCTGTGCTGCGATCGGGGGCCAGGAAACACTTTCAGGAAGGCCTCGTAAGAATGGGGAGACTCTCCCCTTTCTTACGAGGCCTTCCCGAACGTGGAAAAGGCCGTTTTCCCCATCAAAGCAGGAAGCGGCCGCAAGGCTGCTTCCTGCTTTGATGGGGAAAACACCTTTGAAACGTCAGCGCGCCTCGTGGCGCGCTGACGTCACAAAGGGGCGGGTGGGGGGCGGGGGGAGACACGGAAGCTTCCGTGTCTCCTGAGGGAAGTTAAAAAAATAAAAAAAAATCCTCGGGTGCGACGCACCCGAGGATTTATTAATACCCTTCCTGTGTCGGCCACTGGTCGTGACCCGCACCAGGGAGGGTGTGTGGGCGTCGGCCAGTGGCCGACGCCCGCACTCAACAGGTTAAGCACCCTACACAGGAAAGCACGGATTGCCAGCATCACAGGGTCAGTGGAACACCGGATACAGCAACTAAACCTTCTTGGAATACTGCTTACCTCATCTGTACTACTGAGTGTTGCAGGTAAGCTACTTTACCAGCCCTAAGGTAATGACTTCAAGCTTTCCAATACATACTTTCAGGATTCACTGGCACTTACGAAAAAGGCTATTTGAGTTATTTGATAAAGCAATCAAGTACTGGCGACTGTTGAAATTTTAGAGCGGTATGGCAGAAACTACTGACACGTGTTAAATTAAGCAAGCAAATCCAGTTTTCCTAAAATTATAGGCGAGGTCACAAAGGGGCTCAAATTCACTAAGGGCCATATGTACGAACACATTTTCCCATAGACACAGAATGGTTAAAAACCTTTGCTACATCTGGCCCTAAGTGAGAAGTGTTCGGAACACAGACTTTCAGAACAGATCAAACTGTTTCCATCTGCAGAGGAGGGAAGAGTGTAGATCTGAAATCAGGCTATTGCTTTAGGGAGACAAGGCGTCCCGGATTCGTCGGGACAGTCCCGGTTTCCACAAGATGTTCTGGCAGATTTTGAGAAATTTAGCTCATGTCCCGTTTTTTTAGGGAAGATCGACTGAAAACATATAGATAGGTTTTTATGTGCTCAAAGGCAGGACAAGTTTACATCTCTTCTGGAGCACATTTTAAATAACACCTATGCCCCTGGGTTTAAACTTTGCTTTTAATTTAGCTGCTTCCAGGGCCGGACTCAGAAGCCATAGCAGCACTGGCAGTTGTTTCTGACCAGTCCCCAGGGGGTGTGCAAGTGCAGGCTTGCTGCTGCTTTTGTTACTGGGGGCCAATATTGCAGCACCTCTGCCAACCCGGCCCCAAGTCACAAAACCGGCCCCCACTGCTGCAAAACTTGCCCCCGGTCACAAAACCAACCCCCACCCTTGCAGCCTGCCGAAATGCCTGCTACGGACAGTCAGGACCTGGCTCCTTCGTGCCTCATTGTCTGTATTTCTATGTTGATATGCGCAGACAATTGTCATTTTGTGCCCCTTGGCTCATGTTAAAGTGTAGTCCTTCTTCTATGTTTGCTAAATGTCCCGGTTTTCAACATCTGGTCACCCTATATTCCTTGGAAATTCTGTGAAGTCTTGGAGCTGCTCAACTGCCCGATTTCTGGGTTAAACAGCATCTGCAAAATTAACCACTCAGACAAAATGTGCTGGAGAAACATGACAAAAGTAAACATTTTACAGAGTGTGCAGACTAGGATGAGGAAGTACACACACAATTCTCAGTTGTCTGTGTACTTCCCCACCCTTGATTATCCATGTGCTTCTCCATGTCCGTTGTTCATATACTTCCCCAATCCCTCTGTAGTCCATGTTCTTCTCCATTGTTGTCTCTCCCTTGTCCTTCTCTCCGTCAGCCGCATGTTTCTCTCCCACCCTCCCGCCGTTCTTGTCTAGTCTTGTGCCCACTTCCCATCTCAACCCACTCTCCCATTTGTTTTTTTTAATAAAAAGCATATCAAGTATATTTAAAAAGCGCATTCGCACTATTAACAGTCCATAACCCAGCTTCATCTCTCTGCTTAATCATTAAATGTATGCCTGTCTGTGAAAATGGACAGCACCCCACTAACTTTTGGCTAGGTTCATGTTACAGAAATGCCATTTCATAAATACATAGCAAATAAGCACATTTTGTGCAACTTCACTTATCCATCTAGATTTGTAGATAAAAAAAGAATGCTGGCTTCATTTTCTAGGCACTCTTGTTTCTGTTGTGCGCCAACAAAATGACCCAGTTGCTACATTATAGCACATTGTTTACAAAAAGGGCTGGGAGCCGCCCCGGTGCTTACCATTTGCTGGCTGCAGCATCCGTCTTCTTTACAGCTACCTCAATTGGCCAAATTGGCCAAACGTCATTTCTGATCATTTCTATGGAGCCAAGACCAATCACAGAATAACCAAACGTATTCAGTGCCCATCCACTGGTCCCGATGCAATGGCACATTTTCTTTTCCCCTCCCACTGGCCCTATCTGCTGCTCCCTCCATAGCACATTTATCTTTTTAAACAATGAAATTCAAGATTAGCAAGCATGCAAGACCATCTTGCCAATAAAAATAACTTGCATGAACATGCCTGTCTTTTTTTTAATTTCCATATTGTTTGGGTGGATGCAGGACTCTTGCAGATTCCTGCAACTCCTGCAAATGTAGTAACTTTACTACCCCCATAAAAATGGCCATGCACCACTGATTGCGGAAGTTTTTGATGTAAACCTTAAGCTGCAGCCCATACGTGGTTAAAAGGCTTGACTGCAGTGATGACTGGTGTATTCCTGCACAGACCCTCGGATCTGCAGGCGTCTAGCACTTTTCTCCAGTACTGCGCATGGACTAGTGGAATATATCAGCCCGTCTGCCTTCTTTAAATCCTATTTAAGAGTCAGGCATCCAGGCACTGGCAGGCCGATCAGGGCCCGACTAGCAGTAGCAGACATCGGGCATTTCCTAAGGAGGCTGGAGGGGTGGGGCCCGGTTTGTTACTGGGGGCCGGTTTTGCAATGGTGCTGCAATATAGGGCCCCAGTGACAAAAGCAGCAATCCAGCATAATCCACCCTCTCCCATTTCCAGCCTCTGTGCGGGGGCAGGTCTGACAAAATTGCCATTGCTGCTTTGGGTTCCCAGTCCACCCCTGAGGCCTATCTTGGGTATGTGCGCATACCAAGTGATTATTTCATTACGCTGGGCTTACCTTTTTCAATGGACATCAAATCACCAAAATGCCAAGGGTGGCGAAAATGACATCACACACCCTTTGACCTTCACTATCACTCATGTACATATTCGCACATACACACAAATTCACACTTACATACAGTGTCTCTCACACAAACACACTCACCCAGATGCCCGCACACAACAAATGTTTTAAAGCATTTTTTACTTACCTCATCTGCCATAGAAGGGCACATTCCAGCTAACAGTACTACATTTTTATTACAGTAATAGTGAACAATATATTATTGTTCACTAGTAGTGTAATAAAAAATTAACAGAAATCAAAGAGAGTGGACCCCCAACTGACATCCATGAGGATGACCTGCCACTGTATTCCTGGCACTGAATTTGCCACCTCTGAAGCCAGGGGTCGCAAAAGCATTGCCAGGGGTAGCAAAGGGCAAGCCAGGGGCGCAGCAGCGACCCCTACATGACATCCATGCCTTTTTCCAGCCCTGTATTCTCACAAAGTAAGGTCGTGCTGTAGCAGCATGTGGTGGTAATGCAATGAAGTCTGATCATGTGCTCCTGGCTGAATGAAGCCCAGCATGGTAGATGCCCACATCACTAGTTCTTTTAATATTCAGCAGATTGTACTCCTCTGTAGTCAGGACCACTTGAATTTTGTGCTTGTGCAGCTATTTTTGCATAATTATAGTGTTGCCGCATTCACCACATATTCTATCATCTGTCACATAACTGCAGATTTCAACAAAAAAAATGTTTCTAGCTCAAACAGTTTAAACGTTACTTACAAAAAAGCAGCAACACGTGTTGCCGCGCAGTGGAAGGCCCTTTGTAAAGGTTGCCTGGTCACCTTTCTGGCTTCTGGGTCAAGCGCGCGCAATATCCGCAAAGCTCTGGGCTGAACACAAAAGTGGTTGGGCAGGGATGGGGGTGCAGACAGTTAACGAAGGATGAGCAGGGATCGGGGTGCAGACAGGTAACGAAGGGTGGGCAGGGATGGGGGTGCAGACAGTTAACGAAGGATGAGCAGGGATCGGGGTGCAGACAGGTAACGAAGGGTGGGCAGGGATCGGGGTGCAGACAGTTAACGAAGGATGAGCAGGGATCGGGGTGCAGACAGGTAACGAAGGGTGGGCAGGGATTGGGTTGCAGACAGATAACGAAGGGTGGGCAGGGATGGGGGTGCAGACAGGTAACGAAGGATGAGCAGGGATCGGGGTGCAGACAGATAACGAAGGGTGGGCAAGGATGGGGGTGCAGACAGATAACGAAGGGTGGGCAAGGATGGGGGTGCAGACAGGTAACGAAGGGTGGGCAGGGATCGGGGTGCAGACAGATAACGAAGGGTGGGCAAGGATGGGGGTGCAGACAGATAACGAAGGGTGGGCAGGGATGGGGTGCAGAGAGATAACGAAGGGTGGGCAGGGATGGGGGTGCAGACAGGTAACGAAGGGTGGGCAGGGATGGGGTGCAGAGAGATAACGAAGGGTGGGCAGGGATGGGGGTGCAGAGAGATAACGAAGGGTGGGCAGGGATGGGGTGCAGACAGGTAACGAAGGGTGGGCAGGGATGGGGGTGCAGACAGGTAACGAAGGGTGGGCAGGGATTGGGGTGCAGACAGATAACGAAGGGTGGGCAGGGATTGGGGTGCAGACAGATAACGAAGGGTGGGCAGGGATTGGGGTGTAGACAGATAACAAAGGGTGTGCAGGGATCGGGGTGCAGACAGGTAACGAAAGGTGGGCAGGGATCAGGGTGCAGACAGGTAACGAAGGGTGGGCAGGGATCGGGGTGCAGACAGGTAACGAAGGGTGGGCAGGGATGGGGGTGCAGACAGGTAACGAAGGGTGGGCAGGGATGGGGTGCAGAGAGATAACGAAGGGTGGGCAGGGATGGGGGTGCAGACAGGTAACGAAGGGTGGGCAGGGATGGGGTGCAGAGAGATAACGAAGGGTGGGCAGGGATGGGGGTGCAGAGAGATAACGAAGGGTGGGCAGGGATGGGGTGCAGACAGGTAAAGAAGGGTGGACAGGGATGGGGGTGCAGACAGATAACGGAGGGTGTGCAGGGATTGGGGTGCAGACAGGTAACGAAGGGTGGGCAGGGATTGGGGTGCAGACAGACAACGAAGGGTGGGCAGGGATTGGGGTGCAGACAGGTAACGAATGGTGGGCAGGGATTGGGGTGCAGAGAGATAACGAAGGGTGGGCAGGGATGGGGGTGCAGACAGGTAACGAAGGGTGGGCAGGGATGGGGTGCAGAGAGATAACGAAGGGTGGGCAGGGATGGGGGTGCAGACAGGTAACGAAGGGTGGGCAGGGATGGGGTGCAGAGACATAACGAAGGGTGGGCAGGGATGGGGGTGCAGACAGGTAACGAAGGGTGGGCAGGGATGGGGTGCAGACAGGTAACGAAGGGTGGGCAGGGATTGGGGTGCAGACAGATAACAAAGGGTGGGCAGGGATTGGGGTGCAGACAGATAACGAAGGGTGGGCAGGGATTGGGGTGCAGAGAGATAACGAAGGGTGGGCAGGGATGGGGGTGCAGACAGATAACGAAGGGTGGGCAGGGATGGGGTGCAGATAGGTAACGAAGGGTGGGCAGGGATTGGGGGGCAGAGAGATAACGAAGGGTGTTCAGGGATGGGGTGCAGACAGGAAACGAAGGGTGGGCAGGGATGGGGATGCAGAGAGATAACGAAGGGTCGGGCAGGGATCGGGGTGCAGGCAGATAACGAAAGATGGGCGGGGATTGGGGTGCAGACAGGTAACGAAGGGTGGGCAGGGATTGGGGTGCAAACAGATAACGAAGGGTGGGCAGGGATGAGGGTGCAGACAGGTAACGAGGGGTAGGCAGGGATGGGGGTGCAGACAGGTAACGAAGGGGGGGCAGGGATGGGGGTGCAGACAGATAACGAGGGGTGGGCAGGGATGGGGGTGCAGACAGGTAACGAAGGGTGGGCAGGGATGGGGGTGCAGACAGGTAACGAAGGGTGGCCAGGGATTGGGGTGCAGACAGATAACGAAGGGTGGGCAGGGATTGGGGTGCAGACAGATAACGAAGGGTGGGCAGGGATTGGGGTGTAGACAGATAACGAAGGGTGGGCAGGGATTGGGGTGCAGAGAGATAACGAAGGGTGGGCAGGGATGGGGGTGCAGACAGATAACGAAGGGTGGGCAGGGATGGGGTGCAGACAGGTAACGAAGGGTGGGCAGGGATTGGGGTGCAGAGAGATAACGAAGGGTGTGCAGGGATGGGGTGCAGACAGGTAACGAAGGGTGGGCAGGGATGGGGATGCAGAGAGATAACGAAGGGTCGGGCAGGGATCGGGGTGCAGGCAGATAACGAAAGATGGGCGGGGATTGGGGTGCAGACAGGTAACGAAGGGTGGGCAGGGATTGGGGTGCAGACAGATAACGAAGGGTGGGCATGGATGAGGGTGCAGACAGGTAACGAGGGGTAGGCAGGGATGGGGGTGCAGACAGATAACGAAGGGTGGGCAGGGATGGGGGTGCAGACAGATAACGAGGGGTGGGCAGGGATGGGGGTGCAGACAGGTAACGAAGGGCGGGCAGGGATGGGGTGCAGAGAGATAACGAAGGGTGGGCAGGGATGGGGGTGCAGACAGGTAACGAAGGGTGGACAGGGATTGGGGTGCAGACAGGTAATGAAGGGTGGGCAGGGATGGGGGTGCAGAGAGATAACGAAGGGTGGGCAGGGATGGGGTGCAGACAGGTAACGAAGGGTGGGCAGGGATGGGGGTGCAGAGAGATAACGAAGGGTGGGCAGGGATGGGGTGCAGACAGGTAACGAAGGGTGGGCAGGGATGGGGGTGCAGAGAGATAACGAAGGGTCGGGCAGGGATTGGGGTGCAGACAAATAACGAAAGATGGGCGCGGATTGGGGTGCAGACAGGTAAAGAAGGGTGGACAGGGATGGGGGTGCAGACAGATAACGGAGGGTGGGCAGGGATTGGGGTGCAGACAGACAACGAAGGGTGGGCAGGGATTGGGGTGCAGACAGGTAACGAATGGTGGGCAGGGATTGGGGTGCAGAGAGATAACGAAGGGTGGGCAGGGATGGGGGTGCAGACACGTAACAAAGGGTGGGCAGGGATGGGGTGCAGAGAGATAACGAAGGGTGGGCAGGGATGGGGGTGCAGACAGGTAACGAAGGGTGGGCAGGGATGGGGGTGCAGACAGGTAACGAAGGGTGGGCAGGGATGGGGTGCAGACAGGTAACGAAGGGTGGGCAGGGATTGGGGTGCAGACAGATAACGAAGGGTGGGCAGGGATTGGGGTGCAGACAGATAACGAAGGGTGGGCAGGGATGGGGGTGCAGACAGATAACGAAGGGTGGGCAGGGATGGGGTGCAGATAGATAACGAAGGGTGGGCAGGGATGGGGTGCAGATAGGTAACGAAGGGTGGGCAGGGATTGGGGTGCAGAGAGATAACGAAGGGTGTGCAGGGAAGGGGTGCAGACAGGTAACGAAGGGTGGGCAGGGATGGGGATGCAGAGAGATAACGAAGGGTCGGGCAGGGATCGGGGTGCAGGCAGATAACGAAAGATGGGCGGGGATTGGGGTGCAGACAGGTAACGAAGGGTGGGCAGGGATTGGGGTGCAAACAGATAACGAAGGGTGGGCAGGGATGAGGGTGCAGACAGGTAACGAGGGGTAGGCAGGGATGGGGGTGCAGACAGGTAACGAAGGGGGGGCAGGGATGGGGGTGCAGACAGATAACGAGGGGTGGGCAGGGATGGGGGTGCAGACAGGTAACGAAGGGTGGGCAGGGATGGGGGTGCAGACAGGTAACGAAGGGTGGGCAGGGATGGGGTGCAGACAGGTAACGAAGGGTGGGCAGGGATGGGGGTGCAGACAGATAACGAAGGGTGGACAGGGATTGGGGTGCAGACAGATAACGAAGGGTGGGCAGGGATTGGGGTGTAGACAGATAACGAAGGGTGGGCAGGGATTGGGGTGCAGAGAGATAACGAAGGGTGGGCAGGGATGGGGGTGCAGACAGATAACGAAGGGTGGGCAGGGATGGGGTGCAGACAGGTAACGAAGGGTGGGCAGGGATTGGGGTGCAGACAGGTAACGAAGGGTGGGCAGGGATGGGGGTGCAGACAGATAACGAAGGGTGGGCAGGGATGGGGTGCAGATAGGTAACGAAGGGTGGGCAGGGATTGGGGTGCAGAGAGATAACTAAGGGTGTGCAGGGATGGGGTGCAGACAGGTAACGAAGGGTGGGCAGGGATGGGGATGCAGAGAGATAACGAAGGGTCGGGCAGGCATCGGGGTGCAGGCAGATAACGAAAGATGGGCGGGGATTGGGGTGCAGACAGGTAACGAAGGATGGGCAGTGATTGGGGTGCAAACAGATAACGAATGGTGGGCATGGATGAGGGTGCAGACAGGTAACGAGGGGTAGGCAGGGATGGGGGTGCAGACAGGTAACGAAGGGGGGGCAGGGATGGGGGTGCAGACAGATAACGAGGGGTGGGCAGGGATGGGGGTGCAGACAGGTAACGAAGGGTGGGCAGGGATGGGGGTGCAGACAGGTAACGAAGGGATGGGGGTGCAGACAGGTAACGAAGGGTGGGCAGGGATTGGGGTGCAGACAGATAACGAAGGGTGGGCAGGGATTGGGGTGCAGACAGATAACGAAGGGTGGGCAGGGATTGGGGTGCAGAGAGATAACGAAGGGTGGGCAAGGATGGGGGTGCAGACAGATAACGAAGGGTGGGCAGGGATGGGGTGCAGACAGGTAACGAAGGGTGGGCAGGGATTGGGGTGCAGAGAGATAACGAAGGGTGTGCAGGGATGGGGTGCAGACAGGTAACGAAGGGTGGGCAGGGATGGGGATGCAGAGAGATAACGAAGGGTCGGGCAGGGATCGGGGTGCAGGCAGATAACGAAAGATGGGCGGGGATTGGGGTGCAGACAGGTAACGAAGGGTGGGCAGGGATTGGGGTGCAGACAGATAACGAAGGGTGGGCATGGATGAGGGTGCAGACAGGTAACGAGGGGTAGGCAGGGATGGGGGTGCAGACAGATAACGAAGGGTGGGCAGGGATGGGGGTGCAGACAGATAACGAGGGGTGGGCAGGGATGGGGGTGCAGACAGGTAACGAAGGGTGGGCAGTGATGGGGTGCAGAGAGATAACGAAGGGTGGGCAGGGATGGTGGTGCAGACAGGTAACGAAGGGTGGACAGGGATTGGGGTGCAGACAGGTAATGAAGGGTGGGCAGGGATGGGGGTGCAGAGAGATAACGAAGGGTGGGCAGGGATGGGGGTGCAGACAGGTAACGAAGGGTGGGCAGGGATGGGGGTGCAGAGAGATAACGAAGGGTGGGCAGGGATGGGGTGCAGACAGGTAACGAAGGGTGGGCAGGGATGGGGGTGCAGAGAGATAACGAAGGGTCGGGCAGGGATGGGGGTGCAGACAAATAACGAAAGATGGGCGCGGATTGGGGTGCAGACAGGTAAAGAAGGGTGGACAGGGATGGGGGTGCAGACAGATAACGGAGGGTGTGCAGGGATTGGGGTGCAGACAGATAACGAAGGGTGGGCAGGGATTGGGGTGCAGACAGATAACGAAGGGTGGGCAGGGATTGGGGTGTAGACAGATAACGAAGGGTGGGCAGGGATTGCGGTGCAGAGAGATAACGAAGGGTGGGCAGGGATGGGGGTGCAGACAGGTAACGAAGGGTGGGCAGGGATGGGGGTGCAGACAGATAACGAAGGGTGGGCAGGGATGGGGTGCGGACAGGTAAAGAAGGGTGGGCAGGGATGGGGGTGCAGACAGATAACGAAGGGTGGGCAGGGATATGGATGTAGACAGATAGCGAAGGGTGGGCAGGTATTGGGGTGTAGACAGGTAACGAAGGGTGGGCAAGGATGGGGTGCAGACAGATAACGATGGGTGGGCAGGGATTGGGCTGTAGACAGATAACGAAGGGTGGGCAGGGATTGGGGTGTAGACATGTAAAGAAGGGTGGGCAGGGATGGGGTGCAGGCAGATAACGAGCGGTGGGCAGGGATGGGGGCGCAGACAGATAACGAAGGGGGGCAGGGATTGGGGTGCAGACAGGTAATGAAGGGTGGGCAGGGATGGGGTGCAGACAGATAACGAAGGGTGGGCAGGGATGGGGGTGCAGACAGGTAACGAAGGGTGGGCGGGGATGGGGTGCAGATAGATAACGAAGGGTGAGCGGGGATGGGGTGCAGACAGATAACGAAAGATGGGCGGGGATAGGGGTGCAGAGAGGTAAAGAAGGGTGGACAGGGATAGGGATGCAGACATATAACGGAGGGTGGGCAGGGGTGGGGTGCAGACAGATAACGAAGGGTGGGCAGGGATTGGGGTGTAGACAGATAACGGAGGGTGGGCAGGGATTGGGGTGCAGAGAGATAACGAAGGGTGGGCAGGGATGGGGGTGCAGACAGGTAAAGAAGGGTGGGCAGGGATGGGGGTGCAGACAGATAACGAAGGGTCGGCAGGGATGGGGTGCAGACAGGTAAAGAAGGGTGGGCAGGGATGGGGTGCAGACAGATAACGAAGGGTAGGCAGGGATGGGGGTGTAGACAGATAACGAAGGGTGGGCAGGGATTGGGGTGTAGACAGGTAATGAAGGGTGGGCAAGGATGGGGGTGCAGACAGATAACGAAGGGTGGGCAGGGATTGGGGTGCAGACAGATAATGAAGGGTGGGCAGGGATTGGGGTGTAGACAGGTAATGAAGGGTGGGCGGGGATGGGGTGCAGACAGATAACGAAGGGTGGGCAGGGATTGGGGTGTAGACATGTAAAGAAGGGTGGGCAGGGATGGGGTGCAGGCAGATAACGAGGGGTGGGCAGGGATGGGGGTGCAGAAGGATAACGAAGGGTGGGCAGGGATTGGGGTGTAGACAGGTAACGAGGGATGGGCGGGGATGGAGGTGCAGACAGATAACGAAGGGTGAGCGGGGATGGGGTGCAGACAGATAACGAGGGGTGGGCAGGGATCGGGGTGCAGACAGATAACGAAAGATGGGTGGGGATTGGGGTGCAGAGAGGTAAAGAAGGGTGGACAGGGATAGGGGTGCAGACTTGTAACGGAGGGTGGGCAGGGGTGGGGTGCAGACAGATAACGAAAGATGGGCGGGGATGGGGTGCAGACAGGTAATGAAGGGTGGGCAGGGATGGGGGTGCAGGCAGGTAACGAAGGGTGGGCAGGGATTGGGGTGTAGACAGCTAATGAAGGGTGGGCGGGGATGGGGTGCAGACAGATAACGAAGGGTGGGCAGGGATTGGGGTGTAGACATGTAAAGAAGGGTGGGCAGGGATGGGGTGCAGACAGGTAAAGAAGGGTGGGCAGGGATGGGGTGCAGACAGATAACGAAGGGTAGGCAGGGATGGGGGTGTAGACAGATAACGAAGGGTGGGCAGGGATTGGGGTGTAGACAGGTAATGAAGGGTGGGCAAGGATGGGGGTGCAGACAGATAACGAAGGGTGGGCAGGGATTGGGGTGCAGACAGATAATGAAGGGTGGGCAGGGATTGGGGTGTAGACAGGTAATGAAGGGTGGGCGGGGATGGGGTGCAGACAGATAACGAAGGGTGGGCAGGGATTGGGGTGTAGACATGTATAGAAGGGTGGGCAGGGATGGGGTGCAGGCAGATAACGAGGGGTGGGCAGGGATGGGGATGCAGACAGATAACGAAGGGTGGGCAGGGATTGGGGTGTAGACAGATAACGAGGGGTGGGCGGGGATGGAGGTGCAGACAGATAACGAAGGGTGAGCGGGGATGGGGTGCAGACAGATAACGAGGGGTGGGCAGGGATCGGGGTGCAGACAGATAACGAAAGATGGGTGGGGATTGGGGTGCAGAGAGGTAAAGAAGGGTGGACAGGGATAGGGGTGCAGACTTGTAACGGAGGGTGGGCAGGGGTGGGGTGCAGACAGATAACGAGGTGTGGACAGGGATCGGGGTGCAGAAGGATAACAAAGGGTGGGCAGGGATGGGGGTGCAGACAGATAACGAAAGATGGGCGGGGATGGGGTGCAGACAGGTAATGAAGGGTGGGCAGGGATGGGGGTGCAGGCAGGTAACGAAGGGTGGGCAGGGATTGGGGTGTAGACAGCTAATGAAGGGTGGGCGGGGATGGGGTGCAGACAGATAACGAAGGGTGGGCAGGGATTGGGGTGTAGAGTGTAGACATGTAAAGAAGGGTGGGCAGGGATGGGGTGCAGGCAGATAACGAGGGGTGGGCAGGGATGGGGGTGCAGACAGACAACGAAGGGTGTGCAGGGATGGGGTGTAGACAGGTAACGAATGGTGGGCAGCGATGGGGGTGCAGACAGATAACGAAGGGTGGGCAGGGATTGGGGTGTAGACAGATAACGAGGGGTGGGCGGGGATGGAGGTGCAGACAGATAACGAAGGGTGAGCGGGGATGGGGTGCAGACAGATAACGAGGGGTGGGCAGGGATCGGGGTGCAGACAGATAACGAAAGATGGGCGGGGAATGGGGTGCAGAGAGGTAAAGAAGGGTGGACAGGGATAGGGGTGCAGACTTGTAACGGAGGGTGGGCGGGGATGGGGTGCAGACAGATAACGAAGGGTGGGCAGGGATTGGGGTGTAGACATGTAAAGAAGGGTGGGCAGGGATGGGGTGCAGGCAGATAACGAGGGGTGGGCAGGGATGGGGTGTAGACAGGTAACGAAGGGTGGGCAGGGATGGGGGTGCAGACAGATAACGAAGGGCGGGCAGGGATTGGGGTGTAGACAGATAACGAGGGGTTGGCGGGGATGGGGGTACAGACAGATAACGAAGGGTGAGCAGGGATCGGGTGCAGACAGGTAACGAAGGGTCGGGCAGGGACCGGGATGCAGACAGATAACGAAAGATGGGCGGGGATTGGGGTGCAGACAGGTAAAGAAGGGTGGACAGGGATAGGGGTGCAGACAGATAACGGAGGGTGGGCAGGGGTGGGGTGCAGACAGATAACGAGGGGTGGGCAGGGATCGGTGTGCAGACGGATAACGAAGGGTGGGCAGGGATGGGGGTGCAGACAGATAACGAAAGATGGGCGGGGATGGGGTGCAGACAGGTAATGAAGGGTGGGCAAGGATAGGGGTGCAGGCAGATAACGAGGGGTGGGCAGGGATGGGGGTGCAGACAGACAACGAAGGGTGGGCAGGGATGGGGTGTAGACAGGTAGCGAAGGGTGGGCAGGGATGGGGGTGCAGACAGATAACGAAGGGTGGGCAGGGATTGGGGTGTAGACAGATAACGAGGGGTGGGCGGGGATGGAGGTGCAGACAGATAACGAAGGGTGAGCGGGGATGGGGTGCAGACAGATAACGAGGGGTGGGCAGGGATCGGGGTGCAGACAGATAACGAAAGATGGGCGGGGATTGGGGTGCAGAGAGGTAAATAAGGGTGGACAGGGATAGGGGTGCAGACTTGTAACGGAGGGTGGGCGGGGATGGGGTGCAGACAGATAACGAAGGGTGGGCAGGGATTGGGGTGTAGACATGTAAAGAAGGGTGGGCAGGGATGGGGTGCAGGCAGATAACGAGGGGTGGGCAGGGATGGGGGTGCAGACAGATAACGAAGGGTGGGCAGGGATGGGGTGTAGACAGGTAACGAAGGGTGGGCAGGGATGGGGGTGCAGACAGATAACGAAGGGCGGGCAGGGATTGGGGTGTAGACAGATAACGAGGGGTTGGCGGGGATGGGGGTACAGACAGATAACGAAGGGTGAGCAGGGATCGGGTGCAGACAGGTAACGAAGGGTCGGGCAGGGACCGGGATGCAGACAGATAACGAAAGATGGGGGGGATTGGGGTGCAGACAGGTAAAGAAGGGTGGACAGGGATAGGGGTGCAGACAGATAACGGAGGGTGGGCAGGGGTGGGGTGCAGACAGATAACCAAGGGTGGGCAGGGATGGGGGTGCAGACAGATAACGAAAGATGGGCGGGGATGGGGTGCAGACAGGTAATGAAGGGTGGGCAGGGATTGGGGCGTAGACATGTAATGAAGGGTGGGCAGCTGGCATTGAGACAGGTTACAAATAATTGACGGGGTGGGCAGTACGGGGGAGCAGGCTGATAGGGTGAACAGGTAGAAATGGGCGGCACACAGAAAACAGAGGGGTTGGGGCAACAAGGACAGCAGCGGAAGGTGGTGGCTGGGGAGGAGGCAAGAACATCAATGGAGGGAGGGAGGGCGAGGAGAGAAGCAGGTGGGCGAAAGAGGAACACAATGTTTCGATGTTTGGTGAGAAAATAGGCCGATGCACCTTTATTTTACCCTTGTAGGCACGCATGGCTAAAACATTCTGATGTGCTCATGGTCTCTCTTAGAAGCTCTTTTTTAAGCAAAAATTGATGCAATTTATCCATGTATTTCGGAACACTGCATCATAACATACATCATTCACACACATTTTTGTGAACACCCACCACCACCACCTCCCACCCACACACACGCTTGGCATTAAAAGACTCACGCAGTTGCCAGGCTCGCTGGTTCAGTACAGAAGAGCCTGGGGAACCCCTATAACTTCAGAGAGCTGATGGCCGCGCCCCCAGACATAATATGGTACCCCTGGATACTGTGCACCGCATTACTGGGGGGGGGGGGTCCAGCTGTAACTGCAGGGCCAGCCTGGATTATCACACCCTAGATAGTCCATTCGGTATTTGCAGTAACTTTTCCAAGAGACGCATTGCCCTCCTGTTCATTATTTCGTTTCCTGCCTTCGGCTTTGGTCCAGAGTCCCTCTTCTGTTTCTTCTCCACTGGTTTTCCTGCTCGTGCTATTTCCACTCCGCCTTCTTTGCCTCCCTAGGAGAGGGCTCCCCTGAACCATTCAGTTCATAATGGAATGATGGGCAGCACTGTTTTCTCGTTTTAATGATGTATGAACAGTATGCAGACCCTGCCCCCGGCCTCATCAAAAATGTGTATTTGATCAAAACCGACAACAAAAACGCCTCGGGCACGACCACAGGGTGTGGTTGTTAAAAACGGGCGCAGGGCTGCCTCGAGCATGATCAGCAACGTGAATTTTGGCCAAAAGATGAACAAGAACGTTTCAATGGGAATTGCATTTCGAAAAAGGACAAGGTACTTGGACTGAGTTTTAGCAGAAACGTGTATTAGATTAAAATCAGAGAACACTTCAGCGTTACAGGTGCAGTGACAAGTCTGATACACTAGCCTGAGCCTTAAGAAACATCTGAGCACAAACATTGGCAATGCCAATAGGTCTCACTTCACCTGTGTCAGATCTAGTAGGTTTGTCAGTTTTTTGGCCATGTTCCACAGCTGTGCAGCCAGGGCCGGCTTTAGTGCAGGTGGCGCCCTGTGCGCCCCAACCCATGACCACCTCTTTGGATTCCCACACTACTACCCGCAAATGTGCCCCTCACCTCTCCATAACTCCCCTCTCACATACATTCACTTGTTTTAAAGCGCTTGTAAAGGCTGGCTTTACTAATTCACTCAGCTATCCACATAAAATATAGCTCTTTTTTTTTGCAGCAGGTGCATTAACCTTCTATGCTACTTTATAGCGAGTCAAAGCTGCCCCTAGACAAAACTCCTACCTAGAAGGAACATTAATCACAAGAGGTATCTTGGCATTATAATTGTTTCCTAAAGGCTGGAGCACAAGGAACTTTTCAGCAGGTGCTTCTAAATCGCAAGTTTCGTAAGTTATTGTTAAACACAGCCCCTCTCTGAGGTCATCGCCCCCGAATCTAGGTCAGCAGCCGGTGGGGCCGCACCGCTTGCACCTCCTTAAAGCCGGCTGCTGTGCAGCATGTTTGAAAAAAAAAAAATCGCTATGACGTGAATAGTGTTGACTGTGCCATAAAGGTATTTTTTTTTACTTTCATTCATGCTGCAGTACAACATGGCTAAAAAAACTCAATAGATCTCACATAGGAAAGACATATTGCCTTTGCCAATACTTCTTTTTTTTAACTTTTAATTTACTCTTCCAAGTAGGCCTGGGAAAAATCTTAATTACACCAGAGTAATCAGAATAATTTCACTAATTACACATTACTCCTGTCATGCAAAACTATGCAATTATGTTAGCTTAAGTAATTAGGAGTAATTTAGGGCAAAGATTCTAAAGGCGGAGTACAGGAACAACGAACTCGGAGAGAGTAAGCGGCTGCGGGCTATCGCTCTTTGTGTCCTGTAGCATTTAGTGCTGTGGCTTACTGTTCTTACACATTTACGCACTTACGAGTAATTAGTATAGAGAGAATTATACCAGATATGTCCACCCCTAGTTCCAAGATGGCGGACACCCATTTGCGAGCAGTGAATTAAAATGTAAAAAGTGTCCAAAAACAAATAACAAACTATGAAGTAATCAGCAGCAAACTGCAGCTGCTGAACTCTAAAAAAAAAAAAAAAAAAAAACAAGAAACATGGGGACAGGACTGCAGCACATAAGGAGGAGAGAAAAAAAACATATACACTCCTATAGAAAGTTAAAAAAAAACAAGCACTGGAAAGGCCAAAATGTTTTAGCTTTAAAGTGCCAAAGGACACAAACTGTCACGCATAAGTACAATGTGTATGTGTTAGTGAGTTTAAACCAGACCTATTGGCTTTGAAAATGTTTGTTAAATAGGAAATAAGCACATTTTCAGGCTGCTTCACAATCACATCTATGTTTTTTTCTAGATTTTCTGCTCTTAGTTTATTAATTAATCAGAAAAAAACTTTGAAAACAGAAACATCTTGCTTACTTGATTGAAATCTCACAGTAGAGCTCTGCTTGATAACACAGTCAGTCGCTAATGTCAGTGGACCCATAGTGTGGCTTAGTTAGTTAATATGTCTATGGCTCCGTTTTGTGTTGAAACTGGAGGTCTCCAGCTGTAATCCCATCAACCCTTTGCCTCAGATCAAGCAGAGTTTCATCTCTCTAATGCTGAAAAAAATGGCCATGGAACTTGTCATAAGAAAAACCAACAAGCATTTGCAATGCAATGGGTATTGCATTTGCTCGAGTTAGAGCTATTACTGCTGTAAACTCCTGACCGGACTTTTCTTGCCACATAAATTGAAAATGAAAAGTAATACAGTTTCACATAAGCGAGCCGATTCAAAGCGCCACGCCATGAACGTGAAAGAGACACACAAAAGGAAAAAGAAGTTTGCTCACAGTCAAGTGTATCGGCAAAAGTGCAATTAGCCTTGTAACAGGGTCGAAGTCCAATGCGGTAACCAAACCGCCCCAAGGCGGTACAAACTTAAAGCATTTACCAATGATAACAAAGGATTTTTGAAGGGCAAGCCCATGAACAAGCAATAGTGATGGGCCTGAGGTGCACGTGCTTAAAAGCCCAAATAGATAACAACATGTCGGAAAAGCAGCGCTTGCGCACCGCTGTGCTCGACCTAACCAGTGTGAGTGCTGTGATGCTGTCAACAAGCACTATATAAAATCTGCTGCAGCAACTATACTACAAGGATGATTACCATAACTACATATAGGGTGCTGGAAGGATGCAACAAGGTAGAACCGAATTAGACTGTTGCATTAGGTTAGTTAGCCAGTGGAATTATGTTGCAAAGAAAAAGCTTTTATGAGGCTAGGGTCACCGGAGGCCGGTTTTAAAGGCAGGGGCCGATGATGGTGCCTCTGTCACTACAGGGGGCTTAGGTAAACAGAGAGAGCAGAGATCAATGTGAGAGTGGAAAGAAACAGAGAATCGAATGGATGGAAAGAGAGAGAGATCGAGAAAGAAGACCAGGAGAGGGGCTGGTTTCAACATTTTTGATAGGGCTGCTTTTGGTTCTCAGACTGGCCCTGATGGTAATAGACCCTCAAGGAGAAATACTCGCACAGAGATTTTAGCGACATGACATGTAGCACAAGACACGACTTACCACAATGAGAAATACAGCGCTTCAAAGCCGAGGGAGGAGGGGGACTTCCCAGAGTTCAGTATTTTATCCTACAATGAGCGTAAAACACACTATATTCTATGGGATTTAGATTTCGGTGGACGGGATATCTGTCACACTTGTGACGGAGTAAACCGAGCACCACTATCTGAATCAGGCCCTAAGTGATTTGCCCAGAATCAGTGAATGTTGAACCGACACTGAGACTGGAACCTGGTACTCCTGTTCCAAAGTCAGCAGTGTCCGTTTAAAAAAAAACATATTTTATTAATTTATTAAGGTCAAGCTTATGCAGAACATCAAGTACATAACCATAGTCATATTAATGGTCCAAATGTGTGCAGGTAACGTTAATCGGTATTACAACCTATTACAGGTATTTGTCTACACCGAGGCATGAGCATGTGATCTGATAGCGGTTTCTTAGTTGACACAGCACATAACACCACCAGGCCCGGACCTAGCAGGTCCCTGGTTCTCCCCTGTAGTGTCTCTCCAACCTCCGGTCCTCCCACTATAAATAGTTGTGTTGATCTTGGGCAGTATTGGACCAAATCGACCGTTTCAGGCACCTGGGTACTTCCGCCGCTGTGGTTAGTCTCTTCAGTTTCAGTGCCTCGTTCTGCTAAATAAGCCCTGAGGGAGCCTCACAGCTGCAGAGTAATCAGGTGTTGATTTGATTATTGCAGATTGTCAAGCCTCAAACCCAATCAGTAGCCCTAGGGGTGCTGTGGCTTCCCCAGTACATTGTAACTCTGTGTTTGGCCAAAAATAGTGCTATTGCTGTGAGACTTCTGGGTCCTTTGGGAGTTTCCTTGACATAACCTAGTAGCGTCATGAAAAGGTGGGTGATAAGTGGTGATCTGTCATTTCAGCCAGCAGGGTTAGACCTTCCTCCAATAGGCGTGGACAGGGAGGAAGCCCACATGATCTGCACCACAGCGCATGCAACTATGAGGGCGGGATGTATCTGTACGGTGTTGCGAGCGGGTGCACGTTATGCTATGTGTAGGTATTTGAAGATGTAAAAGTTTATAACAATAATTTAGGGATATTTATCCCATTTGGGAACAGTATCATCACCATTGCGCATCATATAAGGGTACACCCAGGTTGTCACCCCATGCACTCCAGACTGGCATCGCCCAGCTCAATCTATCTGAGATATGCTGGCGTAAAGCCAAAACACCCATCTCATCGGATGAGGTTATCAGCTGTGTCAGAAGGGCAAAGTCAATTGTTTCCACCGCATAGTCCAGGATTTTTTCCAGAACCGTGGTGCCGAGTCTAGCAAATATGAAGATACCTAAGGTCAAAGGATCCCTGTGAGTCTAGGATTGTTCCAGCGCAAGAAACTGTCCATTCACGTATAAGTGACCAAGTCCCAGTACATCCATTTTATACACGGTTTCTCTACCGCCCATTCCATTCTGAGTTGCAGCAAGGGGTTACCAAAAGGAGGGATAGCTGGGGAGTAAACAGAGGTCCTCCACTCTGTGTCATAGTGTTCCGCATACTTAACACGTTGTAGCAACTGTTTCCACCTCTCTTTGTGGTCTCAGTAATCCCAGGGGGAGTACTGATGCCAAGGAAGGGTGCTGTCCACTCTTCTCATTCAGGTACTAAGTAGAAGAGGCAGATATCTGGATGATATCAATGTGTCTCAAAATGAGTAAATACTAGTGACTGACATTATTTCACACATTCCATCCATCACTTTTTGTATACTTTAGTATGCCACCCTAAGTGGGATGGGTATGCCCAGACGTGGGTCTAGTGCAGTTTGTCACTGGAACCAATCTATACCCACCTGGCTGATGAGCACATAACAAGGGTGAAACTGGTCCTGGGTTTCTTGTGTTCCGGTACAGGGAGGACCTGGCTTTGCAATTTAGGCTGGACTGTTTCCACTGGTGCAGGGTCAAGATTGATTTGCATCTAGCTGGGTGCAAACTGAGGTGGCATGGTGTGCAATATTACAATGGACTGGGATGCAGCCCAGAGTAATTGCCAGTGGCTGAGAATAATTCAGGCATTCCACCCATCACTTCTTGTATACCTTAGTAGTTTTCCCCAAGTGGAATGTGTATGCCCAGACGTGGGTCCCATGCACACTGTGTCACTGGACCCAAGATAGATCTGGCTGATAAGCCCATAACAAGGGCAAAACTGGTCCTGGGTTGCTTATGTTCTGATTCAGGGTGGACCTGGCTTGGCGGTTCGCGTTGGACTGTTTCCATTGGAGCAAAGTCAAGACTGTTTTGTATTTAGCTGGTTCCAAATTAAAGTGTCTGGTGTGCAAAATAAAAATGGACTGTGATGAGGCCTCTCTCTCCAGTGGCTGAGATTAATTGAAGAACTCCATTCGCCGCCTTTTGTATGCAAAACAACTCAGTACCACATAATAGTACAGTTCAAAATCAGGAACTTGAAAGCCTCCACACTTGTAGGGGAGGGTCATTGTGTCCCAAACAATCAGAGAATTCCTATTGGCCCAGATCAGTCTGCCTGATGAGGATTTAAGTGTCTGAAAAAAGTTCTTGTTAAGAGGGATAGGGGTGTTTTGGAATATATAATAAAATATAAGGAATGCCACCCTTTTTAGCAGTGCCAGTCTGCCCACCAAGGACAACGGAAGACTAACCCAGGTGTTGATTTGGCGCTGTAAAGAGTCAATGGCTGGGTCATAGTTTAAGCCGATGATGGAATCCACCTATATGTGTATGACAATGTACAAGTATTTAACAATGTCCGACACCCATCTAACCGGTACTCCAGAGGACAGGGCACTATGCTATCCATTAGAAGGAATATGTAAGTTTTGTCCCAGTTGATGGTCATACCTGAGTGTCTACCGAATCTAATACTTTCCCTGATCAGCTGAGGTACATTAGTTTTCAGATGTTTAACATAGAGCAGAATATCATCTGTGTACATCCATAAAGGTAGAACAAAAAGAGAGCCCCCTCGGTAAGTGCTGTTCTTGGAGGTGTCGGGCCAGAGGGTTTATAGCTAAGATGCATAGTAGAGGGAATAGGGAGCATCCCTACTAAGTTCCCCATGTTTTTGTAATGGCACAGATACGAGACTGTTCACTGTGACTCTTGTGCTGGGGTTGGTGTAAAGCAGTTGGGCTAGAGCCTAAAATCCTTTCAGAATACCATAATGCATGAGCACTTCCAGGAGAAAAGGCCACTCCAAGGAGTCAAATGCCTTATCGGCAATTAATAACACACTGCTGCTTCGAGCTCTGGTTTTAGTTGGCGTAAAATGGTGCACATCATGCAAAGGTTGACTGAGGTGGACCTGTGAGGCACAAAGCCAGTTTGCAGCTATCTTTTTGAGTAACAGGGACAGTCTGTTCACAATCACCTTCGGAAGGATTTTATTACTGCAGTTAAATACCAATAGTGGTCTGTAAGAGGTGCAGAGTGGCGCCTCTCCTATGCTTGAGGAGCACCGAATCACTGCTTCACCTAATGTTGATGGGAGTACGCCATCAGTGAGTGCCTCAATTTATACCTCTAAGAGATATGGAGCCAGTATGTGTTTACAAGCTTTGTAAAGATCGACTGTCAGGCCAACTGAGCTTGGTGCTTTGCCCCCACCAGTGTGTCAAAGGCAGCCACAATCTCTTCCACCAAAATTGGGTGGCCTGAAAGCTGTTAGTGGCTGCTAACCAGGCAAAACAGATTCACCTCATCCAGATAGGCAGATGTGTGTCCGGTAGGGCCCGCGATTATGGTCTCATATAGAGGCACGTAGAAAGTCTCAAACTCAGACAAAATGTCTTCCTTGTCTACTAGAGACATGCCCATCTGGGATGTGATAGCACGTATGGTACCCTGCCACCTATCACAACATATGAACCATGAAAGGGTCTTGCCAGGCGTCTCCCCTTCACCGTACTCACAGTTTACCTTATTTTTGCCCAACTAGTGCACTTCCGAATCCGCTAGATCTTTAAATTCCTAAAGCAGCTGAGTATTTGTATACTATGGTCTGGACGTGACACGACTTTCAAGATCCTAAAGCTTCTGTTCCAGTTGCGTGAGTTGTCTCCATGGATCACGAAGAATGCCTGCATGTCTAGCTATCGCAACCCCTCTGGTAAAGGCTTTAGAGGCCTCCCAAACATGTCTCTTTTCTCCTGCATACCCTTGTTTAGCAGGAAATAGCCTAGTTGGGCCTCAGGGAGGACCTGATCTGGAAGGGAGTCTGATGGAAACACCGGCCTGGTCTCTACAGGCGGGAGCCTGGGAGCCACAGCTGTAGTGTGACTGTGGAAGGGTCTGCGCCACGCGAGGTGGCTGAGTAATGACCGTGCATCCGTACAAACCCTCAAGAAAAAGCCCATGTTAGCTCTCAGGAAGGGCAAGCTCGAAAGCTGTCCAACACCATATCTAACTAAATAAATCGGTGGGTACACATCATTGGCTATGGCGGCGCCCACTGACACATACCTGCGTAATACTGATACATGTCCTCTGCCTACCAGGGACACGCAGACGGACTTGTGTGAAGCCAACATCACCTATATATTGTAAACATTCAGTGTCGGGGAAGAGGAAAAAATGGGCCGGGGCTCCTATGGTCAAGACCCTTTGCATCTCCCTGAGGATGGACGGCGCCACTGTGCGTGGAATGGGACAGGGAGCCAGCAGGCGACTGCAAAGAGTTCCAATCAGGACAGATTGACTTACAAAATTTGGTGGCCTCCTCCACGAAGGTGAAAACATTGTTTTTCCCTCAATGTCCACAAGCAGGGGAGTTGTGTATAACATGCCATATTTCACTTTGCAGTTGTGCAGTGTTTGCTTGACTTCCACGAACTTCCGGCGTGCCTCCTGTACTGCCATCATAAAGTCTAGGAAAATAAAGATCACTGAGGTCTGATATTGTAATGGACCCCGTTCTCTAGCCAACCGCAGGGTAGTGTCCATCTCTCAAAAGTTCACGACTCGCACAATTACGGGCCTTAGGGGACCCTTCAGTGGGAGTCTAGGGCCCAGTGATTTGAGCACCGGCACCACCAGGAACATGCCAAACAGACTGTCTGTGCCAATCAGTCGACCATAATGCCTTCAACAAACAAACATGGCCGTCTTACTAGTATTTGTGGACTCTGCTATACCAACTATCTGGGCATTATTAAGTAGTGATCTGCTCTCCAGGTCCTCTTTTTTTACCCCCACTGCGAGGGCCCGTTTCTCCAGTCGCATCTGTTTGTATTTCATTTCCATGAGGTTGTCCTCTATGTCCGAGATTCTCCTCTCTGTGCCATCAGTCGTGACTGAGTGCCGGTCAATTCGTTTTGGTAGTCCAGTCATTCTGTCATGGTGTCAATCTTTGCATGGATGGATTGAAGACTAGTTTTTAGGTCCTTGAGCAGCACGGTTGTTGACTCATCCATCCCTGCTTGGTCCAGCGTTGGTTCCCAGGAGTCATTGGGCACAGATTCCGCATAGTGTGGTGTTTTCTTGGCATCAAAGGACAACTTTCTTTGTCTGGTCTCTTCCCAAATGCAGTGGTCATTGGGAGGCAAGGTCCCGTGGGTGAGACAAAACAATTCCAAGCAGTAAATAATGCACGTTAACAGGAGTGGTCCTGTCTTCCAGTCCTTTCCAGAAGTCAGCCCACAAGCATCTGTTCCGAGGCACCAGAACACCACATGTGAAGCAGAGTGGGGATAAGCGTAGGGGAGACCTCCATCCCCTCTAATCAAGAAAAGCTGCAGGGGTGAGTAAATGGCATCTCCTGCTGCGGCCCGCCACTAACCTGCAGCCCCCTGCATTGTTCAGGGTGCTCAAAGATGCACTCGGGTCAGTCGCCAGTCCTCCTGTGTCCATAGCAATATGGCAGCTCCAGCGAAAGGCCACAGCAGAAGCCTCCCAGGTAGTGAAGGTCACCCTTCTGGGCAGGGAGTCTCCAGTCAGGGCCGCAGTGCAATCGTCAGGCCTAACGGACTCCCCCCAGCACCCCCATGGCATGTCACCCAGTAGGAGATGTTTAGGCCCTTTCCGTTATGGCTGGCGTCGCAGAAGGGCGGCCTCAGGCTCGGTGATGGTGCCTATCGCACCTGGGACTCCGAGGTCACCCGTTCCTCCCTGGGCTACACCTTGCGATGGTGGCTGCACCTTCTCTGGCGGCCCAATTGGCTCTCACATGATGTAGCAGGTCATCATCTCTCCTTCCACTAATGGAGCTGAAGTTAACTCATTGTGGGGGGCTGATGATAGGGTGACCAGATTTCCAGACTAAAAAAAACGGGACAGTCATTAACATAGAAATAGGACTAAATGTTGACACTGCACTGACCAGTGCTAACATTTACTCCCATATATATATATATAAAACTCCACACTGGCTCTTTTTTTAGCTTAATCACTTACAGGGCGGCCTGGTGCGCGGGAACAGAGCCTCCTCGCTAATACTCCAACAATTTCCCCAATCACAGAGCAGCGCCTTAGCCAAAGTTAGCAGCGAAATGAGGCATGTATTATCAAAAACCGAGTTTTGTATTATGGTTGGAGCTGGATCCGCCCGTTTCTTTCACAGCAATGGATCATATGATAATAAGGTACGGAGATTCCAACCAGGGAATGCAAGACTGCAGTATTCTGTGAAACCGGGCAAGGGAGTGACGGTATTATTGTAATTCCAGTCACAAGTTAACAAAGTGTGTGAGGCTTAAAACGGACTCTGCAATGCCATTTATATTTGAGAAGCATTCATGGGGCGTTTGATTAGAGATGTACAGCAGTGTACTCTGGGAATGGATTTATAAAGACACTTTCTTAAAGATTATCGAACATGTCTGTTGCTGAGGAATATGAAAGAATAATAATGACAGTGTTACGAAAATGGAATATTGTAATTAAGTAAAAGAGGAACGATGCAACAACATAACATATATTTACAGATCGAAAGTGGATTTAATGTTAAGAGGATAATTACACTGCGGTAAAATTGTTAATTGAAGCACTACGTAGGAATGCGACGTCACGGAGAGTAAAATGACTCTTTGACTTTAAGGCCATAAAATAAAAGAAGGGCCGTTTTTCATCACGTGGTAATTTTTAAACCGAGATACCTATGATTAAGGCTGATAACGACAGACGAAACGCGTCAGGCAACATCATTTGGTTTTTGATAATAAATGCCTCATTTCGCTGCTAACTTTGGCTAAGGCGCTTCTCTGTGATTGGAGAAATTGTTGGAATATATATATATATATATATATATACATATATATATATATATATATGTATATATATATATATATATATATATTTCGGGACAGCCTTATGGAACATGGAACACACTACAGCGTGACCAAGGAAGTCTTTAAACACTACAGAGACACACACCTCTGTAGCACGAAAATTAAAGACTTCATGGGCCATGCTGCCATGTGTTGCAAGGGGAGCTTTGTGGTGGGCTCTGCAGGGGTTAATTACCCCCCCCCCCCCCCATTAAATCCTGCTGTGCTGCCTGAATTAAGTCAGGCAGCACAGCACAAGAGTCTTCTAAACAAAACTCTGTCCTTGGTGCCATCAGAAGGCCGGTCTGAACGTGAGCCTTCAGAACACAGTGATAAATGTGCAGGCTCACCCGACCCGCTCTCAAAACTGGGACATTCATCTGTTTTTGCAATAAGTGTTAGGACACTGGGCTAGTTATTCAAACACTGGGACTGTCCAGGCAAATCCAGGACATCTGGTCACCCTCCATGGTGACCGCTGCTTGTGTGGTTGCCTGAGCTAAGCTAGGCTACCATCTTGTCTGCGTGGGTGGCCAACCCCCGCCCCCCAAAAGATCTTGCAAAGGATAGCGCATGCACTGTCTCAGGCGAGACCTGTAAACGGCCTTCAACCAAGGCACCAACGTTGAAGGCAGCAAAAGCTGGATTATCTAATGAGAAAGTTAAACAAACATTTGCAATGCAACTGCTCTCACATTTGCTCAATTTACAGCTATTAGTGTTGTAAAGTCCTAATCTGACTTTTATTGCCATATAAAATGAAAATGAAAAGTAATACAGTTTTACATAAACGAGCCAATTTAAAGTGCCACACCATGAGCCTGAAGGAGCACACAAAATGAAACAGAAGTTTGTTCGCAATCAAACGTATGGGCAAATGTGCAGCTAGATCGTGCTGCGTAGTAAAGAAAAAGAAAAAGTAGTTCGGAAACCATGCTGAAACCATGGAGCCTCATATGTTTTCAGTAGTTGGCCGGTGCGCTCGAGGAGGGCTAAACACCAGGAGAGGGCAAGAAAGAAATACCTCTTAACGCTGAAATTCACAGCTCAGGCTACAGCACACACCGGACCTGGGACCCTGTCCCGTGGGGGCAGCCCTCCTGCTCTCTGTGGGGCTGCTCCAGGAGCTAAAGTCTGGCCCGGTGAAGGGCTCCATACCAATCTCCTGCTGCACCCAGCAAGCAGGTCTGAGCCCCTCTGGGCGAGCATGGGCAGCTGTGCCCTCAAACAGAAATCTAGGCCCGTATTTATACTTTTTGACGCTAAACTGCGCTAACGCAGTTTAGCGTCAAAAAATTTTGCGACGGCTAACGCCATTCTGAAGCGCCATGCGGGCGCCGTATTTATTGAATGGCGTTAGCCGGCGCAAGCAGACCGGCGCTGCCTGGTGTGCGTGGAAAAAAAACACGTACACCAGGCAGCGCCGGCGTTGGGAAAAATGGCGCTAGGGCGTCTTAAAAATGGTGCAAGTCAGGTTGACGCAAAAAATCGCCTCCACCCGATTTGCGCCATTTTTAACGACGCCCAGACGCCATTTACATGACTCCTGTCTTAGTAAAGACAGGAGTCATGCCCCCTTGCCCAATGGCCATGCCCAGGGGACTTATGTCCCCTGGGCATGGTCATTGGGCATTGAGGCATGTAGGGGGGCACAAATCAGGCCCCCATATGCCAAAAAAAAATATAAAAAAAAAAAAAATGATACTTACCTGAACTTACCTGAATGTCCCTGGGGTGGGTCCCTCCAGCCTTGGGTGTCCTCCTGGGGTGGGCAAAGGTGGCAGGGGGGGTCCCTGGGGGCATGGGAGGGCAGCTGTGGGCTCATTTTGAGCCCACAGTTTCCTTAACACCTGCCCTGACCCAGGCGCTAAAATCCGGCGCAAATGCGGGGTTTTTTGCCCCGCCCACTCCCGGGCGTCATTTTTGCCCGGGAGTATAAATACGACGCATTTGCGGCGCAGTCATTTTTTTAGACGGGAACGCCTACCTTGCATCTCATTAACGCAAGGAAGGCGTTCACGCAAAAAAATGACGCTCTTTCCTCATACTTTGGCGCTAGACGCGTCTAACGCCAAAGTATAAATATGGCGTTAGTTTTGCGCCGAATTTGCGTCGAAAAAAACGACGCAAATTCGGCGCAAACGGAGTATAAATATGCCCCCTAGTATTTAATGGTGTGAAAGAGTGCATTGCAGAGCACCACCTCCCACGCGCATTGGCTAGAACTGAACGTGTCACTGAAGAGAAACTCACGACATATATCTATGGGTCGAGTGCCTGGCACAGTTCCCAGGGCGTTATCTCTCTGCAGCACACTGTGCCCACCTCCCCCAAGACTGCTAGGAGGGCTGCAGGACCGAGGAACCCCAAGCCACACAGCCCTGGAGCAGGGCCAGGCAGGCCTTTCATGCCACCGACCCCCCGGTGGCGGGCGATTTTGAAAGCCCGGGGTCCCCTCTGGTGCCTCAGCCACCTTTCCTAACTCCCTGAGGTTAACTGGTAGGCTTCAAGAGAGAGAAAGTGATGAGAGAGGGAGAAAGAGAGAAGGAGAGAGGATAGATAGATGGAAAGAGAGAAATTGTGAGATGACACGAAGGGAAACGGCGCTGGTAGCATTTTTGCCAGGGTTGTCATGGTTTCACAGTCCGGCCTTGCTTGGAGGCAGCCCCCTGACCCTTCCTCCTCGCCATGTCTCAAGAAGCTGAGGCGGGAGGGAAAGAGGCGGGGTCCTAGGGCACGTGTGCACCCCATGAAATACACCCCTCCCCGGCTTCAGGTTGGCCCACCCATAAATGTAACCCAGGTAATTTCCTACATATGGGACAATGTGGCACGGGGTGCAATGCTGGAGTCGAGACTTCTGTCCCACACTCTCTCCGATTCCAGGGCCTTCTCAATGTGTCAAGGTTGGGGCCTGGCCAGTGCTTAATTTGTAAATAAAACGTGCCTGTGCACAAAGCCCTCCTCTTAAACACGCGGGTGCTGCATTTAAATGTGCGAGCACGGAATACTGAGGCAGCTAAGCCTGAAGCCATCTCGGGCCTCTTCAGTCCATTTAAAGCCACTCCCTGCCCCTTCAGCTCACTCTTGCAGCTTTCTGCTTTCTACCTTTGTGAGCTTTTTCTTTTTCCTCTTCCTCTGTCTTTCCCGTATGTGTCTTTTGCTCGCAGCAAATGCTTTGGGCAGAAGAATAAGCGCCGGCCCACAAAAATAAGTGCCGGTGCTCCGCACCGGAAACAACAAGCACAAATTAAGCACTGGCCTGGACATACTCCTATGGTACATCATGACCCTGGTAGCCACTGTCCGGCTCCCATCTTGTGACATCACTGGCCCGGAAACTAAGATAGATGCCCCTGTGCTGTGCCAGGACACCAAAAGAGAGTCTACATGTGAGACATCTGTGCACACGTTTCTGAACTTAAGATGTAAGCTCATCTTTGACCAGTTTCCCCGCTGCCTGCGCTATGTCATAAACCCTAGATATTGTTTTCCAGTTCTGAACTTAACATGTCCTCTCCTCTGTACCTCTTATATAATTCCCATTGTGCATATAAATTCTGTATAGAATACTGTATTTAGCATACATAACCTCTTCACCTCTGTAAAGCTTTCTGGCGCCCCCTGGCTCCTGGTTCAAGCTTTACACAATCAGCGAATCATGTAACAGGAAATCTTTAAGTGCTGACACAGCGGGGTCAACTCACAAACAACACACACACGTATGAGGGCACTGTGAGGCAATTACCATTTTTCATAGGTACCTGAGACGTGGATTTCCTTTACCTTTCGGTGCCCACCGTTTCTATCAGTATCTTTTCTTTATTTCCGCTAACAACAAGTTGAAAACAGTTTCATGCAGACGTGGTCAGTTATTTCAGGCTAAGGCTGTTTGTCTGCCACTGAAAGTCCCTCCCCTTCCTCCTGTCCCTATTCACCCCCCCCTCCAGCATCCTAGAGCTTTGAATATTAATAATGCAACTCGTATTTGCGTCCCTCTAGGAAATTTATATTTTCACCTTTTCCGTCTACCGCAGCCACATCAGAACACAAAGTAATTGCAACAGGACTGTCATTTATCGTTGTAATGACTCCGCTGAACTGAGTTGTGATTTAATAATGTTATTTATTTTCACAGTAAAAAAGTTATAATATGTTAATAGAAAAAGACTGGACACAGATGTAAACAACGATGATTCTTTTGGTAAGAATCAAACACAGCAGAGTTGTGAGCCACGCTCAGTGATATAAGATGCTTGTCCCGGGCTGAGTCCACGAAGGGTGGGTCGTCTGGAGTATGCTTGAAATAGGTACATTTCTGAGAGGCTGGTAGGAAGGAGTCTGTTCCATATTATGTTATGCGGTTTATAGCACATTTCTACCATTTGATTGGTCCGGAAGCGCTTTCAGAATGTAGCAGATCTGAAAGTTTTGGACTTCTCGCTGACCGTAGACAAAGGGGTTTGTCAGAGTTTGGCGGATCTTCCATCTGCACGCGGTAGAATGTACACACAGGTATCCGCACTAACAAGGGCGCGCGCCCTGCGTCCGCCAATCCCTAAAGAGCTCCGAAAGCCTTTGCGGACATTGCATGTGGCTGGGGTTCATAATGTTTGGGGGTGAATGATAATGGATGGCGGCCATGAGGTTGGAACGGGCCAGTGTATTGTTCAGTCATGGATTATACTGGGCTGTTGCCAGGTGGGTCCTATGTTTTATGTGGAGCCTTGTGTGTATGGATGTGTGTTCAGAGTACTTTGGCGTATGTTTTGCAGTGGCGGCTGCTCAGTTTGGGCGTAGGAGTGTTGCCCTACCCCCCCCCCCCCCCCAGCAGCGGCAACTGCAAAACCTTTTAAAGGTGCGGGGCCACGGGGGTGACGTACACTGCACTCCCCCTTCACAGCGCATGTGTGTTTGGCCGGCCGTCTCCGGTGCCCAAACACACATGCGCAGTGGGCTCTCTCCAGCCCAGCAGCACAGTGACCGGGCTGGAGAGGGCCTGCACAGGCTCCCAGTCAGTCCTGAGCAGCGTCAGGATTGGCACAGGGCAGGCTGGGAGCCTGTGCCTGCAGAGGCAGAGGAGCGTCGAGGGACAGAAGAGCGGCGAAGGAGGGAAGTGTTTAAAATAAAAAATTAAATGTCATGTTTATTCCCTCCCTCCTGCGCCGTCCCTGCCCCTTCCGCGGCCCTCGAGCTGCTAGGTGTGGGAGTGCGGCCCTCCACCACCACGTTCTTATTTTGGAGGGTGTTGTGGGCTTGCCTCCAAATACTGCAATGCGTGACCTGGTACTGATGTGCCCTGCTTGCATAGTGCAATGGCAGGAGCGCCCGAGCATAGTACACATTGGCACTCATGAGTCTCCTGGGGAAGGGCGGTGGTCTGCTGACGTCATCCAAGTGATTGTGGGAGCGCATTCTCTGAACTCTATTGGGGCACCATAGTGCTTTAAGTGGAAATTTATAGGGTGACCACATTTTGAGACACAAAAGAAGGACTAAAGCCTTTAGCCTTTCTTCTATATCTTGCCTGTCCGTGTTTCGCATAGCCTTATAAGTGTGTGTGTGTGTGAGTGTGTGTATATATGTGTGTGTGTGTGTGTATGCGCTACCGTTGGCACTCCTGTAAATGTGTGCGTATACACAGACACACACACACATTTACAAGTGCATATATCTTACACTCACAAACATTTACAAGACTAAATTTTAGCAATGGCAGGACCCTCACCCTGCACCCCAGTCCACTCCCCCCCCCATCCTGTCTCTCTGCTGGGAGCAGGCTCCCCCTGTGCTGGCAGCGCTTGAGATTGGAATGCATTCCTTTCAGTACCGCTGTGCAGTATGATCTGACCTCTCTCAAAAAAACAGATATTTATAAAAAATTAACAAAAACGTCGGGACACCGGAGCAGTCCCCCTGAAAACCTGGAGTGTCTGTGGAAATCAGGGACGTCTGATCACCCTAAATTATAGAAATGCGGGTACTCTTTATTTAGAGTACCTATTTGCTTCGAAGAATTGCTGGTACTCTCCAAATAAATATATTGCAGCAGTGCTGAGAAGTGTAGGTACTCTTTTTTTTTTTTAAGAAAAGGTACTCAGTACCGGATAGTACCTACCCATTTGAAGCAATGCCAGGAAGGCGTAAACACGAAATGAGCTACGCCACCAATGTGCATGCCCTCCTCGAGGAAGGGGCACGGGAGTGCCAAGGACAGTCAGGGGCATTTTACTTTGCCCTGCTTATGGGCCACCGTATCCCTGGACATGCCCACTCGAACAAATATGGCATAGTATGGGTCTGTGTGCGTGCAATTAACGTTGGGCCCACACATCATACTTTGTGCAACTCGAGCTACGCTGTGTGTAAATTGCGCTATGCGTAAAATGGGCAGGGCTTCATTTGTGAGCCTGGCCTCCACCTGGAATCAGTGCAAGAGCGAGCAAAATGTGGAGCACCTTGCACGAGAAACGGGGGCCTGCTCTGTAGCTGTCGCACCCCAGGCAGCTGGCCGCTCTGCGTTCAGGAAGCTGCTCATAATCTACTTCCGGCTAAGAAGGGGCTGTTGAAGACCTTGTGTATGCTGATAGGTGCTACGGAAAAAAACGTTTATGCTGTGGTGCGCCCAGTGCTTAATTTGAGCCGTTGGTTTCCGGTTTGGGGGGGGGGGGGAGTGACCCGCACTTATTTTTGTGAGCCGGCACTTATTCTTCTGCCTCAAGCAAAAGACACATATGGAAAAGACGGAGGAAGAGAAAAACGAAAAGGCGTCAGAAAGAGAGAAAGCTGCAAGAGTGAGCTGAAGGGGCAGGGAGTGGCTGTAAGTAGGTGAAAGAGGCCCGAGATGGCTATAGGATTAGGCCGCCTCAATATTCCGTCTTCGTACATTTAAATGCAGTAGCCGCGAGTTTAAGAGGAGAACTTTAGGCACCGGCACGTTTTTGTTTACAAATTAAGCACTGGGTGTGACATGGGTAGACTGATACAAGCGGAGGTGGATTCCCCCTCTCTAACCACCCCGCACCCTTCACCCACACACACACATCACCCCACACTCACACAACATCCACTGCAGAACTAATGTAAGCCTCTGCGATTTCCAAAGTCCTTAACTAAAGGCAGCAGACAAACACTGGCACGAAAGAGCCACCCATAGGCCACCTCCTGTTCCTCCGAAACGACCCTGGCATGATTCACTAAGGGAAAGTTGTCAGAAGGCTGGCAGGCCCCTTGATAGGAGCAGAGAAATAACAGAGTGTGTCTGACAGCAGCTCACGCTGGGATACTGGGGGGCATTCTGCACAGAGGATCAGAGGCGCAGGGACGTCCAGTGTCCACTCAGAGCGCGGTACTGAGAGGGTCCTAGAGGAGCAGGCGCACACGGATGTCACGGTGATACCGGTGCACGTGATAGAATGTCAGTGGCTGAGGCAAGACCTGGCAAGCGCTACCAGAGCAGCTGAGTAATGGCCTATCAAATTACAGCATTAGAAAATGTCCTTTGAAGGACGCAAAAATACATTGATGCAGACGTGACACTAGTGGCCAGTAAAATGATGGCAGTGGTTGAGGTCACAGACGCGCCAGATGACGCTAAGTGTCCAGTCAGATTATGGCAATGACTGTGGGGCGGCTTCTCTTGTTGGGAGCTGACAATGATGCAGTAGCGACACCCAGTGTCCAAACCAAAACGCGGCTTTGTCGATGCCCTGCTTGGGAAGCAGCACACCGATGCAGAGTCCCAGTAAAGACGTGGACCGGAGTGAAAGAAAAACACTTGCCATAAAACGCCACCCTCCTTCTAGGCGCCCGCTGCTAAAAGCTACCCTTTTAATGGGTGCGCTACTAATCTAGGCTCTTTGGCAATGATAATCGGGAGGAATGTGCCCCTATGTGTTTGTCAGGCAGCCCTTCCCTCTTTCAGTTGTGACAAAACCCATGTCTTTTCGCTGGCTATTTCTGCTCTGTTGCGATTTCCAGTGAATATATGCTTTTCTTCCAGGATACCCTTCGGTTGTAAAAATGCAGAATATTACCCCCCATACCCTCAAAGAGTGCAGAACCTACCTCACCGACCTCAAACAGTAATGAAGTTCGTAGGTGTGTGTAGGCGGGACCTTGCTAAGGAGAGGACGGCAAAGCGTGAACTGTGAGGACCGCTAAGTTATCCCTCGCTCTGGTGAGGCCTGGGCGGTGACTGATGACGTCACTGTTGGCCTCACACTCAGCAACAGGCGGTAAATATCGGGGCGTCTTTGTAGCTATACGCCTGATCTAACGTGGAGCCCTCAGTCACACTGTCTCAGCAGGAACCAGAAGTACGTGCATTGAACGGCTTTAGGACGTTTCCTGAGGGTATTGTGTCTCTACCATACGCGTAGATGTGGGGCGCACCAGATCTTAAACTTACACCTGGCTGTGGTCTCCTCATCGCCATGGCAACGCGGTGGGTTTCGGGGTGTGATGATGCGCAGTTTCTGTTTGTGCCTGTTAACAGCATGTACCGACGAAGAACCTGCCCGCTCACGCCTGGAAACAGCGTGAGACCGGCAGGGCCTGGAGCACCGAGACACCCAGCCAGAGAGAGTGAACATCAGAAGTCTGCTGATCATGGGTGATGCCCGGCGGGGCGGCAGGGTGCCACCGTCTGGGCACGTGCCTGGGCACCTGGCTCAGGTTTTGTGCTCGTGTGTGCCAATCAGCTTCCCAAACTGGGCTCTCCTCGGTACAGGGTCTGGCACGCTCACATCCACCCATCCTGGATCAAGGGCGAAGATTTCAATAGGGCGGGAGGTGCAGTGGCACCGAGGCCCAGAAGTCAGATGGTTCTATTGAACCTTGATTATTGCTGCATATCACTACGCTAACAGCAGTCAGAGGAGCAATTCTCCTTGCTTGCACTAGGGCCCTTGACTCACCTGCTACGCTGCTGGGAGTCATGAGTGAGACTGCACTGAAGTGTATTCGAGATTAGGTCAGTGAGGAAAAAACCTAAAGTGTTCGAGATCAGAGATGCAGAAGTGAGTGAGATTCCACTGAACTGTGTGAGACCGGTGAGAGGACATGAGGAATAAGTGAGACTCCACTGAGAGGTATGAGACTCTGCTGAGGGTGGGTGTGTCCCCCCTTGAGTGCATGACACCATGACGTGGAAAGAGTGAGACTCCACTGATGTGCATGAGGCCATGATAAGCAGTAGGTGAGACTCCATTGACGCATGGGACCGTGATGGGGAGTACCTGAGCTCCCATCGAAGCATATGGGACCATAATGGGGTGCCCCTGAGACCCCATTGATGTGTATAGGACCATGTTAAGGGGTACACGAGACTCCAACGATGTGTGTGAGGCTATGACAAGACTCCATTCCAATACATGACACAACAAGATGGAAAGCGTGAGACTCCACACATGAATAAGGGACCATGATGAGCAATAGGTGTGTCTCCATTTGCGCATGGGACTGTGATGAGGGTAGGTGGTACTCCACTGAAGTACACAAGACAATGTCAGGGAAGGAGAGAGTCTCCACTGAAGTACACAAGACAATGTCAGGGAAGGAGAGAGTCTCCACTGAAGTACGTAAGACAATGGTGGGGAATGATTGAGACTCGATTGATACGTATTGGACCGCAAAGCTTCATTTAAGTTCTTGATGCAATGATGTGGAAAGAGTGCGACTCCATTGACATGTATGTGATGATGAGCAGTAGATGAAACTCCTTCGTGTATGAGGCTGCGGCAGGGAGTAGGTGAGACTCCATGGATGTGTGTGAAGCTGCAATGGGGAATAGGTGAGGCGCCACTCAAGCCTGTGAGGCCACAGATGCAGCACTGGGGAATGAGCAGATGTCTTTTAAAACACATGAGGCCAGTGCCGTGAGCAGTGGATGAGGCTAAATTAGATCACATAAGACATGTAAGCAAGAATAAGTCTCACTTTAAGTGCTTCAGGCAAGAGATGGAGTCAGACCCCATTCCTGACCACGAGTCCAGGGCCGTGGGCAGTATGACACTGATATCATACTCCATTGAGGAAGACCCACCGCCCTTCTGTAGAAGATCAGAAGGTGAGGTAGAGGAGTGCTGCTCCTTATGGGGAGTCCTGTCCTGCCTCTGTCTCCAGTGCTTGGGCGGGGTCTGTGGCGTTGCTTGATGGCCCCGTGGGCGCGGTAGTCCTATAGGCTGGTGGGATCCTGCCAGCCACCCCATCAGACTGCTTGGCAGGAGTCTGCCTCTTTGCTGGATGAGTTCGACCTCAAGCCTGGGGTTAAGCGAGTCAAGGAGGATATAGTCTTGCTGAACTGGGTTGACATTAGTCGTTTTCCACAACACGTTGGCCTCCACTTGAACTTCTCAGCACCAAAGTAATAGACCAGAGGGTCCAGGCATGAGTTGAGGCTGGTCAGTGCCATGGTGACGCGACGCGCCTTGTAGGTGAATTGGATCAGTCTGCAGCTGGAGAAGACATTGATGCGCCGCAGGGTGTGGATAAGCTGGATCACATGATATGGCACAAAACAGATTAGAAACACAGCGAGCACTACCAGTACGGTGCGCAGCGCCTTCTTCTTGGCCAATTGAGAGCTGTTCCGCGGCCCAGAGGTCTCCAAAAGTTTCCGGGCAATCAAAGGATAGCAGATGATGATTACCACCAGGGGCAGAATGAAACCCACCACTGCAGCAAAGAGGCTGACACCAGAGATACGCCCTTTCCAAGAGTCTGAGGAGAAGTTCTCCAAGCAAGCAATGTTGCCATTCTCGAACTTGCTCGTGAGTGGACCCCGGAGAGTTAGGTACAAGATGGCTCCTCCCAGAATGGCCCAGATGACCACAGAGGCAATAATTCGGTAGAGCGGCTTCTTGAGAGTAAGAGCCTTGATTGGGTGCACCACGGCCAGGTAGCGATCCAAGCAGATACAGGTCAAGAATAGTGTGCTGCCGTAGAGGTTGGCAAAGAATAGGGAGCCAGTGATCTTGCAGAGGGCCTCTCCAAAGATCCAGTTGTTGTCCAGGGCATGGTAGACTATTTTACATGGAAGGGTGAGGACAAAGATGAGGTCAATGGTGGCCAGGTTGACCATGAAGACGTTAGCCGGGGAGGTGGTGGTCTTGGTGCTGATAAAGTACCACAGAGCGATGATGTTGCCGACAAGTCCCAGGATGAACACCAAGCTGTAGATGATGGGGAACATGATATACTGGAAGTCAGCACTCTCCACACATGCCGTTTCATTGTCGGTGGTGTTTAGGCTGTCAGATGTGAACCAGCTCTCGGTGTAGAGCATCGCGGACCAGTCTGAAGACTCCTGGAAAGAAGAGACAAATAAGAGATTTACACGGTGGAATGTCTTACTTAAGCATCAATGAAAAGTCATGTCCCATTGCAACCCATGGTCATCTCGCTTGTGGAATAATCCAATCAGAACACACATGGCAAGCAGATATCATTTTTTCGCAATACATTGCAAAGTAGAGGCAGTCAAACTGCTCCACTTAGCCTATCTAGTATGCCTGCTAAGAGTGACAACACCATAGATTATACTTTCCTTTCACAAACAAAACATAACTACATTGAAAAGCTCAAACCAGAAAACACCTTTTTTTAAATATAGTCACAGAGCCAGTGCTGCAACCTTGATGAGTGCTTATGTTAATTCAGCTCAGATGTAAGCAGTTTTGGAGTTTCAGGTAACATTACATTTTGCTGCTCGGGTGCTCATTTTCTCCATCGCTGTGAAGCCTTTTTTAGGTCATTTTTTATCTGAGGTCATTGTGGTAGTGCCATGAAACAGCTGTGAACAAGATCCCAGCCCTGCTCAGGTTGCAATTTATGAAATTATTCACACTGCTATCAAGACAACCGATAATGTTTTATGAAAAAAAGAAAACATGGCTGCATGGTTTGCATTATAAAAAGGGGGTTGTAATGGAACCCCTCATACATTTGCCCCGCATACCTTTACAACGCAGTCACTACCACAACTGGGATATTATCACACATTACTTTACTACGCAAGTCATTACAACGACTTGCGTTAGGGGGCGCTGGAATTTAGAATAGTGTAAATCACTATTCCAACTCCAGTCTACGCAACAGTAGGGAATTGTTGCACTTAAAAATCCAACACCAGAATAAGTAAACAGCCTATTGTCCATGGGATGGACAAACTAAAGATGGACAGCCTAAAACAAATAAAGGCTGCAAATAGAAAGCAAGCAAGTGTGAGTTACGAACCACAAAGCCAGTGTTTAGCAAAGGGCAGAAATGTATTCTCAGGGAAGCTCTCAGAATGTCCCCAGCATGTCATTAGCAAAACAGACAGCTGCACTGTCTAGTCAGCTATGAACTAAAAGACATTTGTACTGACTAACCAGGGCAAAAACATCCAAATGACCTGCACTGGTACAATCTATATAATGTAGCACTTGGGGTCTAGCATCTACGCCCCAATCATAATCTCCCTTCTGGTGATGAGCGTCATAATCTAAGCTTTATTTGGGGGGCACACGGGCATCCTCAAGATGTCAAAGATCAGTCATGCAGATGTGGAATTGAAACTCTGTGTGGACAGCCTGTCACCAGAGTCTCTAGGCGCTCAGAGAGGTGGGGTGATGGCTGAGCCAGTGATCATGTCTCTGCTGAGAGCCAAAGATGGCCTAGTTTACCGGGATATGAGGAGATTTTGCAACAGATGCTTGTCTCAGAAAGGTGAGGTTTGGGACAGAGTCAGTGATAGGCAGCCCCCCAATTGACTGACGAGAAAAGAGCTCACGAGTGGCATCTGGGCCTGATATGCAGGTCACATGCTTAAATCCCAGCAGACCAGACTCAACCCTTTTTCCTCGTTAAGTAAATAAACTGGGTGAAATTAATACATGTTATTTACAGTGCTATGAAAGTGGCATATTGAACTAGAAAACACTTTATAAAACAGGTTACTTTACCACTCTTTAGTTGCACCATATGTGTGGGCCTTGTCACGTGCACTGCGGCTGGCGAGGGATGGCCACTTTACAGAACCAGAGTGAAGAAAAAAAGTGCATGCGGGGGCTGAGCATACCCACATTATACCAGCGGGTACCGCAGGAACCTCTTAAGCAGAACTGGATCTGTGCAAGTCTGTGCAAACCCTGTGCTGCTCAGAGCCTGGCAAGCTGCTGAAAATGTTGGGTGTGGCCTAATTGTGAAATTGTTACTAGTTGCCAATGTTTGTGTGGAATTTATTAGAAACAGTCTCCGACTTCCTTCCTGCACGAGGTCAGGTAGGAAGGCAAGATGCTTCTCCCACCATTATGTGTGTTAGACCAGTGGTTCTCAACCTGTGGGCTACGGACCCCTGGCGGTCCGAGAAGCCTCCTCAGAGGATCCGCGACTGCTCAGAAAATGAAAAAAATACTAATAGATTTGGTCCCCAGGTTTCCGTAATGACTTCATGTGGGGTACCCGGATTCCAATAGTGATTCAGTGGGAGTCCCTGGGTTCCAGTAATGATAAAGTGGGGGTTCACAGAAGTCAAATGGTTGAGAACCACTGTGTGAGACATCGCGTTGGAGGCAGTCCTTATCTATGGCGGGTTTTCAAGGTGACCTCCAATGAGCTAAATCAGTAACTGTAATTCATCTCTTGATGACAACTATATTGCATGTGGCTATCCTGCAAATCTGGCATGGATCAGTCTCTTCTTGACTTACAATGGACAACCTTTCCCTAGAGCAGTGGTTGTCAAACTTCTTAATGCCATGGGGAAAATACAATCATTGGGCCCCCCTCAGAATTTTTCACAATTATTCTATTAAGTTTGCAGTGTTTAAATATGTCTAGACTTATTTAAAAATTGCAGTTTAGTTCTGTAACCTTTTTAAAAACGTGATAAATGTTTTTCTGCTTTAAAAAAAGCAGTGTTATCTGCATAATGCCTCTTTTGGCCAGAGCCTGGCGCCCCGCTGGTATCACTTGAGGCCCTCCAGTTTGAAGACCCCTGCCCTGGAGAGGTTTGTTTGATGTAAGACTCACCGGTATTGATGTTATCACCCTCTTCAATCCTTCACCAATCGCTGGGGCATGACCTTTGGCCGCAAGACTGCATGTTCACCAAACACTTCCCCTTCACCTTACCATGAGCACAAAGTTTTTCAATTTTTAAGAAACAGCACAACATTTAGCATTCTGTTTGGGCGCATTAGCCGTGATATTTCGTGGGATTTGTTTTCTTTTGACATTTATTTCCCGAACTGCACTTTTCTCAAGAAAGTTACTTTTATTTTTAAGAAACTTTTGAGAAAGCTGAGAAAGGACACTGTGTGTATGTGACAAGACACGCTTATTTTTGCAATTAATAGCAAGAGATGCAAAGACAGTGGTCGTATGCATAAAGAAAGTCCCAGGTCCTCATGCTTGCTGCTATAATATTGAGATGTTGCAAAAGTAGTACGTCATTGCATTTCTAGAATTGGCACGTGCATCACAGACTAGTAAACTCAACGGGGCAAGAACTTCTGGCCAATAAAAGTGCCACCCAGGGCTTCAAGTGGGATGATAAAAGTGTGTGTGGTGGGGTCTCTAAAAGGGGTGTGCCGTAAGAAGCGTAAATAGGAATTATTTCCAAGAAGCACGGTCCCAACAGTTAAGTGTATGGCTTGAGGCATGTAAACTGAAATCCTGTGCTCCCCACAGTGCAATATCCAACCAGTATCACGGTGTGTCTCAGTGAGCTTCCATCCTGACATGTCACACTGTACCGATCATGCATCTGAAACAAGTCAAACCTATTGGCTTTGCCAATGCTTGATCACAGTATCAGATAAATGAGTAAAAATGATTTTGTTGTGAATAATTCAAATTAAAAATGTTTTAATTTTGAAGCTATGAGACTGTGAATGAAACATAAGGTCTTCAGGAGGGGTATTAGTCGTCATAGTGCTTCAATCACTCCTGTTTTTCCAGTCATTACTTTCCTGTGTAGTCTCTGTTACACACACACCATTTTCTCTCCACATTTCTGAAATCCTCCCTCTGCTTATCTCGCACGTGATTTCTTTCCTCGGCAGCGTCTTATTTTCAGTCTCTGCTGCGTGTCCTTTCTGACACCCCCCACACTTCACCAACCCCATACCCGGACAAACTACCCCCTCCTCTGTTAGCACTGCACGAAAGAAAACTACAGAAGCACAACATGGTGGAAAGAACAACACTCTTAAGGAACGCAAGATTAAGTAAAACGTGTGAAATGTGAACAGAAGCTACTTTACTGACAGATTATTTCGACAATGTTAGTCATTGTTCAGAATGCAAGCATCGTTTTTACCTGTTGAAATAAGGACATAATTATAGGACCCAGCATGAGCCCGTTTCAATGTCTGTTTTTAGTCACTGCCGAGTCTGAGACCCTGAGGGGCCCAGCCCACTTAAAGTCCCGTATTCACCCATTGTAGCTGTCATGCAGTGCGTTTCCGAAGGGTTCTCAAGCGGTACATTTAATGGTGATGACTGTAGGTTGGCATTAGATTATCCGGGGATGGTTCCTGGTTATATAAGCTCTGATGGCAAAGTCACTCACCACCTGTGGCCAGAAAACCTAAGTTTGGGCTCCGTCTTCCCATGTAAAAATAGCTTACATAGAGATATTTCAATGGTATTTATTTTTTTAAACTAATAATTTGATTTGCAGTAGCCAATAATATATACTTATTGATTTTTAGGTCTTACCTACACAGCGCATACACAGTGCTGCAAGACGTATTGTTTACAATTCAGTGGGTTTACAACCCGCCCACAGCAAGTAGTTGTTCTCATTGTCACTCTCATTTGCAATCTTTCGATTGCTTAGCTCCCTTAGGCTTCCCTTTTTGTTTCTTGTGTTAGCTCCTCCCAGGGGCATGGAAAAGTACATGTGTGTGTTCTTTTTTACAACTCACTATTTTTAATTTCTTAAGTATTTTCATTGTATTCCTGGGCGTTGAATGTGCTTTCCTCCTTTTAATACAGGCACACCGCTTCTTATTTATGTTGCTTTCACTTTATCTACTGTCTCTACTGATTTACATAGACAACTGTACTACTCTTCACCACTCCACTCTGTGCTACTCCACTCTACGCCATTCCCTTCTATGCCACTCTACACGACTCCACTCTACATAACTCTAATCTATGCCACTTCACTCTACGCTATGGCACTCTACTCTAGGTCACTCCACTCTACACCTCTCCACTCTTCTCTATGCCGCTCCATGTCACTCTACGCCACTCTACACCACTCTACTCCATGCCACTGTTCTGCTCCACCTCACTCTATGCCACTCTACTGCATGCCACTCTACTATAACCACCCTACTGTACACAACTCAACTCTCTGCTACTCCACTCTACTGTAATCCACTATGCACAATGCCACTCTACACAACTCTATGCCACTCTACTCTATCCACTCTAATCTACACCCCCTACTCTCCTCTATGCCACTCTACTTTACACCACCCTGCGCCACCCTACTCCATGCCTCTCTGCTCCACACCACTTTGTTCCACTCCACCCCTCTCAATGCCACTCTGTTGTATGGTTCTCTACTGTATGCCACTCTACTATCACCACTCCACTACACTCCATTCTCTGTCACTCTACCGTACGCCACTCTATTTCACTCTAAGCCACTGTATGCCACTCCCCTGCATGCCACTGTACTCTATGCCACTGTACTCCATGCCACTCCACACTGTCTCACAATCTTGCGAGATACCAGCAACCCAGCATTCAGGGTAGCTTGACACCCTCTTCTAGCAGTGTTTGTACAGGTATAGGACTACAGTGAAGACAGTAATTTAGTGAAAGGAAACCAAAATAAGTACTTTCTAATACATCCAGTCAGACTATTGCATTTTCCATTCAACCAACTTTGAGGTGATACACCAGTGGTTCTTAAACTGTGGTCCGAGGGCCACTGGGGGTGCGCAAGGCCTACTCAGGGGGTCTGTGACTGTTTTTTCACCAAATTAAATAATATTAAAATTAATACATTAAAATTATTAAAGTAAAGACAATTAAAGAAGCACATTTGAAATGTTAAAAGTGTATCTATGTTGGATTGTGAAATAAACAAAGTATTTTAATATTTTAGCATTTGTTTGGTGTATAGTTGTTTCTATATTTTTTTGTAATTATTTTGGGGCTCAAATCATGCCTCGGCTCATTGTCCCCAGTTTCCAATAATGGCTCACTGGGAGTCCCCGGGTTCCTGTAATGATTCAGTGGGGGTCCATACAAGTCTAAAGGTTAAGAACCGATGTGATAGATCATAAATGATCTTCCAGTGTGAAGTTATTTCATGTCTGACAAGGGCAATACATAAAGCTAGAAGCAGACCTCTGCAACTCTGGGTGAAGGAAAAACTGAGTTAGTGGAAAACGAATATTTAAAATGTCTTAATTTCCACACGGAGCTCAAAAGCATCAAACTCTTGCACAATCAGGTATGTGCATAATTATGGAACATGACCAATTTCAGGAATTCCACATAGTGAACGTAGCACAAACTTTCTGAAATTACGCAAATACACAGCGTAATTTAGATTTAGCCCAATGCACATAACGTTGCGATAAATTAAATCAGCCTATTCTATAAGAAATAAACAAGTTTGGGTGACATTCGAGGCCTCTCAAGCCCTATGTGCCTTTTTCTCGATTTTGTGCCAAACTTTCACAGGGCGGAGATACCATAATCTTGCTGCCAATATGAATTCAGCTCAGAAGTTGGCTAACACCGGCACTGAGAGCGGCACAATGGGTGAAAGCGCATTACACAGCACCATCTGTACAGTGCCAGGGTGAACACAATGGGACAAGCAGTCCAAGAAAGGAAGCTGCAGGAAACCGGAAACCGGTTTGGGTTACTGCAGATACTGTGGGAAATAAAAGATACCCTATCTATTACTCACGTGCGGCCCATACTCGTGTGCATTCGGCCAGAATGGCTGCAGGTCTGGCCAGGACTACTGAAAGGGTGGAGAAGCTGGCATCTCATGCCAGTACTTAACACCTGCAACTGGGTCTGTGCTGGGGGGGGCATCACATGGGCAGAGATTCAAGACATGAGTGAGACCTTCCAACTCCACATCATGCAGAATTCACTCCCAACAGCAACAGTGAGAGTACTTCTACCAGGAATGCAAAAGAAATAACACAACATTCCACCAACAAAAGAAACACTAAAGCCTCCAGGTAGCGCTAGCCTCCGTGGCTAGCGCCACAAAGCCTCCGGGTAGTTTGGCGCTATATAAAATACAATAACATAACATAACATAAAGCAGGTAGCCCTCATCTCAGCATGCTCTCGGGGGTTGGGAGACCTCAACTCCAAGAAGACTTCAAGGATGAAAATCACATCCAGAAGTTAGCAACCAGGGCATCAAGGAGTGTCCAGCTGGAGCAACAGCACACAACCACCTAGCAAACCTCAGAGAATAAGATCATGAAGCAAACACAACTACCTATCCAACCTTAAAGAATAGAAGCATGAAATATACACAACCACCTACCGGATCGCAACAGGAACATGAAATACACACAACCATGTCCTGAACTTTAATGAATAGGAGCATGACGTACACAAAACTAGCTACAGTGCCTCAAACAATAGGAGCATAAAACATGCACACCCCTCAACCGAACTTCAAACAATAGGAGCATAAAACATGCACACCCTTCAACCGAACTTCAAACAACAGGAGCATAAAACATGCACACCCCTCAACCGAACTTCAAACAATAGGAGCAAACATAGAAATACACACAACCCCCTGCCGAACCTCAGACTATAGGACTGTATCACTGAATATCAAGGCCAACAATATTGTGACATGCTAATATCGAGAGCAGAATATCAGAGGACAAAATTTCAAAGGCAGTTGTATATCGGGAAGTGGAGATTTACTATTCCGAAATCCACATTGAAACACCACGAAAATATATCTACCATGTAGGTATAACAAATCTAGGCTTACCTGTTTGATCTTCAGGGGCTTTGGGGGACTTGGTTTCTGAGTCTTTCACGTACCCTGTGGGGTTCCACATGGCTCATCATTGAGCCCCACTTTCTTTAATATCTACGTGGCCACACTGACAAAACTAATCCGATCCTTCAGCTTTGCTCCTGTAGCATATGCAGATGACACACAGCTCATCGTGTCCATTTCAAATAATGTTGCGGAGACGGGCGGATGTTTCCATAGATGTAAGGTGGCCATTGTGCAGTGGATGGGTGTAAACGGCCTCATGCCCAACTCAGCAAAAACTAAGGTTCTCTTTTTGGGGAAGAACTTACCATCATGGAACCAATCTTGCTGGCCACGAGCGCTAGGCGCTCTACCTGCACCAGTAGCTACTGTTAATAACTTGGGGATGATTTTAATTCTACTCTTTCAAGACTCAGATAAATAACCTCACTTGCATCTGTTTCTTTCTACTACATAAAACTGGGAAGATTTTTTGTACATATTTTTGAACTACAGAAATCAGTATAACAGCACTTGTGCTACCAAGATTGGACTTTAGCGATTCCCTATATGTAGGCGTTCAATAGCGCCCTTTAAAAAACGTCAGTACCTTCACAATACAGCAGCCAGACAGCTCAAGAACATCCCCAAATTTCAGTCTGTGTCAGGGACAATAAAAGAGTTTCACTGGTGGCCGGTGAAGAATAGGCTCGCAAAACCCTATATCAATTTGCACCAGAATACTTGAAAAGAAATCTTAGTGGGTGCAGCCCCAGTAGGTCACTACGCTCGACCAATTCCAGGACTGTCAATGCTGGTAAAATCAGGAGATTTAATTGGAGGGGAAGGAGCTTTACCCACATTACAGCCCATTTGTTGGACAATTTACCTGAACAACTAGGAGGCCAGTCCAACTGTCTGAGTTTCAGAAAACGTCTTAAAATCTGGCTCTACACCTACTGTTTATGAAAGGTAAGTAAAATAAGTTTCCACCCTTAGATCCCTGTTTAATCTGCATGGCAGGCACTAGCGCCAAGACGCCATTGACATTCACATGCTTTAGAAAACTTAGCAGTATCAATATTTTATTTTCAATATTTCTGTCCTCAATATTCTGTCATCTTTATTGTTGATTCGATATTCAGCGGGGCACACCAAAAGAAGGAGCACAAAATACAACCCCTTCCAAACCTCAAATAGGAGCACCAAATACACACAGCCACCTAACCTCAAACAATAGGAGCGTAAAATACACACAATTATCTCACAAACCTCAAACACAAAATGCATAGAACCAACTGCTGAACCTCAAATAAGTGCTCGAAATAGACACAACCACTTGCTGAGCCTCAAACAACAGGAGGACGAAATGCACAGAACCAACCCCTGAACCTCAAACAATAGCAGCACAAAATAAAAACAACCACCTGCCGAATCTCAAACAATAGAACATGAAATTACCACCAAATGTACCTCAAACCATAGGAGTTTGAAATGGAGACAACCACTTACCAAACCTCAAACCATAGGAGTACGAACTACACACAAGCACTTGACGAAACCCAAAGAAAAGGATTAGGAAATACACAAAACCACCTGCCGAACCCCAAATAATAGCAGCATGAAATATCTACAACCACCTAACAAACCCCACCTCGCACAATAGGAGCAAGAAGTACACACAACCATCTGGCAATCTTCAAACTATGAAGCATGAAATACAGTGCTTAATTTGAGCCGGTGGTGGTCAGTGGGGGCCACCGGCACTCGTTGGTGACCGGCACTTATCTTTCTGCATTAGACAATGAACAATGTATCAAGAGCGGGAAAAACTCACAGTGAGGAAAGACGTCACAAAGGGAGAGCCAGGGACCTGCGAAAGTGAGGCAAAGAGGCGTGGGCGTCTGGTGGTGGATTAAAGAGACACATGGTGGGTTTCACACCAAGGAGCCCTGGCATTCAGAGCGCCAACATGTAATTGCACCGGCCCCGCCTCTGAGCAGAGCGTTGAGCGCCTGCACTCACTCGTGCACAAATTAAGTACCGATGAAATGCACACTGCACCGGTAGGAACAACCCCTCCCAGGCTCAGGCAGTGCAACTAAACACGGGTGAGGGCTCAAGAGAAAATACCTACACGTGTATAGGACAAGGCCTCCCCATTGCCAGTGCTGTTAAGCGCCAAAGAGACACAGGGGGGCGTTAATACGGGGGGCTCCTTTTATCTGAGAGCATTTTAACCTGACACATTTCATCGCAGATCGGATGCGGTTTCCGGCGGCCTCTGCTATCTTCACAACCTGCTAACAGGAGAAAGACGTGTCATGAAAAGCCAGACGCCGGCAGATCCTTTGTTCCTTTTTTCCTGTGGGACGGGAAATCCGACCCAGCACTTGGAGTCTGGCCGCTTGTAGTGTGTGGTAAAGCACTACCAAGGCCTCTAAGCGCTCTTGGATTCTTACACATTTGGAATCACTTCCAGTTCAACCACCAAGTGTGGGGCAGAGGTGTGGCCTCTAAAGCCCTCACCTATGCAGCGTTCAAAACTCTTAAGATCTTTAGAATTATCTTAGGGGGTCTTTTAAGAAACTTGTGAAAAAGGAACGTTTGGCCAAACGCTAAGAACGACCAGTGCTCTGCCCTACCTTTGTTGATGCCTGTTCGTCACATAAAGCCCAGTGCTCGGGGTCTCTGTGCTTTACGCAGTGACTCTCACTTAAAACACAAAGCCCGGGGTCTCTGTGCTCCACTTAATGCCTAGTGCTTAGGGTCTCTGTGCTTTACGCAGTGACTGTCACTTAAAACACAACGCCCGGGGTCTCTGTGCTTCACTTAATGCCTAGTGCTCGGGGTTTCTGTGCTTTACGCAGTGATTCTCACTTAAAACACAACGCCCGGGGGCTCTGTGCTTCACTTAATGCCTAGTGCTCGGGGTCTCTGTGCTTTACGCAGTGACTCTCACTTAAAACACAACGCCCGGGGTCTCTGTGCTCCACTTAATGCCTAGTGCTTAGGGTCTCTGTGCTTTACGCAGTGACTCTCACTTAAAACACAAAGCCCGGGGTCTCTGTGCTCCACTTAATGCCTAGTGCTTAGGGTCTCTGTGCTTTACGCAGTGACTGTCACTTAAAACACCACGCCCGTGGTCTCTGTGCTCCACTTAATGCCTAGTGCTTAGGGTCTCTGTGCTTTACGCAGTGACTGTCACTTAAAACACAACGCCCGGGGTCTCTGTGCTTCACTTAATGCCTAGTGCTCGGGGTCTCTGTGCTTCACTTAATGCCTAGTGCTTAGGGTCTCTGTGCTTTACGCAGTGACTGTCACTTAAAACACAACGCCCGGGGTCTCTGTGCTTCACTTAATGCCTAGTGCTCGGGGTCTCTGTGCTTTACGCAGTGACTCTCACTTAAAACACAAAGCCCGGGGTCTCTGTGCTCCACTTAATGCCTAGTGCTTAGGGTCTCTGTGCTTTACGCAGTGACTCTCACTTAAAACACAACGCCCGGGGTCTCTGTGCTTCACTTAATGCCTAGTGCTCGGGGTCTCTGTGCTTTACGCAGTGACTCTCACTTAAAACACAACGCCCGGGGTCTCTGTGCTTCACTTAATGCCTAGTGCTCGGGGTCTCTGTGCTTTACGCAGTGACTCTCACTTAAAACACAACGCCCGGGGTCTCTGTGCTCCACTTAATGCCTAGTGCTTAGGGTCTCTGTGCTTTACGCAGTGACTCTCACTTAAAACACAAAGCCCGGGGTCTCTGTGCTCCACTTAATGCCTAGTGCTTAGGGTCTCTGTGCTTTACGCAGTGACTGTCACTTAAAACACCACGCCCGTGGTCTCTGTGCTCCACTTAATGCCTAGTGCTTAGGGTCTCTGTGCTTTACGCAGTGACTGTCACTTAAAACACAACGCCCGGGGTCTCTGTGCTTCACTTAATGCCTAGTGCTCGGGGTCTCTGTGCTTTACGCAGTGACTCTCACTTAAAACACAAAGCCCGGGGTCTCTGTGCTCCACTTAATGCCTAGTGCTTAGGGTCTCTGTGCTTTACGCAGTGACTCTCACTTAAAACACAAAGCCCGGGGTCTCTGTGCTTCACTTAATGCCTGTTTGTCACATAAAGCCTAGTGCTTTGGGCAGAGATCTTCAAACTGGGGGTCACGACCCCCAGGGGGGGGGGGTGGAGTCCTGGAAAGGGGGTCCCGCATTCCCCCAGCCCATACTCAAAATGCCTCAGCTGAACTTTGAGTCTCCTGTGCTGTGAAAGCCCCACAGACAGCTAAGGAGGCCTTCCCAAGGCGCCTGCTTCCTGAATGAAATGCAAACGTGCTCTAGGAGCTAATCGGCAAATGTAAAGGGTGCTTGGGAACAGCTTTAAACCATTCAAAGCTTTGTGAAGACAAACATTTATTCTTTTTGAGGGATAGTGCAAAGAATTAACAACTGCCCTGTGAAGTGTGCTTTTAATTGTATGTCCACTGTGCTTACTTCACCTGGAGGGACAGCAATTAAAAAAAAAAGGTATTGCATATGCTGTGATATTACTGAAATCTACATTTTGGAACCACAGTTTTATCTTAAACCTTTTTGTAGTGGCCTATCTTATACAGCTTGTAACACAAGTATAAAATAATGCCTTACATATTCACAGTGCTTTCTGTCACAGGTTGTGACCTCATGGCACTAAAAATACACATCACTGTTCTCAACTGCACCAACCAAGATTTAGTTCTGTCGCTCTCCGGCTACACACAGACCTCTGTGGTGCATTAACTAATAGAGGTTTCATAATGCACTATAGTGCATTTCCCACTGAGTAACAACTTTCTTTAATTTATTTTAAATTTAAGCTGTCTTTATTTTATATGTAGCACCCGACAGTGAAAGACTTAAAAACAACTTAGAATATTTTGGGGTTTATTTATGAGAGGCTTGTGCTGCTGGGGCATCACTTTTTTTGACACTCCAGCGGCACAAGCCCCCTAATAATACGTATGAGGTGACGCACAGCCACCCTGCGTGGCTTTGAATGGCCTTGTAGATATGGAGTAAGGCAAAGCAGCGCAAGCCGCTGCGTTGCCTTACTTTGCGTCAAGGAGGCGTTCCATGAGCATTGCGGTGGGTGTTCCCACGCAACACAGACGGATTTTGACGTTGCCCCAGATTTACAAAATCACGTAAACTGGAGCAGTGCCAAAACCTTACGCCTCCCTAGAGCAGGCATAATGAGGAAGAAATGTTTTAATTTCTCCTTTTTTTTTTCTCTTTCCGTTTGTGTTGCGATCTGCCGCACATATAGACAGAGGTGCAATGCCCCTCTGGATTGTTTTTGTGCAGGAAGGTGTCCCTTCCTGCACAAATACAATCCTGCCTATGTTCGCACTAGGCAGCAATTGTGCACCAGCGCAGGGGGAAAGGACAGAAATGTACTGTATTTTATAAATACGGTGCATTCCTGCCCTTTTGTATTGGTGTGGGGCAGTGTAGCAAGACGTCTTGTGGCACTGCCCCACTCAATTCCTCATCAATGATGACCTTTGTTTTTAGCCACACCCTTGACCACGCCCCCACACTCACTGACCTTTGGTTTGCTAAACACTGTTTAATATTATTTCCTCACTGTAAAAATGATTTGCTGTGGGAAATGGGGATGTTTATTATTATTATTGATGATGAGGAGTACCAGGTTCTAGAAATTTTTATCAGGAGAGGGTCCTTACACTTAATTTTTTTTAAGGGTGGGGCCCTGCATCAAAAAATGTGAAGACCTCTGGCTTAAGGTCTCTGTGCCTGTTTGTCACATACAGCCCAGTACTCGGGGTCTCTGTACCCCACACAGTGCCTGTTTGTCAGATAAAGTCCAATGCCCGGGGCCTCGGTGCTTTACACAGTGCCCGTTTGCAACATAAGGCCCAGTGCCTGGGGTCTCTGTGCCTCACTCAGTGCCTAATTATCACATAAAGCCCAGGGCCCGGGGTCTCTGTGCCTCGCATAGTGCCAGTGTGTCACATAAGGCCCAGTGCCTGGGGTCTCTGTGCTCACACAGTGCCTGTTTGTCACATAAGGCCCAGTGCCCGGGGTCTGTGTGCCTCGCATAGTGCCTGTTTTCACATAAAGCCTAGTGCCTGGGGTCTTTGTGCTTTACACAGGGCCTGTTTTTCACATAAAGCCTAGTGCTCGGGGTCTCTGTGCCTCACACAGTGCCTGTTTGTCACATAAAGCCCAGGGCCCGGGGTCTCTGTGCCTTGCACAGTGCCTGTTTGTCACATAAAGCCCAGTGCCCGGGGTCTCTGTGCTTCACACAGCCGGGTCAGCAGCAAGGCATTGGTGCTTCACCCTGTGCACTTTATGGGGTGCAGGGCAGAGAATGAGACTGTAAGCAATGTGCCCGCCACAGCTGCTCCCCAGTATCCACATTTGTTGTCCTCCCTTGTTCTAAGCAGTCCCTTGGCGTCGCTGGCCACATATCTCTGTTATCGCTGGCCACGAAGCTGTGGGAGCACTGGTCACATACCTGTGGTATCGCTGGTCACATACCTGTGGTGTCGCTGGTCACATACCTGTGGTGTCGCTTTCCCCATAGCCACATACCTGTGGGATGGCTGGCACATAGCCACATATCTGTGGTATCCCTGGCCACGTATCTGTGGTATCACTGGCCACATAGCCACATATATGTGGTATAGCTGGACACATAGCTGCGGAATCGCTGGCACATAGATATGGTATCGCTAGCCACATATCTGTGGTATCACTGGCCACATATCTGTGGTATTGCTGGCCACATATCTGTGATATCTCTGGTCACATATATGTGGTATCGCTGGCAAATAGTTTTGGTATCGCTGGCCACATAACTATGGTATCCCTGGCCACATATCTGTGATATCGCTGGCCACATACCTGTGGAATCACCGGCCACATATCTGTGGTATCGTTGGCACATGGTTGTGGTATTGCTGGTCCCATATCTTTGGTATCACTGGCCACATATCTGTGGTATCCCTGGCACATAGCTGTGGTATAACTAGCCACATACCTGTGGTATCGCTGGCCCCATATGTGTGGTATCGCTGACACATAGCCACATATCTGTGGTATCACTGCCGCATAACCACATATGTGTGGTATCACTGGCACAACACTATAACCTTTTGGTTGAGTTTGGATTCAACAGTCAGCGTTTTGCTAAGTTTTGGGGAAGTGGTGTGTTGTCAGACAGAAATTAATGCAATGTTGTGATAATATTACCAAAAAAAAGGCTTTGGGGGCGGAAGTTAGATACATCTGAACGTGTCCTTTCCGTGGCCCAGATGTCTCCCCTCGCCGTGCCTGCATGTCGGTGTGAGCTCGGTGCAGTGGCTCGTCTCAGCAGATTCTGGAACATATTTGGAAACAGCGACTAACCAGAAACACGTTCTGCATCGTCAGCATCAAGGAACCCCCCTTTCTCATCAGCAGCTGATACTCTGGAGGGATGTGTGCTGCTCACACACCTGAGAACACTGACAGCACTCAGCCTGGCTCTGCCCTGGGTGAAAGGCGGCATCAAATAATGGGATCCATATATATTGTACATGTGGAACCCCAAATACCACTGCTTCGCCCCACACTCTAGTTTCTCATGAATATCTGTGCTACAGCAGTGTCTCCACAACTGCACACAATAATCAACATGAGAGCTCAAGAACTGGACATCCTTCTCAACTGGACACTGCACCAGATGTTCGCTCCTCAACTGGACACTGCACCAGATGTTCGCTCCTCAACTGGACACAGCCCACCAGATGTCCGCTCCTCAACTGGACAGAGCGCACCAGATGTCCGCTCCTCAACTGGACACAGCGCACCAGATGTTCACTCCTCAACTGGACACAGCGCACCAGATGTCCGCTCCTCAACTGGACACAGCGCACCAGATGTCCGCTCCTCAACTGGACACAGCGCACCAGATGTCCGCTCCTCAACTGGACACAGCGCACCAGATGTTCGCTCCTCAGCTTGACACAGAGCACCAGATGTTCGCTGTTCAGTTGGACACAATGCACCACGTTTGCTGTTCAGTTGGACACAATGCACTAGAGGTGGTCTCAAGAACCAAACACACCACTCCAGAGGAGACCTGAGGAACTAGACAGAGCACTCCAGATACGGTCTCCAGAACTGTACACAATACACCAGAGTTGGTGTATTCTGGCATTACACTCCAGATGAGCCCTTGGTGCACCAGAGATGGTGCACTGAAATACAACACTCCAGATTCAGGAACTAGACAGAGCTCTCCTTATATGGCCTCCAGACGTGGACACAATACACCAGAGATAGTGTATTCTGACATAACACTCCAAATGAGCCCTTAATGCACCAGAGATGGTGCACTGAAATACAACACTCCAGATTCAGGAACTAGACAGAGCTCTCCTTATATGGTCTCCAGACGTGGACACAATACACCAGAGTTGGTGTATTCCGGCATTACACTCCAGATGAGCCCTTGGTGCACCAGAGATGGTGCACTGAAATACAACACTCCAGATTCAGGAACTAGACAGAGCTCTCCTTATATGGTCTCCAGACGTGGACACAATACACCAGAGATAATGTATTCTGACATAACACTCCAAATGAGCCCTTGATGCACCAGAGATGGTGCATTGAGATACAACACTCCAGATTCAGGAACTAGACAGAGCTCTCCTTATATGGTCTCCAGACCTGGACACAATACACCACAGATGGTGTATTCTGGCATAACTCTCAAGATGAGCAGTCGGTGCACCTGAGATGGTGCACTGAGATACAACACTCCAGACTCAAGAACTAAACGCAGCACTCCATGTATGGTCTCCAGAGCTGGACACAATACACAAGAGATTGTGTGTTCCAGCATAACACTATGGATGAGCTCTCAAGAACTAGACAGAGCAATCCATATTCATATTCGTGAGGCAGGTCGCAATTTGCGACCTATTTGGAGATGGCCGCACTCACAAGGATGGTGGCCTGCAGGGGTCAGCAGACTACCATGTCTGTGACTGCTTTTTAAGTAAAGCATCTATTTTTAAAGCTGCAGCCCATTTTTCTTAAAGGAAAAAAAAAAAAATTCTCCTTTTCATTTTTTTTTTCTTCAAAAAAAAAAAATGAACATTCTCTTTTTCATTTTTTAAGAGGATGCATTGGTCCCTAAGACTTCTGCCTCCTCTTAAAAAATGTTGACACCCCCATTAACAGAGGGTCCCCATTCACAAAGAGGTTTGCGAATGGCTTACCGCCTCCTTCACGGAGTGAGTAAATTATGCATGTTTTGCAACTGCATTCTGGTCACAAAACATTCATACATGCCAGTGCAGTTTAGTATTAGGAAGGGACATCCTAAACATGCCATTTCCTAATACCGAATTGCAAAAGCAAAATGTGAGTCCCGTTCGCGACTGGTAAAGTACGTCATACATCTGGCCCCTTGTGTCCAGAGCTATTGTGTATTCTGGCACAACACTTCAGATGTCCCTCGATGTACCAGAGATGGTGCACTGAGATACAGCACTCCAGGAGGCCCTCGATGCACCAGAGATGCTGCACTGAGATACAGCACTCCAGGTGGCCCTGGATGCACCAGAGATGGTGCACTGAGATGCAGCACTCCAGATGAGGCTTCATGAGCTGAATTACTCTGCGAAATGGCAAAACATTACATTTCGCAAAATTTCATGTTATGTACAATAGCAAAAGAAAATCAACGTTTCAAATAACACAAAATTTGAGTATAACCGTGATTATTACTTCATAATGTGCACAGGTCTACTGAATAGATGTGTCTAATAACAATAACTGTTATCCTATGTTAATAGAAATGACTTTCAAACTCGCTGAAAAACTATATTTGGAGGAAGATTATAATTATGATGCTGAACCTAAAAAACGCAAACTCTTACAAATAATAGTTAGCTAAAAATCCATTACTCCCCCACTGTTCATGACCCACCCCAACATATGACATCACTAATAACGTCATTGATGACTTCACTGATGACCTCACCAATAACGTCATCGATGATGCTTGGCCATGGGCCTATTCACATGCATGTATCATGCATGCTGCACCTCACAACAGAAAAAGCATGGCCAGAGGTCATGCAAATAAAGCTCCATGTTTGTCTTACCCTGCGCTTGCCACATACGTGTCTTCTTGTGATCCCTGTGTGTACCACATACAGTGTGTTCAACGTGCAGGCTGTTAACCATGTCCTGTGTGTCCTCTGGCTCTGTAGGTATGGATCACAGAACATGACTGGAGGCCTTGCCCTGTGTGATCTACATGCAGGAGGGTCCTGCGTCCATGTGCACAGTGCCCTGGGACAGTCTGTCCCCTCTGTAATCAACATACAGAGCATGCTATGCAGAACTTAAGCTGATCTATGTAACCCTCTGTGCCTACTCATTTATCTACACATCCATCCGTCCACCAGCTAAAACGGATTCGGATTCATGCGCGTCTTTCTATCTGGTTTTTAAGTTAATCATCAATCCATCCATCTCTCTGCCCCCCCCCCCCCCCCCACACACACACACAGGGCCGGCTTTTGGGCGGTGCATTTAGCCTTCAAGGAACAATTAAAATGTCGAGATACCTCTAGTGATTAATGTTCCAGCTAGGGAGAAAGATGGGAGTTTTGCCTATTGGCAGCTTTGACTCTTTAACATAGTTAAAACAGAACTATGGGGCATATTTAAGGAAAGTGGCGCTGCACACAGTGCTGCGCCACTTTTCTTGCACTCCTTAGCACGTTAGAGCCCTCCGAACGCCATCATGTGTGCGTCACAGTTAAAATACGGTGCACCTTGGCGGTAGTTAGGGGACTAGTATCAGAATTTTTTACTCTTGTCCGGTGCTCAGGATTAGCATGAAAAATGTTGACGCTAATCTTGCAGAGCACCCAGAGGCCCATTGTAACCAATGGAAGCCTCCTTTTAATGCCTGCTCTGAGCAGGCTTTAAAAGTGCCGGAAAATTATTTTTTGGGGCCCCTCTGATGGGGTGCAGGCATAATGTAGCACAAAGGGTTACAAAGTGGCGCAATGCATGCATTGCGCCACTTTGTAAATATAGAGCAGCGTTTTTGGCCTTCTAACGCCACATTAGCTTAAAAAAAACTACACTAATGTGGAGTTGAATGGCACTAGGGGCTCTTAAATATGCCTCTATCGGGCATATTTGAAAAAAGTGGCGCTCCACCTTTCTTGCACCCCTTGGCGCTCACCTTACACCACCATGTGTGCGCTGTATTTAAATACGCCGCATCATGGCGATAGAGGACTAGTGTCAGAATTTCTGACGCTAGTCCGGCGCTTTGCAGGATTAGCGTAAAAAAAAAAAATGTATGCTAATCCTGCAAAGCACCCAGAGGCCCATTGTAACCAACAGAAGCCCCCCCCCCCCCCCCCCAACGGGGAATGCCACCTTTGCATACAGTATGCCTCATGCAAACATAATGTAGCGCAAAAGGATACAAAGTGGCGCAATGCATGCATTGCACCACTTTGTAAATATGGCACGGCATTTTAAGTGGCTAGCTGAGTGGATTAGTAAAGCCAGCCTTTACAAGTGCTTTAAAACACATGAATGTATGTGAAAGGGGCGCGACGGAGAGATGAGGGGCACATTCGCTGGGTGGTAGTGAGTGAAGAGGAGGAGGTCATGGGGTGGGGGGCGCCTCAATAAACTGCCGCACAGGGCGCCACCGGTCCTAAAGCCGGCCCTGCACACACACACACGTCCACCCCCGCTGTTCTTCCCATGCACGTGGTACCAGTGGCAGGTAGCGGTGTTTGCATGTAAACACACGACCTGACACAAATACCTGAGCGGGTGTAGAACAACACTTCGTGTTAATGCTACAATTCTGAACAACATAGAACATCTGTTATTTACAGCGCCTAGAGATGCCCTTCCAGGGCAGCGGGACATAAATTAGTCCGCTATTGAAAGGCGAGTGGTAATGAAACATACCCCACTGGCACATAAGCCAGGCACTTCGCCTCTGATGCCGCACATCCAGAAGGCTAAGTGCCGTTGTAATAATCTTAAGGGTTTTAGCGCTTTGAGGCGCGCGCCGTCCTCTACGCACCAAGGTGCGCAAATTCACCGTGTCTGACACATTCCTCGGGTCTGAGGTTCCGGGGCTGCCGCCCCATAGAGCCCAGTGCAAACCAACCCCGCCCCAGTCGAAGGGAACCCCGTGGACAGAAACAGCATAAACTGTGGTAAGCCGGACAGGGAAGTCTCCAGGAACCCTGAAAGACATACACGGGGACCAGGAGAGAGGTGTGTAGGGAAATAATGAAAGCAAACTGTCACGACACGGGTAGGGACATTTTAGGGTTCCAAGAAAGAAGAATCTGGGGAATGCCAGGCAGAGCAGTTTGGGAGACTCCATGAGTTTGCGGGAACAAAGGAAGAGGAATTTGGGAAATTCCGGCCAGAGGAGCTTGAGGTGGGGAGGCTGAAGAAACAGAGATGGGCATTTTGGGGACAGAGAGGGGGGATTGGGCGGTAGTTCGAGTTGAAGAGGTTGTGGGGCCCCCTCCGCTGTGTTTGTGTGGAGAGGGAACCCCGAAGGGCGGCACAGGCCCCCCTGAAGTTCGAGAGGTGGAGGGACGAACTCACCGCGGTTGTGAGAAGAGCCATGGTTCCTCAAGGTCCGCCTCACCGTCGTGTCCTCGGCCACTCTCACCAACAAGCCTCGGTCGTGGAGGTCGCAGTCCCTGCTCACCGGCCCTTGGATAGAAACGCGAGTGACTGTTGCGCTTTTGGGCGCCTCGCCTGCCGGGGACACGGAGGTAGGTCGGGGCAGTCACGGGGCCGGTGGGCTCTGGTTGCAATCACCAGCCGTGGCTGTCCCCCATCCTCAGGCTTCCTCCTCGGGGCAAGTCGTGGTCACTGGTCATCCTCAGCCTCAGACGTCAGGACCCATACACGCCGGGGGGAGGTTTAAAGCGCTGGCAGAGACCGCAGCCTCCACCCCCGCACCGCCTGCAGGGAGGAGGGGCCGGGCCTGCCAGGGCTCCAGCCTCACCCCTCCGCCCCATTGCCCCCTCCATCACCCCACCCCAGCCTCACCCCTCCGCCCCCTTGCCCCCTCCATCACTCTCACCCCTCCATCACCCCACCCTAGCCTCACCCCTCCGCCCCCTTGCCCCCTCCATCACTCTCACCCCTCCATCGCCCCCACCCCAGCCTCACCCTCTCCTTCCCCCTTGCCCCTTCCATCGCCCCCACTCCAGCCTCACCCCGTCCGTCCCATTGCCCCCTCCATCACCCCCACCCCAGCCTCACCCCCTCCATCAGCCCCAGCCCTGCTGACAGGAGCCCCCACCGTCCTCCAGGAATGTGACCCCGCGGGGGCTGGGACTTCCCCCAGTGATGCACGGCTCCCCCGGTACACTGAGCTGGTCCCCCGCAGGACCCTTTCAGGGAAAAGGAAGAGGGGTGAGGGAGGGGGTGGGGAAGTGTGATGGGGGTCACCGAAGAGGGAGAGTTTTCAAGTGTGGGAAAGAAGACAAGCGCTATTGGAGGGTATACAAAACGGTGGACGGACAACGCAGACACTTAGTAATTGTGTGTGGCCTCGAGGCGCTTGCTAGGCTTAAACATATAAACAGTCTGTGAATGCGCGTAAACCGTGACTAATAAATATTCAATGTAGCGCTGTTATCGGCTAGTGACGCCGTCGGACTGTGCTGCGGGTTCAGACAGACACAATATTCACAACATAGCACGTGGGAGCTTTACCAACCGGTTGGGTGTGAAAGCGAGCACAGCACCCCCAAAGCACACGTGATGCTCGGCAAGCAGGACGCGCCCCAGTGTGCGCGTCACTAGGAGAGCACAGCTGCGCGTGCAGCGGGATGTCACGCAGGGTCCGCGTCACTAGGAGAGCACAGCTGCGCGTGCAGCGGGATGTCACGCAGGGTCCGCGCCACAAGGAGAGCACAGCTGCGCGTGCAGCGGGATGTCACGCAGGGTCCTGGTGTCTGGGGACCTCGGGCCCCGGGTGAGGAGAGTGCGGGGGGCGAAGTAAAGGTACCCGAGAGGCACGAGCAGAGGTGGGTAACATGCCATGTATGGTGCAACATCATACTCGGAAGCAAGTTTGGATTTGTGCTCGTTTCATCATCAGCCAGCACTTCAGCCACCTGTGATATCTTCTCGTTCTAGTTTTTTTGACAGTAGTTGGGTCAAAACTGGCTTTTAAACTCACTCTTTCACTTTTCTGTGTGATGATATTTATTTATTTGAGAAGATCACATGGAGCCTGGAGGCTTCCTTTCAGGTATGTTGACCAGGTTGCCCTGGAGACAGAGCCTTTGTGTAAAGTGACGTTTCTCACATCTGGAAGCTCTCTGCCTTTATCCAAGCTGCAGCGCCCACAACAGAGGCTCAGCGAAGTGTCCGCTCTCCCTGAAGCAGCAATCAGGGACAAACAAAGGACTTGCATAGAAAAACGAAACAGGCGCTACAATCCAACCCCTCACACCTGCCAGCCACCAAATGACAGTGCATCAGGAGACTAATCTGCTCTCTCTGTTAAACAAAAGGCCTCTTGTCATTTTTAAAGCTGGCCTCTTCTCTCCCTCCTCACTTGGGTGCCCGGGTCTCCTCCCTCCAGCTACAGGAATGCAGGCAGTGCATTTCCACCGTCTGAAAAGGTACCTTCACCCCCATCCTGTGCCAAGCTAAACCAGGGCCTTCCAACTGGATCCCACTTTACTTCGGTAATTAATACTGTGAGGCAAACTTTAATGCTAGACATCAAAAGGCACCTGCTGTAGCATTTGCAGAATCTCCTTTTTAGGGTCGAGCCTGCGTCGCATGCGATCGCGCATGCGTATCGCTCGTGAGACGCTTTAGGTATTAGAAAAGGGCTCAGAGCCCTGTCGACGTCACGTCAGTGTTTTTCATTGGTTCGTGGGCTTGCCTATTTAAATCTGCTTGCTTTCATTAGTGGAAGGCATGCATAGGTCATGCCTTTTCCGGTGGCGAGCCCTCCTCGAGCGCATCGACCAAGTACAAAAAACATGTGAGGCTCTCTGTTTTCTGTCCGGCTCGTGGACTACTTTTTCTCTATTTTCCTAGCGTGATTTCGCTTGGCAGAAGTCAAGCACTTTAAATCGTTAATTGCACTTTTTTGGGTTACGTACATAAATGCACTTTTGCCGATAGATGAAAAGTCGGGTTAGGAGGTTACACCGCTATCAGCTCTAACATGAGCAAACGCGAGACCCATTGCATTGCAAATGCTTGTTGTTGTTTGCATTCAGTGCTTCCAGTGCTTACCCTGTATATTCTCTCGTGTTGCTTCTATCAGCCTTCAGCTGATTCGTCCTGACACTACTTCACACTTCCAACCCCTGCGCTGAACAGCTGTCTGCTGAAGCGGTGGTCTGATAGTGGGCTGCAGTGGACACACCGTTCGCCTGATTGTAGCGCTTATCAAAAACTACCTAATATAGCACTATTTCAAAGGCGAATAAAGGTGTTTCTTCCTACAGGTTTACATCTGAAAAGTCTACTCAATGTTGCTAAAATCCTGCATGAAACTTTTGAGCTTGACTGAAACGTTTTGATTGTCCCATCTCCTTTCCATTTCCCTGACTCTTGCCCTACTTTCCATCTTGTGCACACCGCTTCTCTCTGGGTACTCCCTGCCCCAAGCCATATGCATGTTTACATTAATCCATAATATCGCATTTCTGCAAATTGTCCCCACCCCACCTCATAGATCACAACCTGTCCTCTTTTGAAAGTCACACTCTGCAAACTAGCAATGCCTAATCTCCTCTAACTCATCTAGTAATCACACCAACCATTTGCAGAAATCACTGCTCCCCACTAATGTTCAGACCTAAGGCCTACTAATGTAGGCCACCACAAGGACACGGCAGGGATGCATGGGATGGTCTCTTCAGAGCTCAAGACTACCGGTGCTTTAAAGGGGCAGGACTCTCTGGTACTGAGTACTGGCACTTCTGATTGCATTCATGGTGAGCACCGGAACTCCTCCAGGATTGAGCAGAGTACCGGTACTCACTAGGGCATGTGGGGTTTTGGCTGAAATGGTCAGGTCAGCATGCTTGGCGGTTCCACTATAGCGCACACTTTCATGACTATTTTCCAGTGAGGAGCCACTGCACTAAACGTGGCTCATGACGTCAGCCTAGATGTTGCAGTGACAGGAAGGAAGGGAATCCCTTCCAAGCAAGTGGGTTTTAATGGTGACCCGTTCTTTGCCACCGCAGCCGTGAGCACCCCGCCGCCACCAAGCGAAGAGGGCGATGCATACCCAGCCGAACCCAGCGAGGGGCAGAGAAGGGCATCTGTCCCCTGCCATCCTGGGACAGCCGGATCCAGGAGCCAGCTAGGGGGACCCAGGGCCGGGACACAAATACTGGACACTTATTAATATTTATCATCTGCAAAGGCCTGCACCTGATGCCTAAACATAGCCTCTATATGACCTCCCCCATGTTCATTTTCAAAACTGCGTTTCTGTCTTTCATGCACGGCCAATCTTTGGCCTCTCAGCAGAGTGTACAGAGCAATAGCTTCATATGTTCCAGTTTTAATTATGAATCTGTAGGTAAGTGTGAAGGAGGTATGCGGGAGATGAAATATTGTAAACAGGAAGAGAAGATTCTGCTTTTAAACGAGAGAAGAGAGGGTGAATGTGGACGCGTTTGTGCCTGTGAGAGGGCAGGCTGAAGAGGAGGTGAAGCCAGGCTGTCATGAAGATGGGGATAACGTGGGAGATGAGAGGTATCAGAGAGAAGACAAATGATGCAAGAGTCGCACACTAAAAAGGTTTATAGTGAAGAATGAGCCTTTAATTGGCAAACTCCCAAAAACACTACCCCCATCCAGATCTTACAGTGTGTAGTTCACAAACTCGTGTTTTCAGATTTAAACATTTTGAATGTATCTGGATCTTATTAAATGTTCGCCTCTAGCTCCGCCTCCCAGCCACATCACTGGTCCCACCCCACACCCCGCAGCCTGATTTGGCGAGTACCTGCACTTTTGTGCTCCCATTTAAAGCACTGACAACAACCAATAACCATTGGACTCGTCACTAGCCTTGAGGCCCAGAGCAGCATAAAGCACTTCAATATCTTGTCAGGGTAGTAAGCGCTATATAAATGTAATTACAATCCAGTACAATTCGAGAAAGTGAGGGAATATGTAGGTAGATAGACGGCGAGGAGGGATGAGGAAGAGAGAACGATAGGTAAAGAAGAACGAGAAAGAGAGGAAGTATGTGGGTAAAGAGGGGAAGGGAGAACAAAGGGAAGGAAGAAGCTGTGAGAGAGAGCACCGAGCACATGAATTATTAACAGGTAGAAGGAAGACAGAAGAAGAGAAGATTTGACGAGCTACGAGTTAGAGCACGAGAGACAGAAGAGATGTGTTTGGTTTGGGAAAGCATGGTAAGGAGGGGCTAAGGGCATGCATGAAGGAGACGGGGTGAAGTACTGAAAAAAGGAGGGGGAGGGAGAAACAAGAATAAAGGAGGAATGAGAAAGTCAGAGAGGAGGTGTGGTGGGAATCAGTCAAAGAAGAAGAGAGGAGGCTTGAGAGAGAGGGAGGGAATGTAGTGGCGGGGCCCACATGCAAGTGATGGAAGATGGTACCCCGGGATGCAGCCACTGTCCTCAACGTTCTACAGTAACTGGGTCCAATGGAATTCTCTCTTACATCAAATGTGAACAAGAAGAAGGGCCAAGATCACATTGTACTTTAACATGCACCTCACATCCCCTTAGCAAGTAACTGTATACCAAATCATCTATATATTGTGTACCCTATACATTGCATAAACTACCTACTACATCGGCCTCCAATTTCCAGAGAAGTAAATCCTCCTGACCATACCTAATGCCTTGATTTCTTGCGACCTCGTTCACACTCACTCCTCTCACACCTTCTGGAAGAGCAGGACACACATTTTCCATAGATTGAAGAGTTCGCAAACCTTGATCCTCAGTGCCATGAGCTGGAAACTGAGGTCCAGGGCTCCCAACCACTCTTACTCTGGAAGATGATGCAACTGGTAACCCTATGGTCCCATCGTCTTCCATCCACAAACATGTAGGCAAGCAGACCAGAATTCTCCCTAGCTTTTCCTACTTTCCCTCACACTTGGACTACCTGCCCAGGCGCCATACTTTCCCGTCACTTAGTTTTCACCTGTCATTATCAGTGATACGGTAAACCTGCCACCCTTTCTCAGACTCACTGTCTACTTGTCATATACAAGTTCACAACTTAATCTCCTTCACGTCATGGCTGTGATTCTAAAATTCTTTGAGCTTTCGTGGGGTTCTCCTTAACAACTTCTGAGAACCAGTCTTTCTGTCTTTCAGAAGTCTTCCAATACACATTGCCCTTTGTATAAGGATCCCTTAAACTCCTTAAAAGGACATCAGCCCCAGGGCACCCTCACAGGTGATTGTGCGCTTTACAAATACACATAACATAATATGTAAGAGTAGGCGGTCACGCAATAGGCTTATATCATTTTCCCCTCTTCATTCACCCAAGACTCCCCACACTCATTGGCCAGTTGGATAACCCACATGATTACTCTGTTAGGTCTTTCTACAGCTCCACTCGCAGACTGGTGATACAGTGAGGTATTTTTGAGTTTAATACAATTTGAAACAAAAAACTGACTGAGCACCTTCGAACTGAACTGCGGTCAAATGCCACTTAGAAACGACTTAGTCAGTCTTTCACATTTAAACGCCTCACCCAAAAATGTCAAGGCTGTTCCTGAATTAGTGCTCTTCAGAAAACAGTTTTCCGGGTACGTGAGAAAAAATCTAAGAACACTATAGTATACTTAGGCACTCGACTAGCATTTAGTATAGGCCCAAGGATGTTCACCCCCCAACTCTTCCCAAGGAATATTAGGAACCTCAATAAGGCAGAAGGGGATCTGAACGCAACCTGAGATTTGTCCGCACCATTACACCACATAAAGTTGTGCACAAAATCCTCAATATCCGAGTCCATCCCTGCTCCTCATAATTGCTCATTGACTCTTTTCTTGTTCTTTACTATTTCTAAATGTCCTACATTATTAATTTTTAAAACCCTTTCTCTTAAATTCGAAGGAGGAACAACCCTGCAAGCTCAGTAAGAATCCTGAACAATCCTCGGACAACCCACACCTAATCTCCCAGAAACATCTCAACCTTAGCCCAGTGCTTGACTTGAGCCGGTGGTTTCTGGAGCTTGGCACCAGTACTTTATAGTCAACACCGGCACTTATGACAGCTGCCACATGGTAGCGCTGTTTGGCAAATTTTGTGATGAGCACAACCACAGTTGTTTAATGATTTATTATACATTAAAAATGACTAACACCTGCCACCCAAAGCCATAACAATAGCTTAGGCAGCAGGTATTAGTAATTTTAATGTATATTGTAAGTCTGAATTCTCACACAGGCAGGAGTGTGATGGATAGTAGTTGTGTTTATTTGTCATTGACAGCACTGGCTATGGCAGCGGGTGGTGCAACCTTCAGTGGTCTTCTGATGGGGTCCCTGGCACTCATGTTTCTTTTCACAAATTGAGCACTGCCTTAACCCACAGTTCCTGGTCCTTATTGAATTGATCAATGGAATTGAGGTGGCAGCATCTTTCACAAAAAAGGTGAAACTATACCCTGGAGTGCAGTCTTAGGACCTTTATGGCAGATGCTATCTTTGCGACTTATGTTTCTGGCCTGCACCGGAACAACCACCAGCAGTGAGAGGTGGATGAGATCGCTGTGGCAGAGAGTGATGGTGAAATATTCATAAAGTGATCCCTGCCACCCTATTGAGAAAGCTGAGCCAAGGAGGGCACGTGAGCAGGCTGAATGCCTCACTTCTGGGGCGGAAGACGCTGAGTGTAAGGGAAGCTCCTACGGGCTCTTCCTGATTGAGGAAGAAGCTTTATTTGAAAAGGCAAGCACGCCACAAAAGTGTATAGGTGGATAGGGCGAAGGCCCGCCCCGCAGGGGACAAGAGGGGCTAGAACAGAAACCCCGGTGAGACCCGGGAGAAGAGAAGGTGCTTTGAAAATGGGAAAGGGTGTGCAAAAGGTGCTAGCAGGAAGTGACCTCACTGCCCCCCTTTCACAAGAAGGCAAAAGGGGGAGACAGGAGCGCCAAACGGACAGAAAAGGGCACAAACACAGGTGGCCAATAGTATGCCATGTTTGGGTTTGAATTTACCCCCTTCATCCCCTGAGGGGTCGCTGGGACTTAAAAAGGGCTGCCACGGTCAGGACCCTTGCTTTCAGCAGGGTGGCCGGGCAGCAATCCACTAGAAACCCACACTGAAAAGGAGACCCAGGAAGTCAGAGGCTGGGGGAGAGGAAGGTGAAAGGAGGGCGAAAGCAGCATAAAGAGGATGGGGATGCCTCACCCGACTCAACGGGTTGGCATGATTACTTACTATGGGATGCGTTGCAGCAGGGTAAGACAGTTTGTGGAGGCGGGGACACGAAACACAGCACTCGCAGCCGACCTGAAGGAATGATGAAAGGTAACGAGTTAAGCCTAAAAAGGTTAAAAGGAGTACCCTCGCACAGGAAAAGACAAACACCAGCCCCAGGACTCCATGTACTCAAAACCAAACTCTTTGATTGATTTATGACCAGATAATTTATGGCGTGCTTCATATAAATGTCAGCATGACTGATGTTAGGCATGTCAACAATGATTTATGGCCCTGTAGGGCTCATAAAGGTCAAAGTGATTTATGGCTCTAATAAAGAATAACAGGGGACCTCTTGCTATAAATCAATGTTATTAAACTGCGGCCAAAGTTTTCCAAACCACCTTAAGACAATGTATTTAATTGTTTGGGAGTAGGCCGCATGCACAATACTGTTGCTCACAGGCATTGAACACTTGGATGTGAACAATGACAGAAACATTGAAAAGCGGAAGAAGGAAGTGAAAAACTGTTTGATGAACAGTCCGGTGCAGGCGCCTTAGAATAACACGAGAGCAGCAATGCCCAAGAAACAGACTATACTCGATCATCAAAACAGTTCTTGTACCACTTGAAATAAAGTGCAACGAAATCAGCAATTGATGGGAAGAATTTTTTCACTAGAAACTACGTACAAGTCCATAGGGTCCCTAGGGGATTAAGGAGCCTTTTGGTTCCTACTGGAGGTGGGCATGCCAACTAATTATCAAGGAGAGTCGAGCCCATGGTCCTACAGCCCTTGCACAATCCGAGCCCTGGACATTTTTGCCATGTAAATCATGCCACAAACATCACGTAAAATATGATAAAGTCTCTTCAACTAAAAAAACTTTTTTTTAAACATTCAGCGGCTTTGACATTAATAAGTCACATTATAGGTTCATTGAGAGGTAATGAAGAACAAGGGAGATAAGTTGAACACAATATGTGCCTAAGATCACAGCGCTTGGTTAGGCTGGGAAGCCGGGATTACTCTCAAGTTTTTTTGGTTTCACTTTCTACAAATCCGCAACTAAATGGGTATCCTTTTGTCTCTCCCATTACCTCAAAAGTTAATGCTTTTTTAAAACTTTGTGCATGAGGGTAGAACAAGTGTGGCAGAAAGAAGCTCATGAAAGCTCGCCTCGTTTTGGGGTTGAGGATCTAAGAGGACCTCAAGCTGAGCAAGAGCCCAGCATCTGACTCGAGCCTGGCTCGAGCTTTACGTGGCTCACCCACCCCTAGTTCCTACATATTAAAACCCGGATCTAAAACTCCTTGCAGAATGGGCATCAATATTGTCAGATACAAGCAAATTGGTTTTGGCCCTGTTAATCAAATATGCAAAGCTTGATTTAGAGCAAACTAATGGAGGAACACAGAAAATAAAGATTTACCAAGGAAGTAATGAGATAACAATGCAATTCATGACAGAAATGGAAACAAGAATAAATACACTTGAAGAAGAGATCAAAGCAAACAATAGAAGGACATTCCTGCATGACAACAATGATCCTACCACAGTAGGAGTGTTAACCTTTGAAAAACAAATATGATGACATCCGGAGGGATGTTAGGAGAGTAACATCCCAACACCAAGAGTTGTAAACAGGAGAGTCAAGCTCTGACTGATTCTCCGATTCGGATGATCAACCCGGCACCTCCATGGCAGGTAATACCAGGTGGTACTTTATAGAGAAATTCAAACTATTGAGACTGGGTCACATGATGGATACAGGGAAGAGGAGGAAATCAAGAGGAAGAGGTACCAGCAGACGAAGAGGAGAACAAGCAGAGGGGGCAGACAACCAGCATGAAGACAAAGCACCACACTGGAAAAAGAAGGCGCTGAAGGGCCTGCAGGAACGGCGAAGGATGAGAAGCAACTTTTTATCACTAATCTTTCTAAACATATTCTTACACCTGCTGAACTCTTGATTGTTCTTTCTGCCCTAGCTCTAAGTTTAATGATGGCACCTTCAGAATTGATCTGTTTTTATTTCTAAGAAAACTGACACTATTGAAATTGTACAAACTGAAAGGGAAACATCATGACCTAGATACAGTTGTGAAAAAGCATGATGGTCTTTTAATTGATGACATTGAAAATGTGGTTACACTTGTTAGCTTGGACAACACTGCGCGGGATAGTGTGGGTGAAAGGAAGGCCCCGTTACGGATGGGAATACCTACTGATGCTTCTGGCCATGTTGCCCCCATATTGAATCCCACAAACTGTCCCCACATGCCTCATGATAAACTCGATAAATTCCAGGATTTGGTATGCAAAAAAACTGTTCAAATGATACAAAAGCAAGGAAAGCACTGTATGGCGCAATCCGACCAAAAACCAGACAGGCCAATCTAATTATCTAACAATCCAGCAAGCGGGCAATGCTGGTTAAATTGACATTAAAGATTGCAAACATGAAGCTTACATGCAACTGCAAAGTTCCAGTTCTTACCAACAAGTAGGGATCCAAGAGTATACATCTATGGAAAAATGCTACTGTGATCTGTTGTGAAACTAGAAAGAGAGAGGACTAATTGTTATAGATTAGTATCGGTTTTTGAAAACTGAGATTCCACTGTACCTTGTTTCTATCTTTTGCTTAAAGTGCAGAGACACAGTCACATCTAATGTGGGCCTTTTGGTAATTGCTGCAATATCTTTGACTCATTATATATTACCCTTTGTCTTAACTTGCCATCTCACTGCAGTGACTTAGTGATTTTGGGCCAGATGTAAGAAGCAGTTTTTGAATTTCGCTGTTTGCGACGTGCAAACTGCACTTTGCGATGCACAAAACCCGTTTTGCGATTCAGTAACCTGGCTACCGAATCGCAAAACAGGTTTGCGAGTCACAATTAGGAAGGGGTGTCGCAGTGCAATACAGGATTGCTTTGTGACCACAAACGCGGTCGCAAAACAATCGCAGTTACCACCAGTGTCACACTGGTGCTAACCCATTCGCAAAAGGGAAGGGGGCCCCATGGGACCCCTTCCCCTTTGTGAATGGCATTCAAAACATTTTCTAAGAGCAGGCAGTGGTCCTATGGACCACTGCCTGCTCGGAAAAAATGAAACGAAAACTTTTCATTTGTTTGTTTTGTAATGCAGCCCGTTTTCCTTTAAAGAAAACGGGCTGCATTACAAAAAAAACTGCTTTATTTAAAAGCAGTCACAGACATGGTGGTCTGCTGTCCGCAGCAGGCCACCATCCCTGTGAGTGGCGCGATTCTCAAGGCAGTCGCAAATTGCGACCCACCTCATGAATATTCATGAGGTGGGCATTTACGACCCCCTTGCGAGTGGCAAACAGTGTCAGGGACACTGTTGTGCATAAGGTTTTGCGACTCGCAAATTGCAAGTCGCTCTAAATCGCAATTTGCGAGTCGCAAAACCCAACATACCTACATCTGGCCCTTAATCACTAAAATTGCTGACATAAAATGCAAACCCACGCTTCTGCCGATAACTCTAGATGTTTACTCACTATGCATTTGCATTCAACATAATCACGGTTTAGCAGGTTGCAAGTATTTCCTCAGGAGTAGATCAGTCTCATTATCAGTTCTCAGTAATATGCTCTTAGATCTTATTACATTGTGTCTGAATAACAATATGTTCATGTATGAAAATTGCTACTGCAGACAGATATCAGGAATTGCACTGGTCTCCTGCTTCGCCCTCGGCGTGGAGCATCCCCTGTGGTGAGATGCTCCGGATGAGGAGAAACTGTAGTAGTGTAGTTGCACACAATAAGGAAGAGAAGACCATGATTATTAGGTTTAGACAGAGAAGTTATCCCACAGTTAGACCTGGCATTCTTAGGGTGGTCTTGCCCCAGTCTTTTTGTCTTTTTCATCTAATTTTTCTGACCATCTTTTTGTTGGCTATAAGACTCTGAGCACTTTACCACTGCTGATCAGTGCTAAATTGCATGTGCTTCTCCCCTAAAACAAGGTAACATTCTGTGTAACCACAATTGGTCTATCTAAAACCTCTTGCCAAGTCCAGAACTCCCCTTTTCCTACATATAAGCCACCCCTAAAGTAGGCCCTAGGTAGCCCATAAGGCAGAGTACCATGTAAGCAAAAGGCAGGACATATACTTTTAAGTTTTCATGTCCTGTTAATTAAAAACTCCCAAAGACATTTTTCATTGCTGTGAGGCCTGCCCATTTCATAGGCAAGCATTGAGAATGTCTTATATTACCTTTAAATTGTAATTTCTAATGTGAGAGAAGTAGCTGGATCATGTTTAGGATCATTGGAAAGGTAATAATAATTCCTCTGTACTGGTAAAGTCAGACTTATTATTGCTATTTTAGGAATGCCTCTTTTAGGAAGAGGACATTTCTCTGCACTCACTGCCCTGTGTGCCCACAGCCTGTCTCCAGTGCACATCTGGCTTGGGCTAGGTGACAGCTATAGTTGTGCATTCCCTTCAGGCACCCACAACACAGAATACTCAGCTGTATCTGCATGCATCTGCATACTAATGGGTCTTCCTGGGGAGGAGGTTGGGAAGGGCTCTCACTTATACCTCAAAAGGTAGTGACCAGAGTCCTCACAAAGGGGCCGACTACCTCCCACTGATAGTCTTGAGCCAAGACTGACCTGAAAGCGGACCTGTGCACTTCACAAGAACTCATTCTAGTCATCCCTCACATCACAGGCACTTTCTAGTATTAAGTACTGGGTCCATGACCCGCTCAAATCAGTACACTTCTGGACTCAAGAAAATGCTGCTGGAGTAAAGACTGCTGTGTGCCAAACTTTGCCCTATCTTGCCATCTCCATGAGAGCTGTTCTGTTGTTGCCCGTGACATTGCCAAACTTTGCCGCTTGTGCCTGTGAATAGTCCGGAGAAGCCCTGCTTTCATTTGCAGCTCACTACTTTCAGTCAACCTGAGTGGCTTTGCCAAACTTTGCCAAATGCACCTGTGAACTGTCCTGAGCAGCCCTTCTTTCCTTTGCCGCTTGCTACTTTCAGTCTACCCATGCGACTTTGCCAAACTTTGCCGCTTGAACCTGTGAACACTCTGGAGCACCTCTGCTGTCCTTTGCCACTCGCTACTTCAGTCAACCCAGTGGCTTTGCCAAACTTTGCCGATTGCACCTGTGAACCGTTTGGAGCGGCCCTGCTTTCTTTTGCGGTTTGCTACTTTCAGTCAACCCGAGTGGCTTTGCCCAGCTTAGCCGCACACTGCTCTCTGAGAGGAGCGCAACCAGGACTGTACTGAAGTCCATCAAAACATCACGCACCTGTGCCAAGAGTGTCTGGCACCACCCCTTTGATTTCTGCATTTGCTCATCAATCTTGCTTTATTTTTGATCCTGCAAAGCAAATATTTAGCTATTTATGAATTGGATCTGCATCGTGCTGATCTTAAAATTAACCAGATAAACAAGCTTTGTTTTTCTACATCCATTTGGAGTCTTTTGTCTGTGGTGTGTCTTCTGAGGTTATTGTGTGTGTGTTGCACAAGTACTTTACACATTGCCTTCTAAGTTAGGCCTCCCTGCTCTGCACCAAGCTACCAGAGGGTGAGCACAGGCTAATTTATGTTGTGTCGCTGACTTGCCCTGACTAGGATTGTGATTCGACAGGGTGCATATCTCTGCCAACTAGAGACCCAGTTTCTAATACCCACCATGCACAGTGCTGTTATTAATGATGTCATTGTAGATGTTGCAGTGGTGGTATCAATGATGCTGTAGAACATGTTATGAGTGATGTAATATGTGAGATATTTAGCAGTGAATTGGGAGGGTGTGGGTGCCCAAGGATATCTACTCACAAGCCTCTGGCATCACTCAAGAAGAATCAACAATATTGCTTCAAGCTATGATTTGCCATCTCAGTTTGCCTGTCTTTTTGGGGGTGAAACCTTGTGGACAAGGGTATCTTAATTCCTCAAGCTGAACACCAAGCCATCTAGAATTGAGGTACAAATTCCATACCTCTATTCAATGTGATGTGGAGAAGTGAGCCATGTAATTGGGGCAATCGAGCAAGACCTAAATCCCAAAGACCTAAAGGCAAGACCTAAAGCTGTAGTAAGACCCTTATAGGGGATGGACAGTCATCAACCACTATTGAACCATTTCTGGCCAGGTAAATCTGTAACAAAACAAACAGAAATGTTATCCCGCAATTGGGATGGCACTGATAATAATCACAACAACCCTCTAGGACGAGACCACTCTGCTTTGGTTTGGGCACAAATATCACAAATAGATACAAATTGGACCACATATTTTGCAGGACCTTGTCACCACAAATTTTGAGTAACTAACTCCAACGTCTTTGACCTATCAGGGTGTCCCACCACTGGGGTAACATAATATCACCAAAAGGACTGAGTTTATAGGTCCACAGTAGAAAGATATAATGAAGTGAAGAACCTCTTTTATCGTCCTTTGGGTCCAACTGTGGGCCATGCAATAACCCTGTAAATGACAAGGCACCTCTAACCTCACCTAAAAATGGGTGAATGTTGCTGGGCCCCACCACTTGATTAGTCAGGACTTGATTAGTCAGGATGACAGAGGAGGCTTTAAGCCTTGTGTTTTCAGTACCTTGATATTAGGAGAAAGACGGCTAAAAAATATCAAAGCATAGAAGAGTTAACAAGGAAGAAAAGGCAGGTGAAGAAGGGGTATGGATGTATGAGAAAGAGGCTCACATACTAAGCAGATAAGGTGGAGCAAAAATTAGGAGAGAATTATAATCTAATAGGAAATAGAGGCATAACTAGATGATGAGATAGGAGAAAATGTGAGTTGATTAGGAGGTACCTGAATATGAGAAAGAAGCATGGAAAGGCACAGAGATGATAGAATGAGGCAATGGACACTAGGCAGATAAGGGTTTTGGATTGCGGAAATAAATTGCCCAGGTGTTATTACGACCAGGACCACCCTGCATTTGTTTTTATTTTCCACTCAAAAAGTGCTTAATTTGTAAAATAATAAGTGCCAGGGCCCTTGTCAGGAGGCCACTTAGGCTTGCCCCACCCATTGCCCCTGCCTGCACTACCAATGTCATTACCAAAACAACTACTAACCATCACACTCTAACAAGTGTGACCATTCAGACTATTTCAGGCCCCCAAACTGGGGAGAAAGGTTTGGGTAGCAGGTATTAGTCATTTTTATGTGCATTGAATTCATAAATAACTGTTGTTTTGCTCATCTCTAAAATAGACCAAGAGCTCCACCATGTGGCTCACTGTCTTAAGTGCTGAGTTGATAATTAAGTGCTGGCGCTGAGCACTGGAACCCCTCTGCTCAAGTGAAGCACCGCCCTCAAACCTTCATTGTTGAGCCTAGTAAGCAAGCATTCATGCCCCACAACTTACCTCCTCTAAGAGCCACCTATGCACTTGCATTGCATAGCCACAGTCCAGCATACCATCAACCATGGACCGCCACTCCACACTTGATTAAGGGCGCTTCAAAGATAACCCTCAAACCAAACTTGGAGTCCTCGTGACCATGCCAAGCTGTCAAGCAACTGACCAGTGCCTGTGACCTGCCCAGCCCGACTGCTAGTTCATAGGGGTCTGAGAACCTCATAAATACCTTTATATGTAAGATGGAATCCATAGAGGCCCAGTACCATAGAACATGTGTGGCTTTTGACTGCTGTTCTGACAAAATAATGATCACAGCTCTCTTCTGCCTTTTGGCACGGGCCGCGCAGTAGACATGCCATGTAGACACTTAAAAACATACATATGAAGGTCTCTAAAAGTGGCAGAAGTAGGCAATCTTCTATGATGCCTAGTTAGACCTTTTGAGGTAGGACGTCACCACCATTTTATTTCAGATGGTGTTTGTGACTGTTCCAGTTTCTTCCTCTTCATAGTAACGTCTGTTAGTCCATCCATGATGTCTGTCACTGCATTATGCATAGAAGTCATGATGGTGTTTGCATTTTCACCTTCTTCCTTCATTGCCAGATACAATGATCCTAGTGGGTTAAACTTATCTATGTCAGTGCCTTTATGTAACTCACCCTTATTTCTGTTGCTGGAGTGACATTGGTTTATCAGAACTGATGCGGAAGGATGTAAGGTGGTTGTCTGACCACTCAACTCTAACTGGGTCTTTAAAAAGATGATTTAAAAGGCCAGAATGGATCCCCATCACAGCTTAGCATCTTACAGTGTTGCATACTGCCACTGTCACTTAGGCTGCAGATGTAAATCCACCTTATTAAGGGTTGCTTGCCTGGGTGGTGGAACTTTCTGAAGAAATATTTCAGTGCCAATCAGCCAGTCTCTGCTAATGGTGACAGAAATTCTGCAAATAAATCTGAACGCTGGGCATATCCACCAAAATAGGGGTATACAATTTAGCACGTGCCCTTGAGTATAAGGTTCCTCAAGGTATTAGTGAGTAACCCTTGAAATCAATTCCCTTTGGCGGATAGCACTTCCTGTCTCTTTTGAGAAGACCTCATCGGAGGGTGTGATATTTAATTGGGTATAATCAATTCCTGCTGAATGGTTTGAAATAAGGTCCTTCTTTCATCCACCAGATACTCTGATCCATATATACACATGCCATACTCCATAAACGCACACACCACACACACATCATAGCCTCATCTCTTAGCCTGAGGCTCAAATCATGGCCAAGAACTCATCAAATGCCTTCCCTTTAAAATCCCACTTTTATAGTTGTATAGAATTGTATTTTTCCATTAAAGCCCAATAGTAATAGAAAATGACTTCACCCTCTTAGAGCGTTTTTTGTACAAGCTCCTACCCTCCTTATACTTCACCTCTCTGTACTCGTATCATTGGACTCTGTTCCAGTCCTTTATTTTACTAGGCGCTGTAGCTTTAACTTCCTAACTCCAGCATCACTACGAACCTCTCCCTCTCTCTTCATCTTCAGCCTCTTAGAACTTGGCTACGTGTGAGCCATCACCTCTGAAAGATAACCCTGCATCATCCCTTCATGTTTCCTCTCCAGCCCCTTCACCCATCAGACCTGTTCCACCTCCTGCTGCCTCCTACCATCATCACTTCAAACCCAACCCCCTTTATCGCCTTCCCAAGGTCTCTCCTTCCCCCTTCTCTCTCTGCACCCTCCACGTCTTCAGTCTTCTTCTATTCCTGCCCCCTGTTATCATCACCTCTTGTTGTTATCATCACCTCTTGTTATCATCACCACCTTTTGTTATCATCATCACCTCTTATCATCACTAATTCTTGCTATCATCACCAACTCTTGTTATTATCATCACCTCTTGTTATCATCACCTCTTGTTATCATCACCAACTCGTCTTATTATCATCACCTCCTGTCATAATCACCTTGTTATCATCACCACCTCTTGTTATCATCATCACCTCTTGTTATCATCACCTCTTGTTATTACTCTTGTCATTATCATCACCGCCTGTTATTATCGTCACCTCTTGTCATAACTCTTGTTATCATCACCACTTCTTGTTATCATCACCACCTCCTGTTATCATTATCATCACCTCTTGTTATTACTCTTGTTATTATCATCATCTCTTGTTATTACTCTTGTTATTATCATCATCTCTTGTTATTATCATCATCTCTTATTATCATCACCACTACTTGCTATCACCATCACCTCTTGTTACTACCACGTCCTGTTATCATCACCTCTTGTTATCATCACCACCTCTTGTTATCATCATCACCTCTTGTTATCATCACCTCTTGTTATTATCATCATCTCTTGTTATTACACGTATTATCATCACCACTACTTGTTATCACCATCACCTCTTATTACCACGTCCTGTTATCATCACCTCCTGTTATTACTCTTGTTATTATCATCATCTCTTGTTATTATCATCACCTCTTATTACCCTTGTTATAATCACCACTACTTGTTATCACCATCACCCCTTGTTATCACCACCACCTCTTATCATCATCATTTCCTGTTATCATCACCACCTCCTGTTATCATCATCACGTCTTATCATCATCACCTCTTGTAATATCACCTCTTGCTATCATCACATCTCCTGTTATTATCATCACCTCTTGCTATCATCACCATCTCCTGTTATCATCATCACCTCTTGTTATTATCATCACCTCTTGCTATGATCACCACCTCCTGTTATTATCATCACCTCTGGTTATCATCATCACCTCTTGTTAACATTTCCAAATCTTGTTATCATCATCACCTCTAGTTATTATCTTCACCTCCTGTTATTTACATCTATTAACACCACAGTGTACGCCGTTTATAAGCGTTGTAGGTACGAGGTGTTGCAATATTTATTTCATCGACTTTGCAAGGATCGAATGCTGAGTTGGTCTCCCCGGATTTAAGCATGTGACCAGCCTGTCACATAGATGTAAGCGGCCAGTGTCACAAACCTTCTTTTCATTCATATTCTTGGTATTATTTCTAGTAGCAGCATTTTAGGCATCAGTATGTCACTGATCACTGGTATTATTGGGATTGTTATTAATATTATTTCTATTTGATTTTTTCACTGCATTGTGTTTTTTCCTTCTCCCTAATTCCGCCTTTTAGTCGCTGTTTCCCGGGGCTACCCTTCTTTCTATCTTATGTGTATTTTTCTTTTCTTTTTTTCCTTCTTAGATTAGCTTCACCTTCCTGTAAATGTTGACTTTGTACAACCTCCTTATCTTTTATGATTGCTTACCACTTGCTTCGTCCACTTCTCCGTGGCTCTCGTACCCCGGGGCCCCTCCCTTCGAGTACACATTCCTTGTTGGGCGGCTCATGCAGGGAGGTGGCTCTTGAAAGGGCTGTGTGTATCATGCATGTACTCGTATAATGCACATGCGTGTAGTCTGACCTCGAGGGCACCTAGCTGCGACCATCATGGTAAAATAACCGCAGTGCAGAGGCTGAAAACACTGGGGCCACCCAGGCCATCATTAGAAAGCTGGGGAAACACTTCTGGGGGGAAGGGGGGGGGGGCGGGGGGTTTGAGGTAGTTATTCTGGGAAAACTATGGAAAACGGAAACTGTCAAGCGTTACTTTAACATGTGACGATGTAACTGATGATTTTTAGGTCTGGCTTAGAAAAAACTTTAGCCATCCAGGCAGCCTCATATCTTCCAATCATAATAAAAATACAAACATAGATACCCACGGTTAGGTGCTCTGGGTCAGCCATTGCCATCCATTGGTCTGGTCAACTGTCATTCACACTCGCTCCTACCCACGACAGCGCACAGAATGGGGCGGGGGGTCAGCAAACGTCACTCATTGGCTGCCTTGCACCACAAGTAAAAGTGCTCACATGTGCAGAGCCTCCTGAGAAGAACGTGCACTTCGGTGCCAGGGCCTGGTCTGCTGGGCCACTCCTTCATTTCTATATGTTTGCCAACCTTTTTTTGCTTACTCGAAATAGTTGCTTTTTTTTAAATACACACTTTCTAAACTTGTTTCTCGTGTGATTTAGTATTACATAATATTGGATTCCTCTCATTTGTTGGTTAATTTAATTACAATTTACATTGTTAGGTCTCGCACACAAACAGCATTTAGTTGTCTGTTGAGGCACACATACTGAGGTCAACAGGTGGACTTTGGTCAGTTAACCACGGTGTGGCTTTCTTCTCAGTCTTCTTTCCCTACTTCTTAGTTAATGACTTCCTTCCTTTTCTTGTGTTTGTCCCTCCCCTGGAATGTAGATTCTTTACCATCCTTTTGAGGTGGATGGCCAGTATTCTATTACTCCTTCTGATCAGCGAACTCTCTTTTCTATTTTCTTTCCGCACTCCATGCAGCTGAAAGTGTGTTCTTGCTCTCTCCTTCGTCAGCCACTTCCCGCTTCAGATCCCCTCCTCGCACTCTCCGTGTTGTTCTTCCCCCATCCTGGCTCGGCCATTGCTTCTAACAATCCACCCGGATCCAAGCTGCTACTTTCACCCGCTGCGGCTTTAACACCCCACACCTGCTCCTCTACTGCTCCTGGCTCGGCGGACCGCCCTGTACCTAAAAGCTTTAATGTAGTCCTCGTACAGGAGCCTCCACTGGTCGTACAGCAATACATGCCAATTACAGTGAAAGCAACTTGGTTCCACAAAAACGACAGAGAGAGGTGTCCATGGTGTCCAAGCCATGTAATTTTTATTACAAAAATAGTCAAATGTACAAATCAATCAATTTGTTAATCAGTTTATCAAATATGTGTGTGTATCTATTGTCATGCAGTCTAAATTTGTATATTATAAAGAAAAATATACAAAATATAATGGCATAGAGAGCACAGAAAAATACATAAATTGGCTCCATTAAAGAGTTTCCCTATTCTAAATAAGTCATTAACAGTGGCAAGCAGAAGTTTTTAAGAGGGAGGTATCAGCACCAGAAGAACCAAATTCACCTTCATGTGAAAGGCACAGGTGCTCAGGGATGAAGTTCAACACCCAAGTGGGGTAATCAGCAAAGTTCGAGAAGGGTGCTCTCTCAGCGAAGTCAGGATAAGATCTGCTAAACTATGGTAAGGAACACACAATTAATACACGAAAGAAGATTCTGGAAGCTTCTTCCCACCAACTTCCCTCTGAAGGGTCTTATCAGCCTTCAGAAGGCAACTGGAGAGGAAAGAAGAACATGAAATTTACATTGCATTTAATAAACGAACAATCTGAGTAACTTGAGCCTGGTCACAGTCAGGCCAATGTTCAGAGAGAAATAGCAGTCAAGTGAACACGGCTAACCTAAGCGAATACATGATTATAGTTCAGTTATATGAATATGGCTCTTACTATAGGTAGGTACAGCCATCTACTAGCACCTTTAATTAATATAGTGCACACATTAACATTGTGTCACATAGAGAGTATTTATGGTATATAAATGTATGCGGCACTAAATAGCGCAGCTCCAGTCCTCCCTGTTGGCTAGAATAGTCATCATACAGAACAAATCAACCTACTCAGACCGTTTCAAAATGTTGCTGTCTTCAACAGCTTATGTCCAGACTTTTCTAACACCTTCATTTCATTATCCGCTCCGAAGTGCTTTTCCTCCATTTCAACTTCGTCACGTGTCTTCTTGGTGCACTGTCTCTCAACTATTGTTTTCTTAATTCTCAACTTACTATCTAAAAGCCCACTACCAATATTACCAAGGCAACTCCCTACAAGAGAAAATCCTTTTTCAACTGCTTCCCAAGCACCCGTTGCTTCCAACTCTTTCAACTCGGTTGTCATTCCAGTAATATTCTTTACGTACCCCCCTTATCGCCTTACTTTTATCTGGTATAAAAGTTCACCACTGTTGAACCTTCAACATCTTCACTCCACCTTCCTTTACTAGTTAAATGACTAATACAAGCCTGTTCTGCAGAACCACAGACCTTATGCCTATCTGCTTAGTATCAATAACTAGCAAAGCTACAGCTGTACTAGTAGCACGTTCGTCCACTATGGTGGAAAGCTTCCAATCTTCTAACCTTCAGATCATTTCAAACAACACCTACTGAAGGTATCATAGCTCCAAAAATATCTCCTACAATTTGTGAAGCACCATTATTACGCTTGTTCCTAACAGGGAACCAACTGCTTGAGCATCTAAATGATCTACTTGATAAATCTTAGTGGAAACTAAAGCTAAGTAACCTGTATCTGCCCAATTAGCAGGCAACTTGAAAAAAGCTCCAGGAATAACAGAATCTTTTCTTGCAAGCCATTGATCGGTGTTACCTAGAACCTCAAACTGGTGAGCTCACGGACTTATTCCCATAAACTGATTGCAAATTTCATCTTCCCTTCTATATATACAAATTTCCCCACAATGTTATCAGTCTAAATTTAATTTTAGATAAGCTCCCATCCCTTATATGGCTCCTCCTCCTCTTTCCACACATCCTTCATTATATCCATCCAGGGACGTAGAATCGTTGGGTGCAAGTGCTTTCAGTCAGGTATAGTGAGGTGTCTGTTTTGGATTTCAAATGGGATTTTTACATACACATAGACAAATACCCTCACACTTTCTTGCTAGTTTGAAAAATGTGTTTTAAGTACTCCTAACAATCCAGACTTCTCTCCCTTTCCACTGCCATCTAAGTCCCCATATGCTCTGCTTCTCATCTAAAGTATTTTGACAAGATATGTTAGCATGATTGTTGGGAAATCTGAAGCTCACACCCCTCCAATTTTACTGACCAAACTACGCCCCTGTATCCATCCCTCTTATGGTTCTATGATATAATAAAGCTTTCCTATCATCCAAATCATCAATTAATTTTTTCTCAATGTGATTCATTAGACAGGTCAAATTATTTGTAGGAGCCCGGGCAGTGTCAAGTTTGCTTGGGGACCTAAAGAAATGCCAAATCGTCCCCATCTCCTTTGCGTTGGAATGGGTATTCAAATGTTTGTACATGGGCATTTCTGAAAAAAATGAAGGCTGGATTTAGAACTTGGCGGACGGGTTACTCCGTCACAACGGTGAAGGATATCCCATTCGCCAAAATCTAAATCCCATTCTATCCTATGGGATTTTGAGTTTGATGGACAGGATATCTGTCACTGTTGTGACGGAGTAACCCATCCGTCGAGTTCTAAATGAGGCCTAAAATCATAATTTGAGAAATAATATTCAAATTGACCCTAAGTATAACAACAGGCTAAGCAGGATACTGGGGAATGTGGTGGTAGGTGATACCCTCTGCTACTGATGGAGGCAGATTAACACAGACATAGCAGTCCTTGGAGTCCTTCACATCAGTATACTTGTATATAAAGATAGAGAAGACATTAGAAGATATGTCTGTCTCTGAAGCATCATTTTGTAAAATTCTAAGATCAAAACTATGTCGATCTTCTATTGGAGGGGTATGTGTGGTGGGTCTAAATGTGGATCTAATTGGACTAGTATCAGCAGGGGAACTTAACCCTCTTAGCAAAGCAGTCATGAAAATGATGGCAGTAATCAGCACTACGTCCATCCCTACTCTATAGTGGGTCTTTGAAAGGGTGCCCATGCTTTCTTTACAGTCAGACCTTGAAAGAGCAGTAACAAGCAATTTTATTACTACAGTGAATGGTGTCTACTTATGCAAACAGTTCTCGTTATCACGTTTATTTTAAGTACAGTAGGCTTCGTAAGTTATCCATAACCCTACTCCAGCTTCTTCTAAAATAACAACCCTACTCTTCTACAGGAAATGTAGCTCTAGTGAATCTTCAGAACTCAACAAATGCAAAGTTCATAAAGTTCAGTTCATAGACATAGGGCCTCATTCCGAGGCCGGAGGAAGCACCGCCAACAGGCTGGCGGTGCTTCAGGGGCAATTCTGACCGCGGCGGTAAAGCCGCGGTCAGAAAAGGGAAACCGGCGGTTTCCCGCCGGTTTTCCCCTGCCCCTGGGAATCCTCCACGGCGGCGCTGCAAGCAGCGCCGCCATGGGGATTCCGACCCCCTTCCCGCCAGCCTGTTCCTGGCGGTTTACACCGCCAGGAAGAGGCTGGCGGGAACGGGTGTCGTGGGGCCCCTGGGGGCCCCTGCAGTGCCCATGCCACTGGCATGGGCACTGCAGGGGCCCCCTAACAGGGCCCCATTAAGATTTTCAGTGTCTGCAAAGCAGACACTGAAAATTGCGACGGGTGCCACTGCACCCGTCGCACACCAGCAACTCCGCCGGCTCCATTCGGAGCCGGCTTCATCGTTGCTGGGGCTTTCCCGCTGGGTGGGTGGGCGGCCTTTTGGCGGTCGCCCGCCTGCCCAGCGGGAAAGTCAAAATGAGCGCAGCGGTCATTTGACCGCGGTACGGTCTTTTGGCGGTCTCCGCGCCGCCCGCCGTGGTCGGAATGACCCCCATAGTCAGGTATGATGATTGTGATAAAATTTCAGGAATCCATACCTTTCATGATAGTAGCTTTAATCACAGGGGTTCTGTAGGCACTGCCCCTTGATCATTCAGATCATAGAAGATCGGATCATTCAAATCATAGAAGTTCGGATCAAGCTCACTGTCTGCATAGTATATCCACTCAGGGGCTGGGTACCTTTAATTAGGCACTCACGTTCTCTTTAATCTTCTGACTACTGGCTTTTCATCTTCGCTGTCACTCCACTCCTCAGTGATAGTTTGTGGGATGCATTCCACAGATAAGCTTGGTCTCAGTCTTTCATGACTGTTTGGCCACCCTTCCCTTCTTCTGTCACTCCAGGTCACATTACTCAGTCCTTCTCCAGGATCAGAATTGGTTTTACTTCTGCATTAGTTTTATTCACTGTCGCTACTCTTGACACTCACCACAGGTTCAGAACTTGCCTCTGTTCAACTCTGGGCTACTTCTGGAGCTTGAATCACTGGTTGGCTTTGAGTTGTCCGCTTTCTTTCTTCAACCCTCTCCTCCACTTCTCCAGGACAATCAATAGCTCAACTTTGCGAATCAGTGGGTGCTGTCAGCACTTCTTCCTCGGGTTTCTCACTCACTGAGCAAGCACCCATTTAGGCAGGCCACTGCATTTAACAGCTGTATTGGTGATTAAAATGACTTGGAAGGAGCCATGCCAACGGGGATCCAGGCACAACTTTCTGATGTGTTTCTTCGGAAAGACCCAATTCCCCAGGCTGAGATCATGGACCTGCTCCTGGTGCGGGAGGGCAATTGAAACCTGGTGAGAGGCAGAGCACACTACACCAGCCAGGCTTTTGCAGCAGTCGAGAATCATATCTTAAATATTCAGAAGTGCATTAGCAGGCACCGCAGGCACCGCAGGCAGCCTCATGGCTCGTCCCATGAGGCATTTATGCGGTAACAATCCGGTTTATCAATCGGGAATACTCCTGCAACTCATCAACACCGAAGGCAAAGCATTCGGCCACTTCAGAGAGGTAGACGCACACACTTTAGCCAGGCGGGACATTAAAGTCCTGTTGACTTGCTCAATGACTTCAGTTGCTTCTGGTCAGTAACTATAGTGCAGTCTCTGTCCAACCTGCAAGGCTAGGCACAACATTCTTAGGACCTCATTGTTGAAGACTGGTCTATGATCTGACACCAGAGAAACCAGGAATTCGAACCAGGGTATCAACTCGAGTAGCAATAACATGGCTACTGTGGGATTGTCATTCATCCTAGTTTTGGGAGGCTTCCACCCAATGGGATAAAATACATACTACAACTACGGCATATCACGGCCCCTTACACACAGGCATTTCAATGAAATCCAACTGCATTCTGTTAAATGGACCTCCTGATCTCTCTGATTGAATCATGGTTACTGGGGTCCTCCTTCCTACATTCAGCTGCTGGTAGGTGATATAATGGTGGCAAAGGTGCTCGGTCATCACCCTAAAATAGGGGTTAAACCAGATGTGCTGGAACAGCCTCATCATGGGATCCCTCCCTAAGTATGCAGGACCATGGAAATGTCTACCCATCAGAAACAACAAACTGTCTGGAAATATGAAATATGCTGAAACCCAAATCTCATCTCCATTCTTCACACAACCTGCTCTGACCCAACCATACTGTTCAATCCCGTCTTGAAATCCAACTCCCTTCATTCCACTGCCATCACCATTTCCCTCATAAGGGCCAATCTGAAATACCTTCTGTGCAAATTTTGATTGAGCCAACATAAACTTTCTTGAGCCTTTTTTTGTTTTATCTCCAGCTCATCACTACAATACTTAGCGTACTGGAGAATCTCCTCCAAAGGCTTACTCTGCCAACAGATCACATTCTGCTGAATATTCAAAGAAATCTCCAGATGCAACCCAAGAACAAACTATAACACAAAGTTGTTCATATTTCCTCTTTCGGGGTTTTTACCCCACTATGCTATCTGAACACCTGCATAAGGCTTTCATTATAAGCATGCACTGACTCCTTAGTTTCTTGTGTGATTCGATTTATCTTCCGCCAGTCAACCTCCTTCTGTGGGACCTTATCCTTCAAAATGTTTCGCTCATACTGCTCTATCACCTGAGGAGATGGCACATTTGTCTGAGTCACTCTCAGGGCTCAGCAATAGGCTACTCTACTGACACCTTGCATTCAGTCCATAAGTTACTAAGAATGACAATGTTGAAAAAGGTATTTAAATCCTCCCTCAAAAACTTTAAAATCTTCACAAACTGTTCAACCCAAGTGTACCACAAGTCTGGAATCTCCCTTAATGTAGAGGAGTGGTTTGTAAATTTAGCAAGATCACCTCATTTCCAGGAAGCATTCATACATCCTCCTCCATGCACTTTCCTTATGGGGAAAGCACAAGTACTTTTGTCATCTTGTCAGGTTCTTTTATTAGTTCCTCTCAGTGTCCTCCCGTTTCTTCCTTTTGAGTTCCTTCTTAATCCACATGACTTTCATCCTATCCAAACTACTCCATTTTTCTATGCCTACAACCAGTTCTTTAGTGTGTATCTTCAACTCAGAACTTTGCATATTGGCAATAATTTCTTCATCTACATGCACCCTAAAACTCCTTGCGAAGCATGGCTCTTAGATATAACAATATTCTACTCATTTGCTAACTCTGCCAATTTCTCATGTCACGTTACAGCATGCTGAGTGATTTCCTTGCTTAAAAATTTGAGCTTGTTTTTATGATGCCCATCTAGATATTTTGTATCCAGTTTACCACAATTGAGTTCATCCAGTTCCACAATCAACCTAAGGACACCTAAAAGTCTTAAAGCAATTCGATCAAGCAGGCTGCCTCTGTTTTGCTGCTTCACGGGGATGCTTCCTCCATTAAGGGCCATGCTCCAACATCCACAAATCCAGTAGCACCATGAGCAATCAGAGTGGTAAACACAAAAGTCGGTTCTGAGGGAAAACATCTTGGTAGTGGATTGGGATTGAGTTCTGGGTCGTGGGAACAGTAGAGGTAACAGAAATGCCAGCTATTTCACCTGAGATTAGAGGACGTTGGGCTAATGTGGACGGAGCAGTCACTATGGGAATAGAGGCAGACTGGATTGTTAATATAAGGATAGTCACAACTGGAATTGTCATGACAGAAGCAGTAGTAATAGGAACTATCACAATGGGAGTCATCTGAATCTGGACAGTGGCAACTGGGGCTGTTGGGGTTGGTCCTCTTGAATGAATTGAAATGGGATCAACAGGTGCAGTCGCATCACCGCCATTACCTGTGGGACCACCACCAGCAGACTGGACAATATTGTAGGGAGGTAGTCAAGAGGACAGTGAATCTTCCAGGAAATAAACACTTGAGTCTCTATCTGTACTAGATTTGTTCAGGACATCAGTGTCCTCTCCCTGGGCTTTCCTTTTCTTTGGCTTGTCATTCATCAGTACTGGGTATAGTTTAAATACCTCAACCAAATCTCTTCTCCACACCTGCTACTCAGCATCCCACTTAACATCCATCCAACTACGAACAGTCCTTTTAGCTTTATTACTCTTTGTTTCAAGGGCAATGATTTCATTCTCAAGGGCACTAATCATTTCTATCGCTGTCTCTATAATTAAAATCATCCAGTCCCTCGAGCACTGATTCGCTATCTGAGACCATTTTTCCCAAAAATTTCGAATTTCTGCAAAAAGCCCAGGAATATTTCTAACCCTCAGACCCATAGGAATAACTCAGGCCTTTAAATATTCTAAAATAAAATTGGCATATGCCTCAATTCTCTTAATTTTCTTTTTTAAATTGATCAGTGTGAGTCCATCTTCATCATGTTCCTTCAATACTGTGCTACTAATCCCTCCTTCTGTCTCCTTGCCTCCCAAGGCTAAGAATTGGTCTTCAGAGAACCCAAATGTTTTCAAAGAATGCATGATGGATAATGCGAACAGATAATAAATGGCAAAATAGAATCGCTAGAAGGTAGTGTAACTCCCAAAATGGAGCAGACTGAAAAAGCAAGGAGGAATCACTCATGAGGTCTGAGGAGGCCGACTGAGGCTAGGATACTTAAAGATGACCAACCAACAAAGATCAACAATCCACGGACCCGGGGAAACTGGATAGAAAGAAAAAGAGAAAGAAAAAAATGAAAAAAGGGAGAGAAGAAAGCCCTTAGCAGCACGGCCGCGGGAACAGAGTTCAAACATAATAAGGCCCCCCCCCCCAACAACTGAAAAAGACAGGAGAAAGGGGAAAACAATATAATAACAGAAAAAAACCCACTTTCAATATTAGGTTCCTAACGGACGGAATCCCCAACTAATGAAAAAAATAGAAATGTCTCAAGCCACCAGGCTCAAAATACATACGGATGTCTCTAATAATACCAAAAAACATTTATTATACAATAATATAGATATACAAAAATTGAATTACTACAAAAAAACAGAAATTATCCTAACCCCCTGGGAAAAAGAAATCAAAAACTAAAAGGCTACACAATCACACCAGCTCAGTCACACAGAATAAAATACACAAAAGGACAATGCATAGACATCAATGGCACTTTAGGGAACAAACATAAAGTACTTTCCCAATAGGACCAACTGGTCTCAATATACTAATACAACATGATTATAACTTTACAATATGCAAAGCTTCAATATCCACAGGTTGCATTGTTTCAAAAAATCCTCTATGCCTATTGTGGTATTTATTGCTTCTTACCCATGTCTTGTCTGTTGGTGACCATACTTTCCATAAGTCATAGTCCACACAAGATATGTTGAGAGGGAAAGTTAAGTCCAGTGCAATGTCTTTGTCCTATAAGATAGTGCCGACGTACGTTTCGGTGACAAGTGGCCACTAAGAGTCACTCACCTTCTTCAGTGCACACAACAATGATATAAATAAATCCATCCCAGGAAAGGCTACAATAATCATGAAATCTATGTTCTCAATTATATCCAAATTATAGGTACCATATCGGGGAAACTGCAAGGACGCTCTTTCTCAGTGATCTTAATCCACTGGTTAAGCAAAGTACATGTGTGCAGCCCCACCTCACGGACCAACACCACAAACCTTAACAGACAAGTTAAATCATAGTATATTTATTTCCTTATCCCGGGATCTTAGACTACAGTGAGTATATATTTGAATATATTTAGAGGGCCCAGTAGCTGCTACTTGCTACTGAGCTGTTCCTTTCTCTTGAATGTGAGGATGTGTACATCATCACACAGGGGCTGCTAATTTTTCTTTTTGCCAATGCAGAGCACCATCAACAAAAAGTTGGTTAATACAACTTATCAGCTATAACAGCAGGTGACCTATTCTGCCAATCCAGGCTGTGCTAGTGGGAAAGGATGGTGCCGCAGTTTCCAGCCAGGGACACACCTGGACCACTGGGCTCCATCCTGGGTGGCATTTAATATCGTATTCATCCATAAACAAAGTTTCTGGACAAATTGAGATTTACAAGGACTGCGGGAACACCATCATCTCAGTAGCTCCCTGTCCCAGGACATCTCTCCAGTAAGAAGCAGGAATTGGTTGTGGTATTCTCCATTCCTGCAGAACTATCCCATGTCTTAGGAAATACTTCGGGGAATATTTGCAATACTGTGGTGCCCCCATACTGGAGGAAGTACTTGTAATTCTGTGGTGTCCCCACACTGGAGGAAATGCTTGTAATACTACGGTATTCTTGCATCCAAGAATTGCCTATGTCCCCAGGACCTGTAGTTTGGTAAGTGGGGTACTGCATTGGTATTCCTGTGCCCCTCCTAATGGGGCTGTTGGTTGTGTTTGGGGAGAGGGTACACCGTTACAATATGTGAAATGTGCCATTCGCTGCTACGACAGGCCTGGGTGGCGCGCCAGGTTTTGGGGCCAGGGTGTAGAGGTTGATTGAGCCCTCCTGAGTCAGGTTTTCATCCTCCAGCTGTTGCCCTTAGAGTGACCGACATTTCTCTGTGCCCACCCCCTCCTATGCGCAACTCTGCCCTCTTAACTGCAATGTCACCTTTCCTATGCACCCCCCTCTCTCGGTTCCTGCCACTGGACATCATCCAGAAACAAAGCTGTCACGTGACTCAGAGTCGCCTCGCACGACACCTTCGGCCAACCCGAGATTTTAAGCCCTTTTTGCACTTTGTATAACAAGACTTCAGCTTTGTTTACTTATTATCAGTATGGACGGACAATCCCAGCTTCTTGAATGATTCAAACTCATCATGAGGCCACTTGGCAGCTCTCGCACTCTGATCTGCACGTCTCTTCTCTCTTCCATGCACTCCTCCTCCAATGAGGTCTCACTTAGCCCCTGGCCATATCCCAGACCCCTGTCCCTCGATACCTCGGATACCCTCACGCGCATCCCTCCAATCCAGGAACAACATAGCAGTACATCGAGTCAGTGCGAGGGTGACTTGACCCGGCCGCGGGGCTGCACAGCTGCCCCAGCCCCATGGCACACTGGCCATCTTTAATCGTCCCAAAAAATTATGGTTTCTATGGATGAATTTGCTAAATGTCTCTGCGCAGAAGGGATGCCAGCAATAAAGAAATGGCCTACAAAACTTGTTTTTAATTCAGCATTAACAAAGGAGAAAAGACCCCACAGTGACTCTTGTAACTGAGTATAGCTGTTTGGATAAATATATAGAACTATTTTTTAACAAAAAAACTTTGATACCGCAAAGGTGACGTTAGGTAAAGTATTGCTCACCTACTCAAGAAAGGTGTTCAGGATAACTAAGGTGGGAATTACAAATATGGTGAGACGTGGGTGGTGAAACTTTTAGTAAAATTAGAATTACTTGCACATTCAGCCTGGTACACAGAAAATGTGTGCAAGGACAGAAAACATATGCTCGAATCAATGATTCAAGCTAGGAGAGATACATTTGTCACCAATGTTGATATTTTAATTAACAAAATTAAGAAAATTATTCTAAACAACTAGCAGTTACTAAACAAGGCACCAGTTAAATGCCTAAGACTATTTTTGTATTTACCTCTTGTGAAAATCTCAGCAAGTATTTAGCAAGAGCACATTGTGCTATTATTATGGCGTTGGGTATTAAACCACTGATAGGACTTTATAAATAGGGCCAGGCTTAGACTCCAATCCACAGGGAGCACGGGGACACCGGATGGACTCTGACTATTCTTACGGATGAATGGTTGCATTTATGTGGGAGCTCTAGAAGGCTCTACATGTAACATTTGCCAGAGCATCCCTCCCACCTTGCCCCTCTCCTCTTCCCCACCACTCAGCCCCTCGTTTATACCATCTCCAGGTCATTGACAGATAATTACATCTTCCTGCTGTCTTATAAGAAAAAATTGTTTTCTCAATTAATCTCAAATTAACATGACAATAGCTTGTAGAAGTTATCAATCTAATAAAAAGTACCTTTGAAATAAACCATTGTGAACTTCCAGGCATTATCAGCATTGATCTTAAGACTTCGATCAACATACGTGTTCTTTCCTCTTTCACAGGAGCTCTTTTATGTTATGTTGTGTTATCACTGTTTGTATGGTGCCAGCCACCCCTAGAGAAGGTCATTACATTGAACTGCAGCAACCAATGTTTGATAGTTTATGTGGCTTTGTTGGTGTTTCGGTGCGTCTGGTTGGTGGAGAGTTTGTTCTCTGTTAAGTTTGTAAATGTTTTTGGACATGTTCGAAAGGGTCGTTGTGCCAAAGGACAGATCCACTGTTCTCTTGAGTTACATGGCGGTGTTCAGTTTGTGTTGCTTTATCTGCCTGTTTCTAGGGTGTAGTTTGGTGTGAGGTGCAGTACGTGTGTCTAGAACAAACCCTGTTTATGTTGTTGATTGTTGGCTGGGTGAAAGTGCTGAAGCGATTGTTCGATGCCACTAAAAGGCCGTAAAATTGATTTACTTGCAATATCAGCTACTGTAAACCATTAATGACCCACAAAGGAATGTTCCCAGTAAAGAAGGTACATATGCAGATCAACTCAATGAGTCAGCTAATGGCCTTCTTTTAATGCTTCTCACTTCCTCGTTTTTATTGATTGAATTCAGATTTCCTTGAGGTTCTTTCCCACCCCTGCTTATGTAATGTTTGCGTGTGCATACGTTGCATGTGATGGAATGTTTTTCTTGTATAGTGAATTAGGATGAAATTATCACCTGACAATGAACGGTGCTTTTATCTGGTAACATTTAATTCATTTACAGTAACTCCCTGGGGCAGCATCCACTGAAACTGTCAACCTGGGGTGCACTCTACACATTCATAAACACCACGTACTTCTAAATCAGGCTCTGCATCCCCGGAGGGGAGAATGATTTGAGATTGTGGGTAAAGCAGAGCCAGAAGGTGGAAAACTCTGTTGTTGACGAGAGGGTTGGAGAAACCACAACGGTCCTTATAGAGGCGCATGAAGGTACCTCTTGAAGTGAGGGGTCTTAAGTTCTTTTCTGAGTTGCCAGACTCATGGTACAAGACTGATGTGAGATAGATCCTGTTACCATGTCAAGTTTTCTACTTTTTGTGCTTCTTGAATTGAAGTCAGCTATGGTTTAACTCCTTGGTCTGCGCTGGACCCTCAGAGGTGGTTCTTTTCAGCTCGGTACGGTGGTGCACTGGTTGCTGATGTTCTGTAATTAATGCAGCAGGTATTTAAGGTGATCAGCTTCAAGGATCATCTAGTGCAGGCGCTTCAGGATGGGTGTGATTTTATCGTATTGCTTCGTGGGCAGGGTGTTTTGCCCTTACAGACGGGAAAGGGGCATGTCTTGGACTATCATTCTGAAGTCGGCTTCAGGAGGTAGGAATTCAGTGATTTCAAGCGTGTGGACCATTACCATCCTACCTTGCCTTTCTTGAAATATGCCTAGAGGAAGAGTTGCAGGTTGAGGATGAATCTGTGTCATTTCTAGTTTGTGGTGAGAGGACTGTGAATATGTCTAATCCCATGTCAGAAAGACAGTCTTTGATCTGTGCTTATCTGTACTTGTTCAGGTTAATTTTACAAAGGCCTCTCAGCATGAGATCTATGCTATCTGTTGTTGTCTACCGTGATCAGATAGTTCTGCAGTTTGTAGATGCCTCTGCAGGTCATGAATGATTCTAACAAAAGTAGATAGCTCTGAAGATCACATATGGTTCTAGGGGATACGTTCTAGGTCAATGGACGTTTTATCTACGTTTAGAGTGATTCCACCATAAGTCTCAAGTTCAATGCAAATACATCATTATAATCAATAAACATTGACAAAACTCTTTAGACTCATTAACCGTCACACACCATGAGCCATTTGGTCATGAATAACCATACCATTTAGTAAAAGTTAGAATGTTTATTTCCCAAGATTAACAATGCTAATATCACGTAAGTCAATCTCAAAATCAACTGATAAACATACACGAACAACACTGGTTGACCAAATCTTCTAAAGAATCACAGTTTAGCTAAGGTACTGACTGTCAAGCATTCTAGAATCATGGTACAAATCAACAAGAACAATTGTGCATTAGAAATAGCATACATTTAGATTCAGCAAATTAACAACATAAATTCTTTTAGTAATGATCTGTTAGCATTTTCTGTGTCTCCCTCTCTACCTCCACATTAAGATAGCATGTTTGGGCTTCATTCATAACAGTTTTGTCAAAAAGTTCATTTAGAAAACATCTAACTATGGCTCTAACAAAACAGCGGTTGGTACATAGAAACAATTCACAAATCTATAACCAAGACAATAGCATTTTGTTACATTTCTCCTCAAATGGATTGGCAAGCTGCGATTCTCTTTGTCAGTTGGACATCCGTCTCGTCTTCTTCATCAAAAGGACAGTGAAAGGGAATGGTTCAGACACAGAGGTCTCTACACAATCTGAACCATTTAGGAAGCAATCACTAAGGGCAGCATCAAATTCATTTAGCCATCAAGCTTCAAGTTAAAGTTAAAAATAAAATCTTCAGGAACTGCTCAGCTCCCAAAACAGAATAGAATGAGTGCGCTTTTCCTCTGTGCAGTCTGTCTTAGTTAAAATCACCTAACGAACTTCCCACAGTTTGATTGGTCAGAAAATCGTACGTTTACAGTCAATCCAATAAGAATTAAACCCCAAATCAAAGATATAACTAGACTGTCTTTCACACGTTGATGATTGGCTCCTCTTCTCCTGTTCCCATCGTCAGGCTAATCAGATAACAATTTTGTAACACTCCGGGCTCCAGTCAGTGCATCCGTTGATAGTTCCTGGGAACATTGCTGTCTCACGCATCAAACTGTACAATGTATCAAATACTAATACAGGACATTCTAGCAAGCAGTTCTCATGAGAAAGTTAAAGAAAGTTTGCTAACGTTTGGTCAACACAGTGTGAACAATACATCTCTATTTTCTGAACATGCATTCTCACGTTTTTATTGAGACATTGCAGTTTATTATGAGGCAGTGCAAACCAGGCCCAAACCTCGCTAACTTAAGGCCTACAGTTAACAACTGAATACACAATATTAAATCATTAATATAACACACTACTATAATTTTCCTACACATACACTTTGAATAATAATTAATATGCGTTCTCTAAAGTCATTACATATTTCATGGCAGACACTCAAGTGGGCACATTTTCCAAGTCGCACATTATTTTCTATGTTAACTAAATTCTATGCAAATTCATAACTCGAAATACATAAAATTAATTAGTAATAAATTCAGCATTCACAATCCCTCCTCTGATAACTAAATATTTCATCATTCTTTACATCTTCCCATACAAAATTTTGTTCACCTAAAATTTCTCTCCTTATAACTTTTACCTCTTCTATCGCTTTTCGAATTTTCCCTTAACAGTCTTTCCATTTTAATTTCTTCTCTCCTCTGATCATTTTTCAATTTTCTCATATTAATATGATACAAGTTATAAATTCCCCATGTTCCAAATAGACAAATCATAATAATCAATATTACTTGTATTATTTTCAAAATTATCTCTTTCTCAAAGTTGCCAAGCCAATTTCCCACAGAAGCAAAACCTTTGCCGACCTTTTCCCAAACTCCAGGTTGTTTGAGATCATTTAAATCAGTGCTCTCATTAGTTAGATTGTTAATTAAGCCTCTAATTCCTTTACTGTTATTAGGTAAGAATGTGCAACAATGTTGTGAGTTCAGCATTCTACAAACTCTGCCCTCTTTTGCTAAAAGGATATCTAACGCAAGGCGGTTCTGAAGAGTCATCGATTTTACCGCAGCCATTTCTGTATCCATTAGGATAATGGCTCCTGAAAATGTTGACAGCATGTCATTCACAATAGTAGAGAACTTTTGAATTTTCGACAAATTCAGAATAACTCCCACTGAGGGAATCATTGCTCCAAAAATTTCTCCTATTATGCCCGAAGAAGATTCTTGCTTTTGTCTATCAGGATGCAATTCAGTCAGTCTATGTACTTTATTCAGATTCTCAAGTTGAAAAATCTTTGGGAAAACTATCCCCAAGTAACATGTACTGTGTAAAATGCCATCGTCTTGGAAGACAGTAATATGCCTTTGGTCCACCGGTGTAATAAACTCCTGGAATTGCTGGGTCTTGTCCATTTAACATAAATGCCCACTTTCTCTAAAACAAAAACACATGCCTACATTCACTCGTTCCCACAAACCGTGTGTCAGTTCTAGATTTAGGTCTATATATACAAAGTTTCCCTATGTGTCTAAAGCTAATTTCCCTTGCATCTTTGTTTCACTAAATGCATGATCATTACTAGGTGTCCTTTTCTCTAACCCCTTCTCTATCTTCTCCTTTAATACCTTTCTCCTATCATCTGCTTGATCTAAGAAGCTCTTTTCTATAGGTGTCAGCAAGCATGTCAAGTTGTTGCGGTAAGCTGTGCCAAATGTTAATGTAGGTTCAAAGAACCCTTCCACTAGTTCTATATTATTCTCTTTAGCTACTCTACTCCAGTTCTTAATTGTAGGGACAAATGAAAACACAACATCGTGATTTGAACAGAAATATTGAAAGTACTACTGGTTATAGAATCTTGTTAGTGAAGGACTACAGCCTATTCCATAAGTAAGAGGCAAACTATGGTAAGTAACTCCTTCCTCTACTGATGAAGGAATCTGCATACATAGATAACATTCTCTCGCATTCATTGTCTCCACATACTCACGCAATAGGCGATAGAAAACATTAGAAGAAAGATCTCCTTGTCTGTTGCGCCCATGGAAATACCTCTCTATCCTAAACTTCTCTAACTCTGTGAGTGTAGTAGTTGTCTCTAAAGCAGAGTTATGGTTGGCCATAATTCTATCAAAAACTGCCATACTCACAATCAATACCAAACACCCTTACATGCATGCAATTGCCAAACCAATACTTATGTATTTACAGCACCTTTTGTTCCTAACCTCCTGATTTTGGTTACTCATGATCTGTAAAGAATCAGAAAGTAGAAGAGAAAAATTATAGCTATGTAGCAAAAAATAAAACAAAATCTTCAATCATTTTTTACTGATTATTTACAGCTTTCAGTCTTTCTTCCAGGACCCTTCGTCAAAAATAGGTAGCTCATCAAAATCGGTTTAGCAGCTTGTCAAATCAGGTTATTTCAAAAAGTCTCTTCCGGTTACTTTCAATTATGTCTTTTTCTTTTTTCCATTTACAACTTTTCAAAGTTCAGTTCATTGATCTCCTTCACGTGCCAAAATATTGACCTGGGATTTCTCGATCAAAAGAAAAAGACAAAAATTCACTCTGCCATTCACTTGTCGTTGCATACACCCATTCAGGACCTGCGTACCTTCAATTTGCAATTCGCTTTTTCAGTGTTCGATCTCCACTTAATTCTCCTTCACTCAAGTCTTCCTTTCTTGTTGTGTCTACTACTTCCTCAATTGTTGTCACTGTCACTGCTTCTTTCCTTTTGGCTTGTGATTTTGACCTATTGTTAATGCTCTTTTCAGTGTTGGGGTAGTAACTTCTTTTAGTTCTGCAGGATTTTCTCTTGAGGCACCTGCTTCTGGAGGAGTCAGAGCGTTTTGGCTCTGATCCACCTCAACTCCTTCCACCTCAGGATCTGTCATTTGCTCTGTCTGTCTTTCAAGACCGTCTGGTTCTGGGACAGCCCTCCTCTGACTAGACTCTCCTACCACCTCAGTTGAGGTTGGTTCACCTTCACTCTCCTGTATTTAGTCCACCTAGGGCCAGATGTAGCAAACTTTTGCGAGTCGCAAATGGGCCGATTCGCTATTTGCGACAGTGCAAAATCAGAAATGGGATGCAAAAACCCCATTTCCGACTTGCAAAAAGCGATGGGACCCGTTTGCGAGTCGCATCAGTTGCGACCCCATTTTGCGACCCGCAAATTGCAAGTCGCAATTTGCGAGTCGCAAACCATATGCAATTGCAACTCGCAAATTGCGACTAGTCGCAAAGAGCCCATTTTGCACTTGCCATTTACCACTAACTCAGGGCAGGTGGTAACCATTACCAAAGTATAAAAGGAGACCCAGAAGGCATCTGGGTTACTCAAGATGGCGGAGATATACCTGATAGGAGTGAGGAGGAGAGTCTACGCAGCCCAGCAGAGGAGGAGGAGGAGCCAGAGACAGGAGAAGATATATAGAACAAGGCAGACACTCTTTTTCAGCAAACTGAGGATGAGATATACGATAAATACCGCCTTAGCAGCGCAGCCATACTAGAATTAATTGATTTACTGAAACCACAGCTAGAACACCAGACTCTGCGTGGCTGCGTCATCCCTACGCATGTGCAAGTGCTATGCTCACTGCACCTCTTGGCCTCAGGGAGCTATCAGGGGGTAATTGCTGTGGCAGGTGGGGTATCCCAAAGTTCAGTGTCAAGGTTCCTCAGGGCATTCCTAGATGCCTTACTCACACACAGGTCTCACTTCATATACCTACCCAGGAATGAGGCAGAAATTAACAGCACCAAGCTGGACTTTTACCGCATTGCCCACTTTCCCCATGTCATAGGGTGTGTAGATGGGACACACATTCAAATATGCCCCCCTGCTAATCTGGAACATCTTTTCCGCAACAGAAAGTGTACCCACTCACTGAATATTCAGGTTGTTTGTGACGCCCATTATGTCATCACGGACATTGTAGCTAAGTTTCCAGGCAGTACCCATGACTCATACATGTTTAGGCATAGTGGGATACATCAACGCCTGGAACGTGGGGAATTTGGAGACGGATACCTCCTAGGTAGAGCTACAGACACCTTGCAGACATACACACAGGTCACTGTGCACAACAATCAGGACTTCCTAACAGTGTACTTTTTGTGCCCAACAGGTGACAGTGCAATGAATGTGAGAGGCGATACAACAATGCACATAAGAGGACCAGGAACCTTATCGAGCGCACCTTCGGACTCCTGAAAGCAAGATTCAGATGCCTCCACCGCAGTGGAGGTGCCCTCCAGTATACCCCCATTACAGCATTCAAAATTGTGGTCGCATGCGCCATCCTCCACAACATAGCCACCCAACGTGGGCTACCTCTCACCCCTGCAGACTCAGATCCTGATGATGAAGAGCAAGAACAACCACATCGCCATCATGGGGATAGGAGTATAGCTAATCAAGGCAGACTGAGACGGGAACACATCGCAACACAATACTTTGGAAGGTACGTGTCAACTCCAACCATACTCACCTATTGACCAAAAACTCCATTTGTTAAGTGGAACAAAAATAACTATTTTATTAGTGCAGAAATGAAACTATTTACAAGTAATGAATGTCCATGGGCATGAAAATGCACACCAGGCATGTGGCACATTGACGTCATGTGCCACTTCTAAATGGTCCAGGGTGATCTCTATGACCTTCTGCCCCTCTTGCCAGCCTGGCTGGTCCCTGGTGCTTCCGTGGTGCTCTGCCTGCTACTCCTGAGCACCCTGCTGTCAGTGACAGAGACACTGCTCACTGTCGAGCCCTCCTCACTGTCCTGGGGTGTTTCCCCTGTGCCCCTAGACATATTCCGTGTCTCCATCAAGTCAATGATGTAGGTCAGAGGTCCCAGGCCCCTAGCCACATCCCCAGCAAAATGGCCCATTTCCACCTGCAGCCCAACTGTCCTCCTCGACAGGCCTGTGGTGTTCATGGCGAGCCTGCCGATGGATGTGGCCATCCTGTCCAGTCTGTGAAGGAGCTGACGGTCCCTGCGCCGCCCACCCTCGGCCTGGTTCAGTAGTCCTCCCGCCAGTTCCCTCATGGCAAGGGCAAGGTCCCCAGTGTTAGTGCAGATCATGTCCATCCTTGAGTTCAGGTGCTGCATGCTGGCATGGTTATTGTGCACGAAGCGGTGCAGCACACCACTAATCCTCCCTAAAATTCGATTTTGTAGGCGCTGACCATGCAGCAGATGTGCCTCACTGGTGCTGGGAGGTAGTTGCCCGGATGCAGACTGCAGCCCTGATGTCCTGGACCTGCGACGCCTGCGCAGCAGTGGCTGCCCTGTGATTTCACCTGTCTCATCCCTGTCTGTTGCTGGGGCAGCCTCTTGTGATACTGTTGCAGCAGGTGTGGCTACTGCAGGGATGCTGTTGACCGTGCAGGTGGGGGTGCTGGCGGGTCCTGAGGTGTCCTCATGGGGCTGGCTGATTGGAGTAGTGGTGGTGTCTTGTTGGAGACCTGTGGGACATGGGGAACAGACTGTCAGTGTCTACTTTCTGTTGCACACTTCCTAATAAACATTTGCCTATGAACTGCCTACTTGACTACATTTCCCATAATGCATCATTCTGGCGTTTGCTACCCTGAAATGGAGCTATCTTGGTTGTGCATGCCCCTGTGTACATGGTGGGTGGGGGTATGGCATTGATAGGGGTACAGGCATGTCACATGGTACTCACCGGTTGATGTGCTGGGCTCTGAGGTGTCCAGGTCCCCAAATCCAGAAACTGCCTCCTGCTCCAAGGTTTCCTCCACCCTTTCTTCCAGGGGTGTGGGTGGTGGCACAGACGATGGTCCCCCTCCTGTGCCTCTCATCTCCCGGAGACTTTCAGCCACCCTCTCCTTGGTCCGGCAGCGGAGGTCATACCACCTTTTCCTGATGTCATCTATGCTCCTGTGGCTCACCCCCAGGGAATTTATCTTGTCCTGTATGTCCTGCCACAGCTGTTTCTTGGTGGCTTCAGGAACATTGAGGGCTGATTTTCCAAACAAGTCATCATAGTGCTGACAGCATTCGTCTGTCAGCACCTCCAGCTCCCTCTCTGAGAATTTCTGCTTCCTCTTCCTTGGTGTTCCTTCCATGGCAGCTGCTGTTTGTCCTGTGTGTAGTTCAGCAGATTTAAAAGGGTGTGGTCCTCCCTCCTCCCAGGTGTATTAGTAAACTTCCTGGCTGTGATGTCATCATCATGTGCCAGGAAGTGTTTCCAGAGTGTTCTGGAGTGGTTTCTGGAGTGTTCTGCTGCACCTGTAATCAATTAACAAGCTAATCGCAATTTGCGACATCCACTCGCTAATTGCGAGTTCGTTTTTTGCACACTCGCAAAAAGCGACCTCGCAATCGGCAGACTCGCACACTGCGTTGCGAGTCTGGGTGCGAGTCGCAATTTCGGCACGTTTTTTTTTGCCTGCATTCCAATTTGCGACTCGCATTTTGCGAGTCGCACCAACTCGCAAAATCCGAGTCGCAAACTTTTTGTTTGCTACATCTGGCCCTTAGTCTCTCACATGAGTGTTTGGACTGCTTTCCGTTTGTTCAGATTCAGACTGTTTCTCCTTCTCCCCTCTCCAATTCTGGAGTTTGCCTGGAAGTTGTTGGTAGTCTCAACAACCCTTCTTTATTGTCCAGAGGACATGGCACTTTCTGAGTACGGCTTGCGTGGATCCAATTCAGAACTCCAGCGCACTTCACAGCTGTAGTAGTAACCAGTACTACTTGGTTGGGGCCATTCCACCAAGGCTTCAAGCAAGTCTTCCTCACTTGTTTTCTGATTACCACCCAGTCTCCCGCTCTCAGGTTATGGCTTTGATCTTGTGATGGCTGTAGTGTGGTGGCTTCCACCTGATGTGAGAAGGAGCGAACCACATGAGCCAAGCCTTTGCAGTAGTCCAACACCATATCATCTGTTATGTTCACAAGAGCATTTGCAGGAACCACTGGCAACCTCATTGCTTTGCTCATGAGGATTTCATGCGGTGACAATCCAGTTTTCCTGTCGGGGGTGTTTCTCATATTCATCAGAATTGACAGCAGTGCGTCTGGCCATTTCAGATTTGTGGGCGCACGCACTTTGGTCATTCTTGACTTCAAGGTACCATTCATATGCTCAACAAGTCCTGATGCTTCAGGGCGGTAGCTACGATGCAATTTCTGCTCAATGTTTAAAGCTGAACATAGCAATTTAATTACTTCATTGTTGAAGTGGCTTCCCCTATTTGATTCTAAAGAGAAAGGAAAACCAAAATGTAGTATCAGTTCCCTAAGCTGTAACTTCGCTACTGTGAGGCTGTCATTTCTTCGTGTAGGGTAAGCTTCAATCCAGTGACTAAAGATGCAAACAATCACTAGCACATATCTCAATCCTCCGCCCACAGGCATCTCAATAAAATCCATCTGCATTCTGCTAAATGGACCGACCGCTCTTCCAGTGTGGCTCAAATTCACCACAGTCCCTTTACCCACGTTCGTCTGTTGAGAGATGACGCAGCGATGGCAAATTGCTTCGGCAACCTGTCCAAATTGTGGTTTAAACCAGTATTGCATGAAGGTACGACTCATGGCATCCCTTCCAACATGTGCTTGAGCATGATAATATCTAACCATTTGAGTCAACAAACTATTAGGCAGAACCACTTGTCCCTCTCCTGAAACCCATACGTCATCTTCACGCTGAACACATTTGAACTTTACCCAATTTCTCCTTTCCTCCCTGTCGCCATTTTCTTGAAGTGCTTTCAGTTCTTCCAATGAGTCAATTACATGCAAAGCATAACTAGCACAATCCTCTTCCTCAAGTAACAATTCCCATTTGTCTTTGACCAATATACAGTTCAATGCGCAAAACCTTGCGACTTGATCCGCATATCCATTTCTCATTGACACAAAATCTTGTGATTTCAGGTGTGCACAGCATTTCACCACAGCAATCTTTTCAGGCAGTTGAATGGCTTGTAACAAGTCATGGATTCTTTCACCATTTCTAACTGGAGAACCAGAAGAGGTCAGAAAACCTCTCTGTGACCACACCTGCCAAAGTCATGGACAATGCTGAATCTATACTGACTATCCATATAGATGGTACCTTTAAGCTGTGCAGAAACATGGCATGCTCTAGTAGGAGCCACTAATTCAGCAACTTGTGCAGAATACACTCCTCAAAGCCAGGATGCTTCAAGTATACCAGAAATTGTGCACACAGGAAATCCTGCCCTAGATGTTCCCATGTTGTCTCTTAAACAGGAACCATCAACAAAAACAATTTGGTCATTTTCTTCCAATCGAGTATCCCTAATGTCAGGTCTTGGTTTTGTTCACAAATCAGTTACCTCCAGACAGTCATATTCAACTTCTTTCATTTTGTCAACTTCAATGTTCTCTTTTGGAAGCAAAGTTACTGGGTTAAGCAATGTACAACTTTTTAATATCACATTGGGGGAACCCAGGATGATAGTTTTGTACCATATCAACCTGGCATTCGTCTGGTACTGTGTCTTGGATCGGGTAAGCAAATCTTCTATGGAGTGAGGTACCATAACAGTTAGAGGATGTCCCATCGCAATGCTCTCACTCTGATTGAGGCTCTGTCCAACCGCGGAAACATTTCTCAAACAGTTTGGTAAAGCAGCTGCAACTGGGTCCAAAGTAGCTGAAAAATATGCTACTGGGCTCCATCATGGACTTGAGTCAGAACAGACAAAGAACATGCATCATGCTCGTGACAAAACAACATGAAGGGTTTCGTGTAGGCAGGCAGTCCCAAAGCATGGGCTTTGCACAAACTCTCTCTCAAATCAGTAAAGGCTTTCACACACGCTTGATTTAGCACTAATGGAGCAGTAACTTCTTTGTGAGTCAGCTTTTGCAATGGCTTCAAAATAATTGAAAAGTTGGGAATCCACTGGCAAAAATAGCTCACCATTCCCGGGAACATTTTGACATCTTTCTGTGTAGCTGGGGGATTCATCTGTAATATGGCTTTAACCCTTTCTCTGGAAATTCTCCTAGCTCCCTTCTCAATTTGGTGTCCCAAGTATTTCACGTCTTTCTGACAGTACTGTACTTTCACTGGGGACACTTTGGGGGTCATTCTGACCCAGGGTCGGCGGGAGCACCGCCAACAGGCTGGCGGTGCCCCGCAGGGCATTCTGACCGCGGCGGTTTGGCCGCGGTCAGAAGAGGAAAACCGGCGGTCTCCCACCGGTTTTCTGCTGCCCACATGAATCCTCCATGGCGGCGCAGCTTGCTGCGCCGCCATGGGGATTCAGACACCCCATACCGCCATCCTGTTCCTGGCGGTTCGCCCGCCAGGAACAGGATGGCGGTATGGGGTGTCGCGGGGCCCCTGGGGGCCCCTGCAGTGCCCATGCCAATGGCATGGGCACTGCAGGGGCCCCCGTAAGAGGGCCCCACAAAGAATTTCAGTGTCTGCTTTGCAGACACTGAAATTTGCGACGGGTGCAACTGCACCCGTCGCACCTTCCCACTCCGCCGGCTCCATTCGGAGCCGGCTTCCTTGTGGGAAGGGTGTTTCCCACTGGGCTGGCGGGCGGCCTTTTGGCGGTCGCCCGCCAGCCCAGTGGGAAACCCAGAATAACCGCAGCGGTCTTCTGACCGCGGTGCGGTATTCTGGAGGGGGGAACTCTGGCGGGCGGCCTCCGCCGCCCGCCAGAGTTAGAATCACCCCCTTTATGTCAGTTTTTGGCAATAGTGTTGTACTTGCATGCCTCTTTTGTCTTTGATGCAACTAACAGATCATCAATGTACTGGACCAATGTCGATTGAAAAGGCATTTCCAATTACTCCAAATTCTTTTCCAGGATCTGGTTGAAAATGGATGGTGACTCTGAAAACCCTTGAGTAATTCTGCACCAACAGTAGACTCAATCCAAATATTTGAAACAGAAAAGAAATTGGCTATTCTCTTGAAAATGTACAGAAAAGAATGCTTGTGACAGGTCCACTACGGTGAACCATTCAGAATCACATGGGATCTGAAACAAAATCACTGCTGGATTTGGCACTACTGGACAACATTTTTCCACAATATAATTTATTTTCCTCAAATTCTTAAATTTCCCACATGGCTTTCGCAAACCCATTATCGGTGAATTGCAAGGGCTGCTCAGCACTTCTTTCAAAACACCTTGCAATTATGGGAGCAATCCCCTCAATTGTGTCCTGAGTCATGTGATATTGGGGTATCTGGGGAAAAATTCCATTTGGCTTGACTGGGACCTTAACTGGCTCAACTCCTCTGATTAAACCAATGTCTTTTCTGTAAAATCCCACACTTTTGTTTTAACCGTTCCCTGTAAGTCAGAAAGAAGCTCTCTCACCTCAAATACTGGAAAGAAACTGATCAAAGGGTACTCCTCATTCACTGCGTCACAATCTGTTTCCGTGGGTAAGCCATCTTCATCATCACTGTTTGTCTGAATGGCAATCCCATCATTCAAGCAAGTAATCAAATATCTTGTCTTGCATAGCAAGTCTCTCCCTAGTAAGGATACTGGACTCGAGTAACAAACTACGAATTTGTGTAACCCTTTAAAATTTCAAATTTTAACCTGAACTGGTTCTGTGATTGGATTTGTCAAATACTTCTTGACAACTCCTATAATCTGCACTGTCTTCCTTGAAAGGGGCAAGTTTGGAACCGCTGCAGTTCTCACTGTCGAGGGTGTAGCTACTTTGATGACCAAAAATGAGACTTTGTGACCATCACTTTTCCCTTCACATATGGACCTTTCTGATATACTTCTAATGAAGCATGCATTCCTCTTCATCCGAACTTTCACTCACCCAATCATCATTCGCTTCATCCTCACTGTGTAGTGGAAAATGGTGTACTGTGTTATTACTCTGGTTAAACCTTTGACCTCTGACCTGCTGAGGAAGCATAACCTGCTGCTGCTCCATTGGGGCTTGAGGTATTTGAATTTGTTGCCTAGGTACCATTTGCATTTGAGGTTGCATTTGCTGCGACAGGGGCATCTGCAAATGTGGCATTTGCACTTGCTGCATGGGCTGAAAACTTTGCATCGGGTTCACATTATCTTGGAAATTTGGATTTTGACCTCTCATTCTCGGTCCTCTCATGTTTGGGAAGTAATTGATTTAATTAATTTGCTGAAAAACACCTTCCTGACCTAACATCGGACACTCTCGTTTCCAATGTCTGAGGCCTCCGCAAGCGTGACATGGTAACAATCTCTTCATTCCTTGCACATCATTTTGAACAACTGTATTCAAATCTAGACCACGATTCACTTTTCCAATTCCACCTCTACCTCTACCGTTCACCTGGTTCTGCAACTGCATTTTTCATTGCTGCTGCTGCTGCTGTTGTTGTGGAAAATGTTCCTGCATCCCTGTATGTGCAGCTTTAATCTGCATCACCTTTGCCTTCTCCTTCAACTTTCTCTGCTTCAATTCAATCTCGTCACTACAGTACTTTGCATACTGCAATACTTCATCAATCTCTTTTGCTTGCCAACAAATCAAATGACTCTTAATCATAAGGCTAATTTCAGGTTTCAACCGTTCGATAAATCTGAACACAAAATGGATCATGTCTTTCGGCTCATTTGTTTCTGTCCCACTGTAATGTTTGAATGCCTGCAACAATCTCTCATAGTACCCATGTATTGACTCTTTGCCTTCCTGAGCTGACCTGTCTGTTCTCTGCCAATCAATATTCTTGGGTGAAATTCTTGTTTTTTAAAATTCAATCACCTTATATTAATATTTCATTACATCAGGAAATAGTGCACCTGTAGCTGGATCACTCTGAGGTTCTTTTGTTGGCCAATCTATATTCCTCTTGCACTCGACCCATAAGTCTGCTGGGACCACTATTTCTAACAGGGTGTTTAAGTCTTCCCACAGGTATTTAGGGCCAGATGTATCAAAGGGTTTTACCCATTTTGTGTCTATGGGAAAATGTGTTCGTACATATGGCCCTTAGTGAGTTTCACAAACCTATCCATTTGCTGATACCATTCCACTGGCTTCTCTCTCAACCTGGGATAGGCATTTGTAAATGACAGAATGTCACTCCTGCTCCAAAGGATATGGACCACATTTCCTCCCGGAATCTTTCTCATTGGTAATATTTTCACTGGGTCCTCAGCCTGTTGCACATTTACAGTAAGATTCCCAGAATCCCTTTTCCTTTTGTCTCTTTTCTTTATCCATCTGCCTTCCCACTTATCTAATGATCCCCATGTTTGAATGCTTCGAACCAGTTCTCTAATGTCAATTTTAATTGCCGGTATTCTCATGTTCGCAAAGTCTTTTGAGTTAAACTCTAACCTGTAACTCCTCTTTATGTGTTTTTTTTCTCAATTTCTATGTCATATTTTCCAGCTAAATCTGCTAATTTCTGATGTACTATTCCTGCTTTGTTGGTAATCAGTTGGCACAAGTAATGCAGCTCCTATTCTCTGTATGTGTCAACTCTGTTTAACCCCATCGTTCCTTTGATTAATTCTTCTGCTTCTAGTCTAAGTCTGGTCAAATGCAGGGCCCTTCCTCCGCTGGAATCACCTTGGGTGATACTCAGCTTTTTTTTCTAACCATTCAGTTCATTGTTGAGCTGTCAAACCTTGTAATGAAATGTTGTTATTACTTACACTTGGCCCTTGTAAGGTTAGACTCGGGGTCTCTGGGGCTCACCATAATTGGATTGGGACATGTCTCAAATCTTCCCTGATTATTTTGACGAGTCCTAAAAGAACCCAAATCAATTAAAGGACCTGTTCCCTCAAATGTCGATCTCATGGGGGGGGGGGTCATCATTTTAGCATTCTCATTGAATCTCTCCCCTTCTTCACACAGATTTAGGATTTTCTGCTCACTGCTCCTGTTATTTCCCTGGTCAAACAATGGTAACTGGTACTGACACTGCATCTGGACTGGATCTGGTATTTGACTTTTTCGGGTACATTACTCCTGTATTCTGATTTACCAATGCAGACATCTCTGTCTGGGATCCTGTTATGGGGGTGTATCTCGGGATGGTGGGTGCTTGCATTGGGGGCATCAGATTCGGTGTGCACTCTATCTGGGCCAAAGTCGGCATCTGGTAAACTTGTCCAGTCGGCATTACTAAGTTTGTGGCAGTATCTACAATTGGCACATCTGGATACATTTTCGGTATGTCCATCACCGGCATAGGCCTTTGAATCGCAGAGGTATTCAGAACATTATGGTTCACCTGTATCTGGCTCTGGGCTGAGTCAATTGGTGTCGGAGCTGTAGGGTCTACACTGGTACATGAACCTTTCTCATGTGATGAATATGGTGGAGGATGATTTCTCAGTAACTGTAAAATGAACTCATCATCATCTGAGTCTTCATCGCAAGTCAAAAACTTTCCAGACTCTGTCGATCTCTGCTCTTTGTCATCAGAAGAATAGGAATCCCTTTTTCTAGTACTCTTTCTAGTCTCGTTCCTGCTCTCTTGGGTAATTGCACGAAACAACTTAATTCCCTGTAAAGGCTCAGTTCTTCAACATTTCTGATCACTATCCCATCTTGCCTCAGCTAAAGTCTTCTCAGCCTTCCTCATTCTCCTCTCAAACTTCAATTGCTGTTGCTGTCTGGCTACTAGTTCCCAAATAACTAAAGCTTCGAACTGGACTGGTCTCAGAGGAGGTTTCGAATCATACAGTACTCTCCTCAAATTTGCCAAAATCCTCAAATGAAATGTTCCATGAGCAGGGAATGCTCAGCTCCCAACTCTGTCTGTTTCTTTGCACCATTGTTTCAGCCAAAGACAGGGTGCAGCACCTTGTTCTTCGAATACAATATAAGCAGGTGCACCTTCTGGCGGTGTAACTTCTTCTATTCTAGCTAGTATAAATGTATCTCGCCTTAAGGCACTCTTTAATGCTTTAAAAAAACATTTAATATGCAGTAATTTACGCTACTTTCAATCAAATCAGGAAGTGACTTTCAAACCCCAAATCGTTTTTGCCTACTGTAGGAAAATGCCACTGTTGGCATGGTTATCCCCCACTTTTTTCCTAGTGTTGATGCCAAACTTGATTAAAAGTGTGCTGGGACCCTGCTAACCAGCCCCAGCACCAGTGTTCTCTCCCTAAAACTGCACCTTTGCTTCCACAATTGTCACAGCTCTGGCACACAGTTAAGTCCCTTGTAAAAGGTATCCATGGTACCAAGAGCCCTGTGGCCAGGGAAGGTCCCTAAGGGCTGCTGCATATATTATGCCACCCTGGGGGACCCCCTCACTCAGCCCATGCACACTGCCCTGCAGCCTGTGTGTGCTGGTAAAGAGAAAAAGGCAAAGTCGACATGGCACCCCTCTGGCGGTGAGCCTCAGAGGCTCAAGCCTCCGGTTACAGTGCCCCAGGGCACTCCAGTTAGTGGAGATGCCCACCCACCCCCAGACAAAGCCCCACTTTCGGCAGCAAGTCTGGTGGGAAAATTAGGGAAAACAGGGAGGAGTGACCACCCCAGCCAGGACCACCCCTAAGGTGTCCAGATCTGAGGTGACCCCCTCCCTCCAGAATCCTTCATCTTGGTTTGGAGGACAGGGACCAATAGGGATAGGAATGTGCCACACTCCCCAAAGGGAGTGGGCACATGGAGGGTGTAGCCACCCTCAGGGACAGTAGCCATTGGCTACTGCCCTCTGACCCCTAACACGCCCCTAAATCTGATATTTAAGGGCCTCCCTGAACCCAGCTCAGCAGATTCCTGGGGACCTACAAAGAGAAGAAAGACTGCTAAGCTGAAAACCCCAGGAGAGAAGAAGGAAGACGACAACTGCTTTGGTCCCAGCCCTACCGACCTGTCTCCTTCTTCAAAGAACCTGCAAGAAGACCAGTGACGCATCCAGCAGGCCCTGCGACCTCTGACAACTCCAGAGGACTGCCCTGCCCTCCAAAGGACCAAGAACTCCAGAGGACAGTGGCTCTGTCCAAAAGAAACTTTCAACCAAGGACTCCCACCTCACTTTGGATGTGTGAGTCCTGACCCCTGTGCACCCGACACCCACAGCCCGTGTTCAGGTGGGCCACCCAGCAAGAAAGGGTCCCCAGGCGATTGGAAGCAAAAGCCCACCCTGGATTGACCCCTCCAAACCTCCATGATGACACCTGCAGAGAGAATACAGAGGACCCCCGCTAATTTGGTGCCTCCTTGACCTCTGCACCCAACCAGTCCCGTGTTGCTGGTGGTGGGTATTTGGGGTTAACCTGAACCCCAAACTACAGACTACCTAAAACCCAGAGATAAGAACTGTAAGTTGAATACTTACCTGTAAAACTGTACAATCTTTTGTTCCCCCGGGAGCTCTTGAAAATTGCAGTGTCCACTTTTAAAATAGCTTTTCTCCATTTTAAAGAAAACTGTATACATTGTTGATTCCATTCAAAGTTCTGATTATAACTATGCAACATTTTATGTACGTACCTGCAAACTGAATTTTGTGGTTCTAGAAATAAATTAACAAAACACATTTTTCTATATAAAATTCTATTGGTCTGGAGATAAGTCATTGAGTGTGTGTTTCTTCTATTGCTTGTGCGTGTACAACAAATGCTTAACACTACCCATGATAAGCCTAACTGCTCGACAACACTACCGCAAACAGAGCAGTAGTATTATCTATTATTTCCTCTGTCAAGCCTCCGGGGAACCCCTGGACTTTGTGCACACTATATCTCATTTTGACATAGTATATACAAAGCCAACTTCCTATACCTACCTTCGCAAGCAATTGTGCTTCATGGTTGGCCACCAATCCGTTTGCGACCCTTCTCAATAACCAACCTATACCAGTGCAGTTCAAATGGCATCACACTCACACATACAGTGGCTGACAAAGCCTTTTGGCTTGCCCTCCTAAACTCAGATCCACGCAAAACTAATGCAAAATATTGCAAGCCCTAAATAATACCCAATACACAAATTTGTCTGCTTACTACAGATAGGTAACACAATCGCTTCAGACTCTTTACTGATTTTTCACTGTGGCATTTCACTGTGACAGATACTCCCTCTATCTCATTTTCACAGACTTGCAAGCAATATTTGACCAGCAAATTTCACTCTCAACTGATCATTGGATCCTCTTGGTGCACATAGGATTCCTCAAATCTCAGTCGAAAACCTATCACTCACTTTAACACTCACTCTTGAGTTTGTCAACCACACCCGATTGACCTATTAAACAGACAAATTACAGCATAAACCAAGTGTCTCATACACTTTTCAATACTCTGGAGTCTTAGACCACGCAGGGTCTGTATACCAAAAACATGTGGGCAATTTATTAGCACAAAGCGCCACACACGTGAAGTTCGACGTGTTCCCTACACTCACTCATCGAGGTACACAAACTCTTTAAACAACTTCATTTGGAGTACGTTGACTCCCTAAACCCTCACAAACATCACAATTCACCTGTGATTTGCTTAAGCTGGGCAAGCGCAAAACCTATTTCATTCACACTGTCACTAGAACGCCGAGAACATCTTCAAACAATCACTGGCAAACTCCAAGGATTTGGTAAAGTCAGGGTAAATTCTTAGGAAGACATTTTCTCTTCTCTTTGTATCATCGAATCTAAAAATCTTAACCTTTACCAACTTTCTCTTACCAATTCTAAGAATTATTTTGATCTCTTAAGGAGACTACCCATCCGACTCTTCTACCACTTCTAAGGAAAAATGCCTTCTGATAGCCTCTCAAGGAGACAGACCATCAAACCCCTTTACCTTTTCTGGAAAGAAAACTGACCTTATGATGGGCTCTTAAGGAGACTAACCATCCTACTCTACTTCCATTTCTGTTAACACATCAGTCCTTATTTGGTCTTTTATTATTAATTTATAAGGGGATGTGTTATAGGTCGATGGACGTTTTGACTACGCTTAGAGTGATTTCACCGTAAATCTCAAGTTCAACGCAAATACAACATCATAATCAATAAACATCGGCAAAGCTCTTTAGACTCATTAATTGTTACACACCATAACCCATTTGGTTATGAATAACCATACCATTTAGTAAAAGTTATAATGTTTATTTCCCAAGATTAACAATGCTAATATAACGTAAATCAATCTCAAAATCAACTGATAAACATACACGAACAACACTGGTTGACCAAATCTTCTAAAAAATCTCAGTTTAGCTAAAGGCATGGACTATCAAGCAGTCTAGAATCACGGTACAAATCAACAAGAACAATTGTGCATTAGAAATAGCATACATTGAGATTTAGCAAAAGTACATAAATTCTTTTAGTAATGATCTGTTAGCATTTTCTGTGTATCCCTCTCTACCTTCAGATTAGAATAGCATGTTTGGCCTTCATGCAAAACAGTTTAGTAAAAAAGATAATTTGGAAAACATCTAACCATGGCTCTAACAAAACAGCAGTTGGTACATAAAAACAATTCACACATCTGTAAACAAGACAATAGCATTTTCTTATACCTCTCCTCAAATGGATTGGCAAGCTGCGATTCTCGTTGTCAGTTGGACATCCGTCTGGTCTTCTTCATCAACACAACAGTGAAAGGGAATGGTTCAGACACAGGGGGCTCTACGCAATCTGAACCATTTCAGAAGCAATCACTAAGGACAGCATCAAATTCATTTAGCCATCAAGCTTCAAGTTAAATTTAAGAATAAAATCATCAGGAAATGCTCAGCTCCCAAAACAGAATAGAATGAGCGCGCTTCTCCTCTGTGCAGTCAGGCTAAGTTAAAATCACCTAAAGAACTTCCCACATTGTAATTGGTCAGAAAATCGTACGTTTGCAGTCAATCCAATAAGAATTAAACCCCAAATCAAAGATATAACTAAACTGTCTTTCACACGTTGATGATTGGCTCCTCTTCTCCTGTTCCCATCGTCAGGCTCGTCAGGTAACAATTTTGTAGCACTCCGTACTCCGGTCAGTGCATCCGTTGTTGGTTTCTGGGAACATCGCTGTCTCCCACATCAGACTGTACAATGTATCAAATACTAATACAGTACATTCTAGCAAGCGGTTTTCATGAGTAAGTTAAAGAAATTCTGCTACCGTTTGGTCAACCCAGTGTGAACAATACATCTCTATTTTCTGCACATGCATTCTCACGTTTTCATTCAGACATTGCAGTTTAATATGAGCCTGTGCAAATTAGGCCCAACCCTTGCTAACGTAAGGCCTACAGTTAATAAGCGAATACATAACATTAAATCATTACAATAACACACTTCTATAATTTCTCTACACATACACTTTGAGTAATAATTAATATGTGTTCTCTAAAGTCATTACATATTTATGGCAGCCACTCAAGTGGGCACATTGTCCAAGTTGCACATTATTTTCTATGTTAACTAAATTCTATGCAAATTCATAACTCAAAATACATAAAATTCATTAGTAATTCAGCGTTCACAATCTATGGAATAGTTATTTTAATGTGGTAAATCTGGCCTATTTTTAAAATGGCTATCATATATGCTATTCTGGAAAACTGTCTTAGACATAAATGATGCCATGAATTATCAGCATAATTCTCAAAATCCTTATCTAGCCAAGTGCTCAAAAAGAAGTCACAGCTCTACTTCAAGCTTTACTTGAAAACAATTGCTTTCTTATAGATACTCAGGCTGCATGTATGCGGCTTGAGTCCATTATGGATGAATTATGGAGAATCATGGACCAAGGCAATGTTGGTGCGATCTTTCTGCCAGATTCATGACCATCATGCTTCAAAGATGGAACTTGTACATCATCCAAGATGAAACACTGGCAGGGACCCAAATATTTATTTCCAGCCAAACTCAAGCAGCACAACTTGTCCAAAACAAATCCCCTGCAAGACCACTACATTGTCATGTTCCCCAGGGCTCTTCACTGTTTCCCCTCTTATATAATGTTTACCTGCCCCATTTTCAAGATTTCTACAGTGTTATCATTTTAAAATTTATTGATAGGGGGTTACAGTGAACATAAACCTAATTCAAAAGGAAGACCCCTCCTGTATGCCAACAAGTACTGGAAGATGTGGTTTAGTAGCTGAGCGGCTGTCCTTGAAATGCAAGAAGCTGGGCTCAGGCTTAGATTCTTGGTTCAGTATATGACTGAAATCAAGTGATTCTGAGCAATTACATAAATGATGTGTGCTAGGAACTGTAAGAGGCAGAATTAAAAACATTTTTCTACTGTGTTGGCATCAGCTAACTGGCAAAATATGTGTTTTTTCAAATTTCCTTTGGATTTACTTTCATGTGCAAAGATTGTTTTGAGCTGGAAAGTTGCCTCAAAGTAATGTGAAGTAGTGCTTTTCTATAATTTGCATTATTCTGCCTCAAAGGAGCATTCCATGGGTGGTACCCGGACATCTCTATACAACCACTCATATGTTTTTGATGCAAACCCTATCTTACAACGATTATAGGCAAGGTTCTGCACCAAAAAATAATGGCACTTTGAAGCAGGTCAAAAAAGCAGAAATGTTTTTATTTCTCTTGACCTTTCCGACTTTGCATGTATGCTGCACAGCACACATCAGAAGCCAGCAAATGTTCATGTTGTGTCTAAGGATGGTATTTTGTACTGGAAGGCTATCCTTCCAATACAAAACCTAGTGATAGATATCAAACACACACCTTTGCACTACAATACAAATGTGTGTGCATTGCGCTAGGCAGTATTATTTGTGCACCAGCGGCAGGGACAGAGTAGGATAAGGCTGTATCTCTGTAGATATGGTGCTTTCTTTCTCTTTCTCTCTCTCCGTCACGCAATGCAGCACAGAAACTTTGGGTGCCACCCTGCATTCCATGGCATGTTTCTAAATCTGGACCCATATGTGTAAAATACAGTGTAATTTGAATGTCTAAATCCCAACTTGTCATGGCCTTAATCATGCAAGTAGTACCTGCCAGCTGTCCTGCCCTAGTGACCTACCTGCAAAGTCTTTGCAGACGCATTTCTTCCTTCGCAGGAATCAATGCCTGACAAGGTCAATTAATCTTTGGACCCAGCATAAGGGTGTGGAGGATAAGCCACTAAATTTAAATTAAAACTAATTCAGTCACACAGTATGACCAATGTGGCCACACAAGCAAAACTCCATTCGGAAATAAAGTTAAGGGGTTTTATTTCAAGCTTAAACTCAAAGTCATGTAGACAGTTCTCAAGACAAAGTTATAAAGATACAGGCCCTCAATACGACTTTGGCGGTCTTTTGGCAAGACCGCCGCAGTGTCTGCCGCCAAAAGACCACCAGTGTTGGCGGTATCCCACCCACCGTATTAAGAGTCCACAAAGTATTCCACCTAAACACAGACACAAATCTGGCACCACCAGGGCATAAGAGGCCAGTAAAAAGGCGGTTGCACCACCTGCAACGCCACGTGACAACTTTCCACCCACCAGATTACAACCCACAAATCAGCACAACGGTCTTTCCATGGCACTAAACCATTGGCGGTCCGAACCGACACGCTCATAACTCACTCCTGTCAGAATACAAAACACCACATTGGACAGTTCGGATACCCCACACCGGACACACATCCACACACCAGGCACACCTATTCACAGCACTATATAACACACCCCAACACAACCCACAATCCTTTGGCCAACTAACGAATTACACATGCCCCGTGAAGCCACAATTCAATCATAAAGCATAAATACAGTACACCATAGGCACTCATACACTTCAGACTCACCACATACCGCACCACAGCACCACCAACACCATACACACATCACATCTAAACAAAACCGCCACCATCTATCACAACTCACTGGCAAACACCCAGTTCCACCAAGCACCTCACACTGCACCCCACACACACACCTCCCCACAACACAACCACTATGTCACGCCAAAAGCAACCGCGGTACACTGATGAGGAGTTGCGGGTCATGGTTGACGAAATCCTCAGGGTAGAGCCACAACTCTTTGGAGCACAGGTTCAGCACACCTCCATAGCCAGGAAAATGGAGTTATGGCAGACAGTAGTCGACAGGGTCAACTTAGTGGGCACCCATGCACGCACAAGGGAGGACATCAGGAAGAGGTGGAATGACCTACGGGGGAAGGTGCGTTCCATGGCTTACAGGCACCAGCTGGCAGCAATGAAGACTGGCGGTGGGCCCCACCTCCTTCGTCAGAGTTCACTTCGTGAGAGGAAAGAGTCTTGGACATCCTGCATCGTGAGGGCCTGACTGAAATACCTGGAGGTCTGGACTCTGGTGAGTAACTAACACTCCCCTGCTTGTAATTTGTCCTGTCCAGCATGCTTCCTCACCATCCAATCACTACCCAAATCACTCCATCTCCCACAAAACCTCCCACCTACTCACCTAATGCCCCTCTCCTGCATGCTACACCGCCACCCACCCCCAATGCCCGCACACTCTCTGCCAAGTGTACGGATAGCACTGCCAATAACAAACACTACGACTCCCACAATGCACCAGCCCATTCACCACAAAACCTGCATTGCGCACGTCACACCTGTTGCATGTATGACAATTTCACTAGCTACAGCAACTGGATGCTTTGACTGAGGACCACTACATGGCAATGAGAACAATGCTATGACACTACACAATAGAAAACTAGCCAGACACAGCACTATCACCAATCCAAATGGCCCCTAATCCAGGCACACTACCCTGAAATGGATTAATCCATAATCCATGCACAACAGGCACAGACAGGAATAGGACTAATAACCTTGCATCCATACATACCCACCTCCCATTTGTACACCATGCTGCAATATACAGCCATTCTCAATCACATACCTAGCAAGCCAGAATGCCCATCAGCTGACAGGGCAAACCTGTCATATGAACCATCACACAGGAACACAACCAACCCACTGAGCTAAAGTGACCAGACCCGATGCAAACAAGGCCAAGGAGCATGGTACACATGTCTCAATCCATCATCCACAAACAATGTTAGCAGTGCTGCTGGGAATCAAGTCAAGGCACTGTATGCATCAGACTAACAACCATACACACCTACAACATGTAACACTCTCTCACTCCATCCACAGGTACCCCCGCCACAGCAACAATAGAGAGGTTACCAGAGACTGCCAGCCCTCCTCATGATGAAGGCCCCAGTGAGGACAACACTGCTAGATGTCTGTACAGAGATGACCTACCTGCCCATCTGGGAGCCCTGGTCAGTCTACCACTCCCTGCCTCACCCTGCCCACACCAAATCCTCCCCCACCTTGTGGCAACAACAACTCAGCCAACCCTTCATCCCAAAATCTGTGCCCCAAGGACCGGTCAATCAATAGTGTGCCCCACAGTACAGGGACCTGTGTCAACTCCTCACACCCAAGACAATGAAGGTTCTGGTGAAACTGGGAGTGGGCACACCATGCCAGGGGCACAGGGACATGGGGACAGAGTGGAATGGGCCACAATCCAGTAGGCAGTGTAAAGGACTGCAGATGGAGGTCTCCTTTGCAGCAGACCCAGTACAACAGGTATGTGCCAGGGCAGATGTAAGGGAGTCACTAGTGTTGCCATACACCAGAGGAAATCTACACATCCAACTTGCAAAAAGACAATTACAGAGATCCCCATCAGGATAGTAGGCATGGTGACAGCTAAAGCACATATGTAGTCCATAGTGGGCATGTCCAGTGTAGCAGACAACCAAACAGGGCATGACAGATAACACCTCTACAGCACCAGTCGCAGGAAATACATAATCAAACAGTGTACATGGCATCTCTCATGCGCTGAGCTCCACAATGTGCACAGTAAGCAAAGGATACAGAACATACATGCCTCAAGCATAGGTAGGAGTGTCAAAGATAAACAGTGCAGAGTCAGTAGCTGGAATGACATGAGAAAAGGACAATGCAGGACACATTGCACAATACTGGCCTATCCATGAGAGATGTGATGCATTCAACCTGCAGAGAGTACACATCTCAGAGAGAATACGTTACTACTCTGCACCTTACATGCAATCAGTCACCTCCCACAACACACACATGGGGAAATGAACACATTACACCACCACTGATATACCAAATCAGGAGGACCATAGATAAAAACCTATATTGAAATACCAGACCTGCAAATACACAGACAACATACCTGTATGTTACTGGAAGTACTGCTTGAAGAGCTCAGCCCTTGACTCAGCTCCACCTTCCTCCTCTGCCTCCTCATCACTTTTCATGTCAGCATCACCAGCCACTGATCCAGCTGCCTCTTCCTCCTCAGCTCGTAGCGGTATCTCACATCTCAGGGCTAGATTGTGAAGCATGCAGCAGGCTACTATGATCTGGCATACCATTGGGGCCTGTAGAGGAGGGCACCTCCAGATGTCCTTCCTGTTACATGCCTTGTCCTGCCGTAGGCCTCATTGAAACAGTTTTCCCCTTCAGTGGCAGGGTACCTCACTGGTATTAACAGCCAGGGAAGGTTAGGATAGCCAGGGTCACCTGTGTGCACAGAGGTAGGACCTGTTACAGGATGAGTACAGCCACAGGGAACATTGGTATGACAAGTGCCATAAAAGGGACATACATCCAAATGCTTACATACTTATGAGCCAAACCCTCTCCCTCTGTAGACGTGTCATCATGTGGGGGACATTGCTGTTCCTCGGAATGTAGGAGTTATGCACAGTTCCAAGAAACCTGGCTGTCACTTGGGAGATGTATTGGTCTGCCACGCACACCACCTGCACATTGATGGAGTGGTAGTTTTTCCTCTTCCTCTACACCTGTTTATTGGCACTGGAAGGGACCAACGGTATAATGGGTGCCATCTATGGCCCCTATCACATGAGGGATGTGTCTCACATCATAGAAGTCTGCCTTCACATGGGCCACATCCTCTCATTGGGGGAACCTGATGTAGTTGTCCAGGTGTTTCAACAAAGCATAAAGCACATCCTTCCACACAAGACTGAAAATGGGCTTTGACATGCCTGCTGCCAAGCCCACTGTCATCTGAAAGGAGCCTGTGGCAAGAAAATGTAGCACTGACAGAACTTGAACTGTAGGAGGGATGGCACAGGGATTACATATGGCAGGCAATAGATCTGCCTCTAACTGGGTAGATAGTTCCATGATGGTCTGACGATTCAGATGATAGGTCTGAATTATGTGCCTCTTCTCCAGGGTTGCAAGGTCCACTAGCATATGGTACACTGGTGCATGTTTCATTCTCCTCAGGACAGGGTATCTAGGATGGAGAGGAGAAATAGCACTATGTGAAATGCACACCACAATGTTGGCACAACACACCTAACACTGTCCACATGGAGAACACTGGTGGCACATACCATATTGAGGATGCTGAAGCGGCATGGACTCCTCCCTTGATGCACATTGCCGTCCCTGATCAATAGTGTCTGACATACATCAAATGTGTCAAGTTCCATATATGGTACACTGACCTGTCCTATACTGAGTCTGTATGTGGTCATGCTACATAACTATACAGTGACATGGCCAATCAGCCGACGTGTATCTAGACATGCTGATTATCAAACACCCAGACACATAGGGTCACTGTGTCATGCATCTCACATGTATGTGCCAAAACATAATGGCACCACTAAGGCCTACGCCGCTATCTGCTGTATAAGGTGTATGGAGCACTTATTTTTCTGCATAATGGTATGATATGTGCCTAAAATGGCAGCCACATGACCTGCAGCGCTGGACAGGTTGCAGTGACCTAATTCCGCCGGCGTCTGTCGTCATGGCAACTGCCATGCAACTTCATACTGAGTAACATTGCTGCATATTGAAGACTGGGGCCAATGGCGATCACCACCGGCGGTGACGGTCAAGTACGCGGTGGCGTGACTGCCATTTTCTGCACCCTAGCTAACTTGACTCCTGACACTCTAGCAAGCAAGACCTCCACGAGCTGAGCCGCTGTGTACTGTCTCTGGGAGCCATCATGCCACATCCTGCAGGTCATAGGGCCTCCGCCTTCACCCCAGAAGAACTAGAGAGGCTGGTGGAGTTCCTACCCCTGTATGGACAGCTTTATCGAGCACCAGAGGACCAGGTGAGCCCAATGCCATAGTCATGTGTGTGAGGGTGAATGTCGTACGTGTACCAGTCAGAGAGTACATGCATGGAGGGGGGGCATGGAGTTTAGGCGTGTGAACTGTGAGGATGGGTATGTGTGGGCATTTGGTGGGTCTGATGTTTATAGTCCACTGCTGTTGGTATGGTCCTAGTCTACATAACTTTCTCCTTCTGTCTGTGTCACCCAGGCAGGTCAACACCCATCAAAAGAAGGGGATTTGGTGTGCTATCATCAAGCAAGTGCGGACCCTGGGGGCCCAGGCCCGGCAGAGCATCCATTGTCGCAAGCGGTGGGAGGACCTGAGACGCTGGGCCGGGAAGACCGCGGAGGCCCAGCTGGGGATGTCCTCCCTACAAGGGAGAGGTACCCGTCGGACCCTGACCCCATAATGGCCTGCATTTTGGCAGTGGCCTACCCTGAGGTGGATGGGCATTTGAGGGCAGCACAGCAGACACAAGGGGGTGAGTACTGACTGTATTCTGCGTCTTGGCTGGCCATAATTGAGAGTGGGTGCCTAAGTGCTGCCAAAGGGGCATTGCAGTTAATGCTACATGTGCAACAGTTGGAAATGGGCAATAGGCACCTTTGCTGAGTATCTTATGTAGTTGTGTCCCCATGCTTTACTGCAAGTGGATTTTTATCTCCCTGTTCCATACCTCTCTAAATCTATAATGTGAATATGCACAAATGCATGGGCACATGCGTGACTCCATCCTGGCCCTACGATGAATGCAAGTGTCAGTAGTACCCTAGCATTGTGTATGACCAGCTCCAGTCATCTGCATCAGTGGCTCTGTGGTGTCCGTCCACTCCCATCTGTGTAGCCAAAATGTATATGCAACTGTTCGACTCTCCTTCCATCCCTGGTGCTATGTAGATCATGTACTGCAACTGGTATAGATCGAGGGTATGTGTAGGTAGGCAACCTAGGACACTGCCACATGTAGATGTGATGAAGTCTGATTGCACAGTTATAACATTCCTGTGGGCTATACTTGTGGGGATGTGTCCTTCCAAAGTATGGGTTGGTACTTGTGGTGGTAAGTGCCCTGGGAGATCCCTGATGTGTCACCATGGTGTGTATTTGGCATGTATTATGAAGCCCTATCTTGTCCTCTGCCTCATGCTGACTGACTGCCTGCTTCATGTCGACATGGATCGGGGGGCACTTGTGATGGCCTGTGACTCTTACAGCTTGGCTTGGCTATTAGGTTGTGGCAGATTAGGAGTGGTTTGGGTATTGCATGACACATCTGATGTGAAGTGTTGGGGTGTCTGACTGGTATTGGCCACATCTGAGTTGTCTTCCATGATGGCCTCACTATATTGAGTTGGCAGCCATGTGTAAGGACAGGTAAGTGTTGTGTGCTCAGTGTTTGGAGTTGTCTTCACTGTAATGAACATTTGACAGTGGACGTGCACTATTCAGGTGTTGTCACTGTAGGGGACAGCAGTGTACTGTTGTGTCATCTGCACATCCAATGGGTAATAGGGGTATGGTGAGGTAAGATGTGTAATCAGGCATGATATTGATGGTGCATCCAGGGCACGCTTTGCCAGCTTAAGAGGGCATAGGTTGGCATCATGGGGATGAGTCTAGTGGTGCTGGCCTACTTACGTATAGCTGTAGGTATGCGGGTTGGCAGCCACGTGTGGGAAGTAGTGACAGATCATGACATGATGTAGGTAATGTGTATCTGCCAATGATATTGCCCATGCATGATATTAATTGTGAACAATGTACATGTTTCGCAGTATCTATGGGAGGTGTATGTTAACCCTTTTGTCCCCTATCTCTCTCCCCTCCTCCTCTCTCACTCATTCATTGTGTACCTCAGCATCATCTGGCAGAGAAGAAGGGGCACAGGTGAGTGGGGAAACAGCAGCCCAGGGAACCCAGTAGGGTGGCACCACAGACTCCGAGCGACTCAGTGGGACGGAGGGTGAGGGGAGTGCCATGGGGAGACTAGATCCAACACCTCTTCTTCAAAGTACTCCTCCAGTGGACACTCCCTGGCGGTGGCGGACCCATCTGGGACCACCCCAGCACCATCTTTGTACGCCACCCCCCTTACTAGCACCACCCTCCCTGTAGCTCCCAACCCAGTTGCCCGTGCCCGCTCACCCAGGAGGGTAGGAGTCTCCTTCACTGCAGGCACCTCTGCCTCTGCCCCAGTCAGCCCTGCTACCCTCAGTGAGGAGGCTATTGACCTCCTGAGGCCCATCTCTGTTAGTCAGTCCACCATCGTGAATTCCATCCAGGAACTGGCAGCTCAAGTACAACACAGCAATGCATTCCTGGAAGGCACTCACGGTGTCATGACTGGCCTACAGAGTTTCTTTCATGCTCTGGCCAGCACACTGAAGGCGGCCAGTGTCCATTTGTCAGCCAACCCCTTCATCTACCTCTTCCCAGTTCCATACCCCTCTCCCCACACCCATCCAGAGCACACATTCACACAGGCATGCATCCACTGCAACCGACATCCACCCCAGTCACCACATCCTCACTCACCACAACCATCGACACCCTCACATGCAGCACATGTACCATACCTGCAGACACCACACCAACAGACAGTCACCCATCCAGCATGGCATCTCCCAGCACTTCCCCCCAAGACAGCTCAACGCCCGCACTCACCCACCCAACAGACACCCAGTACACACAGCATTCCATGCACGCACCTGCACCCAAGACACCCACAAAGACATATCTTACGACCACTCCCTCTCCCTCCACTCCCAAACCCTTTTCCCATGACGGCCCCTGTGTGCCAAAGAAACGTTTCTTGTATGAGTTTTTCCTGTCCCCTACCACTCTGCCACCCTGTGAGACCCCAGAGCCCTCTATGTCCCTCCCCAAGTCCAGCCCTACCACCTCAAAGTCCCCCGCCACCCCTGATAGTGCCTGTGTCCCTCCTCCTGCAAAAAAGTTGACACGCCTCCCAAGGCTAAGGTCCCCCCTCCGAAGGACAGACCTAAGAACCCCCTTCCAAAACCCAAACCCAAGGACCCACCTCCCAAGGCCAAACCCAAACTCAAGGACCCCCCCCTTACAAACTCCCCTTCGCCACTGAGGTGCATGCCTGCCTCCTTGATGCACCTACACTGTGGAGGTCATTTTGCTGCCAGGAGTCAAGTTGGGGCCCAGTGAGGTGCCTAATGTGCCATTGGCACCTCAGACATTGGACTTGCCTATTGGCTATTATTGTGCATAGTTTTATATTTCTATTTATTTTAAAGATTTAGTACATCTGGGCCAACAGGATGTTGGCATCCATTGAATACTACTTGTCCTACCTTTCTTTCTCCATGTCGGGTTTGTGTTTGTGATCCTTAGTTTGTGTGTGTCATGTGTGTGCGTTGGCTGTGCGTGCTGTTGTGCATGGCCTGCATGTGTGTGTGAGGCCCTGGCATCAGTCCCACTGTAATGGGTGTGTATTGTGTGTGTGATATGATTGTCTAGTCACATGCATGTGTGTAGCTATATTGTGTTTTTTTTGTGGTGCAATGTGTTATGTTGGTGTTGTGTGCCATTGTGTGGTTGTTGTGTGTGCGCTCATGTGTGTGGTTTTGGCTATGTCCTATGCGTTGCGTGTGGAGTGGGCGTGGTGTGACAACACATTCGTTATATGGGTATGTGCTAGATTTGGTTGGTTATGTGGTGTTCTTATATGTTGTTATGTGTATGTGTTGTGATGTGGAGATGTGCAGTGAGAGTGGTTGGCGAAGTGTATGTGTAGTTGCAGTTGTGATGTGGCTGTGTGAGTCGGTGGTGTTGTGTATGATTGTGTTTGACAGTGGTGGTGTTGTGTGTGTGGGGGTTGGTGTGTGTATGTCACATGTGTGTTGGCCGTGGTGTGTGTAGTTTGTGCGTGTGTGTATGTCGCAGAGTGGGTGTGTGGGTACGTCTATAGGTGCCCATCGCAAGGCGTCCCGGCTGTGTGTGTTGTGTGTGGTGTGTACTAATGCCTTTCCCTCCAGTGTGTGCTAGATGTGTGTACTTACGGTGGTTTTCTTTGTCACTGGATCAGGAGTGGTTGTATGAGCACAAACTGTGGGTGGACTTCGAGTTCGGGTTCCATGGCGGCTCCATTGACCTCTATGTTCCTGAAGGTAAGTGTTTCTTTTTATTGCATTGGTTTCCGCCAGGGTTTTGGTGGCAGTGGGACTGCGGCGGAAAACCCTGACGATGTGCAGCCTCATAATAAGTCCAGCGGAAACATGCTCCCCATCGGTCTGAAGGTGCCTACTGACGTCCGCGGCGGCCAGACCACACTGGCAGTACTGGCGGTGTATTGGCTGTATTCTGTTGTGTAGCCCCCCATGGTCATAATATGGCAGTTTCGGGACTGCCAGGCCGTTGACGGTACGGCTGCCGCCGCCAACATGGCGGTCTTGAGACGGCCAAACTTGTAATGACCACCACAGTATCACCAAGGGTTGCCCAAGAAAGAACTAGGCATTCCACAAGTACAATACAGAACATCATCAGAAACGCCTGATGTACAGAAAACAAGCACTGCTCAGTTCTAATAAGCATGAAGGCAATTTAAATCATTTAAGTTCATCTTAGCTTGGGCAGGAGAAAACCCTACAACTTTGCCAATCAGGGATTAACGTGCTGGGCAGAACACATGCAGGAAAAAGGCAAAAAGGACAAAAAGGGTAAAAATAATTTGGAAAAAGGAAATCTTGGGCAACAGGTCACTAACTAAAGTGGGCAAAAGATAAATACAAAGGGAAGGTGTTTCATAAGCTTGGTCCAGAGTCTTCTTCTTTTGGGTCGAGGAAAAACCTAAGGCTCAGCAAACCATTTCAAAAGGGGCAAGGACAGAAAGGACAGTACCTCTCAAAGTCCAAGGGTTTCAGCAAGCAGTATGGCAAAAAGGATTCTGATGTCAGTCCAGCTGGGGACCGGTATATTAAAGTTCATAGGGCAAGACAATTTGTCAGTCAATTGTTCCACAAGAAGTTGAAGATGTAACATCTGATAGAAATCAATCATGCAGCTCAAACTAAAACAATGGTGAGGATTCTCAAGACGTTCCTGAGAACGGTGTCCTTCTTTACTTACTCTCTCATGCAAGATTGCAACAATTGTATACATTACCAGTCCATAGCCCTAAATGTTCTGTCCTCAAGGACACATTTCCAGGCTCACTGTGTTTAGAACAATAGACACCTAATACCAAGCCAGCATTCTCATGAGAACAAAATCTGGAAGAAATGTTCACAATAGCAAGATGAATAGGCATTTTCTGCACAGTCATGAGTACAGGGCCTAACAGGCCTCACTTAGGCTAATGCAAGTGAATTAACTAGCACATTACATCATGCAAATAAAATACAATTACTTGCTTAAATTATAAATTCAACATTGAGCTTCTATTAAAATTCATGTTACAGTAAATTTAAAAAAATATATATCTATTAATACATTTCTGTCAATATGGCCCAGAACTATAATTCTCTGCATTTAAACACAATTTTAAAACATTTACCATTGGAAATCTAATTTTATTTTACTGCAGAATATTAGTTTACACTCTAAAATATTACATAAAGACAAATTAATTCTTCAAACACGAAATGTAATCTCTATACCACATGGGTTAATTAGTCTACAGTATATACACACTAATATGGCTTCTCAGTGCATCACTTTACAATCAAACGATTAGTACTTTGATTAACATAATGCATGAAATGTCACACTTAGATGATCACTGTGACCAGATGGACAGTACTAACATTTCTGCTACATCATCTTGCCTCTTGTCACCTCCCTGGTACACAACCCATACACGCCGTTTTTGTCTGGAGAGCTGGTGTAGGTAGAGTCACTTTCTGGACTGAGACATGTGGGTGCTTTGAGCCTGGACACTGACTGAACGACACATTCAGATTGTGGTCAGCCTTTCCACCCTATCATGTGACCTGGTTCTAATCCCATCCATTGCTCCCTACCTCTTGCAGTTCAATTTGATTTGTTTTACACCTCAATAGTGTTCTAATCAGAAGTACAACGCAGGCTCAAGACAGCCTGTGCTACTTTTCCCAGGCCTCCGCTGGCCAGACCACTGGCAGCGCCTCCATGGTTACTGCCACCTCACAGCTGGGCACCAAATTCAACTGTGGACCTTATTTTAATGCCCAACTGTGAAACACAAAGGTGCTTAAGACTTATGTATAATTATGCTAACCTATTTGCCTGCTGACTTCTGCCTGTCTGTTTTAATGCCCCGCCGATATGTACATTCTCAGTTAAGAAACCGTGAGCACCTGCTATCCATGTGCCTGTAAGAAGAATAAATAAATAACAACAACAACCCCCGCCACAACTTCCTCCCTCTAGATCGCCCCTTCAGATCCCGCAGTTGGGATGAGGGGCAGGGAATGTAAAGGAAGAACTGGTGTTGGTTTTATTGTACTATATTGTATGTACTTTTATGATTTTATGAGATTAACAAATAAAGTTAATACTGACTGACTGACTGACTAATTGATTGACTGGTGTTGTGGTGACACCACAATGCGATGTTCTGAAACCCCCCACAGTGCAGATGTATCACTGTGCCTACTCCCTCTACTCTTTACAGCCTACCCTGCAGTCCATACTCTGAGGGTTACTCCCTCCCGCCACGCTGTTCCGCCTATGCATGGATGTGAGGACTCCCGAGGTTTGAGACATCTTATCTGTTAGGATCTGGAAAAGGCGAGATCTACTTTCACTTTTGATCAGGGCCAGGGGGCATAACTCCTGTCCTCGGAGCATTGATCTCTGCAGGAAAGGCAGCGCTGGAAAGGGACCAGTGTCCTGTTTCCTTCGCAGGCTCTCTAATAGTGGATCTCTGCTTGGACATCACTCTCCGTGAGCAACCCCCAAGCAGGAATCATCCCACTAGGCACTAGGGAGTCGTTCTTTGTGGGAGAAATGGTCCCCTGGAGAAAAGCCATTGCTCATCTCCCACCAAGGGCAACACAGTCTTTTTGGCCCCCTGGGGAGCAGAGAGTGGTTTGCCACAATTCTGCCACCTTGATGATAGTGTTGAAAGCTACTAGACTACAGGGAATTCTCATTTTTGGGGTGAAGGTGTGGTCTCTTGGCTAGAATCTATGCCTCCCCCATCAAGAGTTATACAGGGTTTGTCCACAATCTGCCACCCTGGCGAGCCAAAAGCCCACTAGTCTCCAAAGGTACCCATCTGGTTGAAATTGAAAGGGATAGGGTTAGCCTGCCCTGGTATTATGTCATACCTCCACCCTAGAAGGAGCATAAAGTCTTTCCTCCCCTGGTGGGGGGTGATATGTAGGTTTTTTTCCCTAGAAAGCCCACAAGACACAAGTGATTTCCTATTTCAGGAGAGAAGAAGCAACCCTGTAGGCAAGGGCCAGTGCCAGTGCGTTCCTTCACCAAGGAAATTACAGTCTTCCTGCCCCACCTCCCACCGGGCTAGATTGGGAGGTTTTGCCCCAATCCGACCCACAGCGGAGACAGAAACCCCATTAGACCACAGTCTTTTTTTAGGTACAGGAAAGGGATGAGGATGGCCTATCCAGACATTGGGCGATGACACCAGCCCAGATTAGGTCCAACAGTCTTTGTGACCCCCCACCATCAGATAGGGGATTTTACCACAAATCTGCCCCCAGGAAGGCAGAAAGTCCAATAGACGCTAGAGATACATATTTTATCTTAAGGAAAAAAATATGGGGTGTGGACAGACCATTCAGGCATCAGGTCCGTCCACCACCCTAAAGCTCCAATAGTCCTTCTGCTCACCTGGGGCCTACAGCAACCCCAATGGCAAGTGAGACAAAATGTGGATTGTTTTGGGCATAGTTTTGACATATAGCCCAGGTGACTGGGCGGAAAGCCCATTTTGCTCTCACTTGCCATGCTGAATGGTTCCCCTGTTTTTGCCTCGGGGTCAGCTGGCAACTAGGAAATCCTACTATAGCCAGACATTTCTGAAACTGAGACACCCAGGGTAGTCCAGGTTGGCATGATTTGTGTGAACCCCACTATGTGTTCCTACCCAGAATGCCCAGCAAACCTCAAAGTTTGACTAAAATCATGCATTTTCCTCACAATTCTGTGGGGCTCCACAAAATTCCACCCGCCCAACTATTCCACACATCTGTCAAATAAAAAGTACCCCATTTGTGTGGCTGGGCCTAATGCCCTGAGAGTGACAGATCGGACCAGTGACCATGCAGACTTTGCGTTGTCCCTCTTTTGATCCGTTTCCTGTCACGGGCACTAGGCTTGTAGGATGTGGAAAAAAAATGGTGTACCTTATGGTGGCAAACGTTATGAAGACATTAGTGCAAAGTGCCCCAAACGTCAAAAAAGGGCTTTGCACTGCGGTGGAACAGCCTCAGCCTATTAATATTAGGTCGATATACAATGCTTTGCGGATCACCGACTATGTTTGTGCTAAAAATATATGTATTCAATTGTAGATGGCTAGCTATAAATTCACACAGGCAGGCTAAATTCATGGTTAAGTTGCCACCCCATGGAGGGAGAGCACGTGTCTGCATACTCCTTACTCTGTAAGCAAGCAAGTTTGAAACGTTTGAAAGCTCCAGACCCCTGCTGGTGCTGCGGGGTCATACTCACTTCAGATTGTGCTCCGTACACATGCTTAATAACAATGAACACATTTGCCCACGGTTTGCATTACATGCTTCCCTGCAGAAGTCATGTGGTTGGTGAACCAGTGAACACAAATAAGCCGGCATAGCGTTTTAAGATTTGTACTAATTTTTTGCATGATAGTTAAGTAATGATTTTTTTTATTTATTTGCGTGCCAGCTGGTTAGATGTTCACTTCTTTCAACTGTCCCTGTGAATGTATGCTAAAACAATTGGAATACAGCGAATAACAAAAAAGGTTTGAAAACAAACAAAAAACACCTAAATGTAGAACTTGTGCAAAACATCTAAGAACGAGTATTTGTAAAGGGCTTACCTTTGGGACATTTTTGGCTTTGCCAATGACTTTTGATGATGCTGTAAAGCAAAATATGCCTCGTGTCACAAGCCCACATAGCGTATCAATAATCACATAATTCGATAGGCGCATGCATGCGCAGTGATGCATGTACGTACCGACTGAATGACGAGGGCGTCACTCTATTAATTGTTTTTACTGATCCAAGATTGCAGGCACCACTTTGAAGGATAAATTCAAAATACATTATCAATTGAGCTAAAACACATTCCTCCAAGAGTTTAAAAAATAAGTATTTAAAGGACGTAAGTGGTGGCCAAGCAACAGAGCAGAGGCGGGTGCAAGCAATGGGGATGGTGGAATGAAATTAAAATAAAACTAAAGCTGTGTAGGCAGAGAAGGGATAAAGGAGCAGAAAAGCATCACAGGATGGAGAGAGCAACACAGATTGCAGGAGGATTTGGCAGCAAGAGAAGCACACAAGAGAGTGTGCAACTTTGGGGCAGGTATTTCGCGTGGGCGAAGCACATGAGGGAGTGATCTGGAAAACACCTGCACTGTTATGTAGTGGTTAATAATAAAGAAAAACGTAGTTCGCTAAAAGTGAGCAGTCAGGGATACAGACCAGCCATTCAAAGTCGCAGTAAAGAGGCTATGCTCCAGGGGAGGGCCAAACACCAAAAAGAGAAAGAAGAGTCACTGAATAAGGTGCTAGGAAATAACAGTGGCAACAAAGCAATCAATGGATGGGTTCCAAGCCTACTGTAATTTTTGGGGATAGTGCACAAGAGGTGTTTTGAAACCAGACAGCTACAGCTGCTTTGTAGATGAGACCTAAGAACAGGTAAATGGAAAATATTCAAACTAATTTGAAACAAAAACTAAAATGTGAAGAGGCAAACTATAAACTGGTGAAATGTTAGCACACCACAAAATATTAGTCTAACTCATTTAGATCATTAAAAAATATCAATTTAAATAAGCTCTGCATGTTTTTCTTCCCCTGCAGACACCCATGCTTACAACATTCTCTAGCATGTTTTATTGCAACTTTGTCCTTTCAGTGCTATGCAAATTACCTTTTATTATGTAGTTGTTTTGTGTTTTAGGCGTTATATTTGTCACTCTTTTTGTTTCTATATTTTGTGATTTACGTGCTCGCCTTTAGTTGTTCTCACAAATTATTGTCAAAAAACACCACCCATCTCCATTTGTCCCTGTGGAACGTCTCTAATATTTCCAGTTAAACTTTCTACCTCTGTCTTATTCCACAACTTTTATTTCGCCTCTGAGTGAGCGTGGGTGCAGGAGTTTCGCTTCGTTCTTGTCATTGTTTATTCTTTTCAGCTGGGCGTGTGATAAAATAATGGTTTTACTTCCTCGTCTAATTTGCAAAGCAGTGTTCAATGTGCGTCTAAGGAAGGAAATATCCATACAAACAAGTTCACCTGTAATTGTGCGGAAGCTAAAGGACTGTGCGGTTGTTCACAGCAGAGCCTACACATATCAATGGGGGGAGTAGGGATTCAGTGAAGGGTTATAAACCCCTCTGATCTGCAGTCCACGGATGATTACAGACAGGAATACTTACGAGTTTAGGAGACCCACAACTACCAGATCTCGTGTAAGGACCCAGAAGGAGATTTTCTTACTGAAATAAGACCCGTGGTTATGGAAACCACGCTATCTGATTAGAAAATAAGATGCAAAATTCTTGTTAACCAAAGACCCCCAAATGCCATACTTTAGACTCTCCTGAAGATCCACAAACCCACGAGATCTCCAGGGGACGTCCTACATTGTCATGCATGGGGTTGATACAAGAGCCTGCAATTGGTTCCTAAGGCTTTTGGTATCTAACAAACAATAAGGAACCTTTGAATTTACGAGCTGCCATTGCGTTTGACCAGGAGATGAGATGCTGATTGTCCTCGACATAGAGGCCTAGACGCTAGCATCAATCAAGGGGAGATTCTATTTCTTAATAATGGAACTACTCAGCCACTCTGAGTGGGAAGACAGGACACCACTCCGTTCCATAACGCGCACACATCGACCTCGCGAGGGTTTCTTTTGAGTACGATCGTATGTTGTTGTTGAGTAGTAGAATTTATCAAGGCATCCGATTTATGTTGGAAGCTTTATTGTAAGTAAAAGGCCAGCACGACCGCTCGCAGGGGGCGTCTGACACACTGATGTCTAGCGTCTCACTGTCCACCACCCCACGCACACATTCACATCTAGCACAATAACACTGGATCCCAAGGTAAACACCCCAGTTGTCCCCAGTGTGGCAGGCCTATACGTACACCAGTTCGACATAGAATTTATCTCGAGTGAGAATAATCCTTCCAAGAGCCACCTACTCCTCCAGCGTAGATAAAGGGAGGATGTTCTAGGCACGTGAAAAACTGACATGGACTTAGCCACTTAGGATGAATAAACACTTGCAAGGGATTATTTAAATTCACACACACTATACCGAACTATCTTTTTTGGACCCAGAACCAGTGCTTAATTTGTGCTTTCTGTTTCCGGTGCTGAGCACCGGCACTTATTTTCGAGGGCCGGGGCTTATTCTTCTGCCTCAAGCATTTACTGCGAGCAAAAGAGGCATATGGGAAAGACGGAAGAAGGGAAAACTAAAAAGCGTCACATAGGGAGAAAGTAGAAAGTTGTAGGATGAGCTGAAGGGGCAGGGGTGGCCGTAAATGGATTGAAGAGGCTCGAGATGGCTTCAGGATTACGCTGCCTCAGTATTCAGTGCTGGCAGATTTAATTACAGCAGCCTCGTGTTTAAGAGAAGGGCTTTGAGCACCGGCACCTCTTAATGTACAAATTAAACACTGCCCAGAACGCATTCTAAGGGAGGGCCTTCTCAGCACAATGACCATAAACCGACAGAAAGAAACAGTGTATTACTTTTGATATTTCCACCAGTAAACCTAGAGGGAGGATCTCCCCTATCGACAGCTTCTGAGAGTTAGATGGAACTGCTTTGTGAGGACTAATTTGGAGAATCAGACAGACACCTGAGCTGAGAAATTACAGTTAGGACCACAGCAGATCATTCAAAAAGTCGAAAAAATGGCAGCCAGTAACAGGGAAGCCCCGTTAGAGACATATCCTACAACAGGAAACAGAAGACTCATGTGTAACTACACATAGCCCTGTCTCGAACATCAACAAACCTGTCAATAGAAATGCCATATACTTAACTCAACAATGTTCTTCTTCAAAAGAGTCGCAAGTTTACGCGATCGCCTCACCTATAGCAGCCCACCGAGGAAGAAACCAGCCCGCAGCAACATGACACTGTTGCATTTACCACAGGTTAAGGGTTATTTCCTTTGTGGCAAATGCAGCACGTGCCACTTCACAAAACCCACAACAACTATTGACTTTGGCATACGGGAACCGTGGCAACTCAGATAACTCACCAGCTTCAACTCAGAAATGTAATACAAATGATCACCTGCCCCGGTGGCCTTTGGTACACAGGGATGACGTCAAGCTAGATAGGCATCTGCATAGGTAAGCACAGAAGCAACAGTCAGTGCAGATGTAATACCACATGCACGACCAATCATTTCATCAGTGTGGGACACAAGGGAGAATGATCTGCTGTGGGTCATCATAGACAGACCACAAGCACAAGGCCTGTTCATGCCGATGACTCAGCTACTGGAAGAGCAGAGATGGATATGTTGCATTCATTCACATCCAACTGGTCTGAATGAGGATAGTCAATGGACCCTTTTAAATAAATAAATGGTCACAACATGATCCTTATACAAAAGCATAGGGCACAGATCTGTATGTCATTGCTTTCACCATCACCGACCACCAGGTTCTGACCACATCTCAGCACACGGGCCCCCACGACACCACCTCACAGTAATTCAGTCAATTATTGATTGCATCTGACGGGGTCTGCTTGTAATCAGGCCCCTGGAATATAGGGAGTCTCCATCAATGTGCCTGGGTACCACCAGTGCAAGTCTTTGAGGCACTGTGATGATCAGTGTATGTGATCATTAAATGGCACCTCCTGCTTGCCTTAAATGCCCCCATGGCAGGGGCGCAACCAGTGCTTAATTTGTAAAAAATGTAAGTGCAGGGTCTTCATCAAGAGCTCATTACAACTTGCACCACCCATTGCCCCCGCTAGTGCTGCCGATGACGGTACCAACTCCTACAAGTGTTACAATTCCAGGCATTGAAAGTTATAAGTATGTCTTGGCTGGCAGGTATTAGTGGTTTTAATGTAAATTGAATTAAAAAACAACTATTGTTGTACTCTTCTCTAAATTAGAAACAGTGCCACCATGTGGCAGACTGTCAAAGTTGCAGGCGTTGATAATTAGGCACCGGTGCCAACCACCCGAAACCACCAGCTCAAAATAAGCACTGGGCATAATACAGGCACCTGGTGCCCCATCCATCTGGGGGGCCCCCAATGCTTCTGGGGAGGGGCCCACTGAAGCCAAAACCAATTAATATCTGTGAGATATGGAACAGAATGGCACCCCTCATTCTTTCTGCTGGGGGGGGGCTCATAATTTTGCTTTATGACCCTGACCCAAGAATTCTTCTTCCTTTTATAAACACTCCGAGATTATATTATTAGGCAAATATTTAAAAGATGCAAATAAAAGCACATTACACCATATGTATCTTCTCCTAAGTAGATAAAAATACATTTAAGAAAAATGCAGAAGGTATCATGCTTATAGTCTACGAGTAAAATGAAAATAGCGCAACCAAACCACGTTGAAAAACTGGGAGGAGAGGCTACAAGATAGTTCTATTGACGTTGAATAACATTACAGTTAAATTGGGTATCAGTACAAAAAAAGCAAAAAAGTACAGATAATCCCTATATGCAAGTGTAATATGTTCATATCTGCTATGTTTTTTGATTTCTATATCCTCTTGGCTGTCAGCCCAACCTTCCCTGAAACGAGGCCAAGAATAGAGATGTGCGGTGTTTTATTTTCTAAGAGCTTGGTCATCACCAAATACTCAGTCATTGCTCTCCAACCAAACGCTTCAGTAGGAAATGTAATGCCGGCATTTTCCCAGCTTTGAACTCTGACATACCTGGGAACTGAACCATGTGGACATAAAGGGATTAATTAGCCCAGGATCACACTATGCTGGAGAGGAAGGAGCCAGGATTTCTTGTTTCAGGGCCCAAAAGGTCAAACGTAGCATCAACATCAAATGCCATTTTATTTGAAATCCAAATGAGTGTTTAGATTATTTGAGCATTTAACAAGTGCATGACTCCCTGTGACATAAAGTAGACCACTGATATGATGCTAGAGAGAGCCATGATTGCAGTTGAGGCACAGCGAGGACAGGAAGCCACCTCACAGGGAAGCCGTGTCTAAAGATAGGATTCATTCACCGAAGGAGCACACCCTTCACTCATCTTGTGTTGGTTAAATGCAGGAACACATTTGACATGAAAGGAAACACAGAAATGCCTTATTCCAACATAAGGCAGTAACAGGACAGCAGGCACATGTAGCAGATGGGTTCAGAGGAAAGGCCTGGGGTACTAAACAAGCAAGGGGGAGACCAGAGAGCAGGCGATGTCTGTCTGGAGAGCAGGCGGGCTGTGATGAGTCTGGGTCAGCCTGGCTGCACGTAGCTGCAGAGACTATGGGCCTCATTAGGACTGCGGCGGATGGTTTGCACCGTCTGCCGAACTTCCAACCGGGAGGTTGCCGCCACATTAGCTACCTCCCTGCTGGACTCATTAAGAGTCTCCTGCTGGGCTGCCGGGCAGAAACCTCGGTTTCCGCCCACCAGCCTGGCGGGAGACCAGCTTCAGAATCATCTCCGGGTTATAATTAAGCCGGTAGCAATGCTGCCGCCGCAGGGTGCACAAGCACCTTCGCAATGTTCACTGTCTGCGCAGGAGACAGTGGACATTGCGAGGGTGCTGGGCAGGGAGACCTCTACATGCCCTGTGGCCCCCTGCACCTGTGCACCGCAAGCTTTTCATGGCGGCAATACCGCCATGAAAAGGCTGGTGGAGAACAAGTCCGTAATCGGCAGAGTGGCGCTGCCCTGGCTGATTGCTATCCCTGCCACCGCCAGACCATCAGGATCATGGATCCCAGCGGTGCTGGCACGCCGCCAGGATCTTAATGTGGCGGTCAGACTGCCATGGGAGTGCCGGTCCTGACCCCCAGACTCGTAATAAGGGCCTTAATGTTTCTATGAAAATGGCATCGTTATTTTGAAAGCATTTCGTGTGTGCATTGCTATTGTTTACAATTTCGAAAAGAAAATAGACTCAATCAATCTATACATGCTCTTATCATTACAACCTGTAATAATATTTACATGGTATTGCAACAGAGTAATAATATCAACGACAGAGGTGGGGAGCAGGGGACTAGGCAGACCAAGGAGTGTGTGTATAAGATGAATATCTGTGCTCTCCTTCCTGGGCTCAGAGGCAGGTCACGGGGAGGTGAACAGAAAAAAGCACTGGCACAACCAATAGGTCTATTCCTGGTAAGCTGGTGCAATGTTGTTTGAATGCTGTTAGAGTGAGTATAAACGTCACAAAAATAAATAGAAAAAAGGGCTACTGCCTAAATGTGGGGAGCATATGCTTGCAATCAAAATAAGTTAAAACCCACCTTCATTCATGAATTTACTGGAAGAGTACGGGTGCTTCCTAGGAGGCAGGTGCCCTTAGGACAAGTATAGAAACCTTTTTATGTTTTAGTGCACATCACAAGAGAAGATCATAACATACATTACATGTAAATATGTAGTTTAAAGACAGTAGGGCATTAAAAACAAATGTAAAATCCATAATCAATGGAAGGAAAAAAGCATTGCCAGAGTAACATATTGGCCCATCAGGCTGGCACTGAAGTGGACTTCTTCTAGGCAGATGTGCACATGTGATCTGGGATAATGCCATCACTCACAGTGCAAAGTAGCGAGTGCTAAAGTGAATGGACCCATTGTTTCTTGCTGTGTGTTGTGGTGGATGGAATCAAAATGTGAATGACAGCTGACCAGATCAATGGATAAAGAGAACTAACCCAAAGTCCCCCAAATGTACGTGTAAAAGTATCTGTATTGCATTAATGAATTTGTTTTATTGCATGAGTGTTTTTAGGACAAGTAAAGTTGTTTCCACATTAGATCTCAAATGATTTCTTCTCAGTGCCAGGGAAAGAGAAGTGTTTTTTGCATTATCTACAACTATGCGTGGGGGAGGGATACATCCACCTCAAGGAGATAAGAAATATGTAGCTATGCTCACGCTCAAAGTACTGTAGCTGTACCTTGGTCAACTTGGAAATGAATACATATGAATTTGGAGCTACACAAAGTTTGTTTTTTACACTGTTGAAGTTTTGCAAAGTTCAAGATGCTTGCAAATTTGCTCCTATGTAGAGCTGGTCACACGTATGTATGAATGGATGCAGTATGTGTATAGTGCAAACCTAGCCAATCAATCAGTTTTTGTAAAGTGCTGCTACTCACCCGTGAGAGTCTCAAGGCGCTGGGAGGGATAGGAGGGGCCTCATATGAAGAGCCACATCTTGATGTTCTTCCTGAAGAAGGTGAGCGATGGGCTTTCTCTGAGTTGCTGGGGAGGTTGTTCCAGCGGTTTGCTGCGATGTAGGTGCAGGATCGTTCTCCAGCGGTGGTTTTACGAATGCTAGGGATGGTGGCCAAGTCCATCTGGGCAGAGCGGAGGGATCTGGCAGGGGTGTGGAAGGAGACGCAGTGGTTCAGGTGGGCTGGTCCTGCATTGTGTATGGCCTTGTACGAGTGGGTGAGTAGCTTGAAGGTGATTCGCTTCTCGACCGGCAGCCAGTGGAGGGTCCTCAGGTGTTGGGAGATATGTTCTCAGCGTGGGAGGTCCAGGATGAGTCTGGCGGCAGCGTTCTGGATAAGTTGAAGTTTTTTGATGTTTCTAGTCGAGGTGCTGGCATAGAGGGCATTACCCTAGTTTAGCTTGCTTGTGACTAAGGTGTGGTTAACTGTCCTGTGACAGTCTGCTGGGATCCATCTGAAGATCTTCCTAAGTTTGCGGAGTGTGTGCCAGAAGGAGAAGGCGACTGAGTTTACCTGGCAGGTCATGGATAGGAAGGAGTCGAGGACGATGGCTAGGTTGCGAGCGTGCTCCATCAGTGCAGGGGGCACTGAGGGATGTGGGCCACCAGGAGCCAGCCCACGCTGAGGGGGCATTTCTGAAGATGATGAGCTGTCTTGTCAGAGTTGAGCTTGAGGCAGCTTTCTGAGTGGAAGTTCCTTTTGGACCTGTCCGGGTCTTGGGTGAGGGAAATGATGAGTTGTCTGTCATCGGCATATGATACGATGTTCATATTGTGGCTTCTGACGATGGCTGCAAGAGGGGCCATATATACGTTGAACAGTGTGGGACTCAGTGAGGATCCTTGGGGGACTCTGCAGTTGACTCCTGTGGGTCTGGATGTGTAGGGCGGGAATCTAACCCTCTCCGTCCTCCTGTAGAGGAAGGAGTGGATCCATTCCAGGACTCTTCCACGGATTCCTTTGTCATGGAATCTGGTGTGTAGAGTGCTGTGGGAGACCGTGTTGAAGGCTGCTGACAGGTCGAGGAGTGTGAGCTCTGCAGTGTGGCTGCGGTCTAGGAGTAATGGGATGTCGTCTGTGGCTGCCAGGAGGGCTGTCTCCATGCTGTGGTTGCTGCGGAAGTCAGACTGGGAGCTGTCTAAGGTGTTGTTGGCCTGGATGAAATTCCATAGTTGTGCGTTGATTGCTTTCTCCAGTACTTTTGGGGGGGTAGAAGAACAGGGAGATAGTTGGGAAATTCTTTAGTTCTGATGAGTCGGCCAAAGGTTTCTTCAGGAGAGGGCGTATTTCGGCATGTTTCCAGTCCTCGGGGAAGGTCCCAGTGTTGATGGAGCACTTCATTGTGTTCCAGAGCTCGGGGCGATGGATGCGCTGGCTCTGATGTATATGTGTTGTGGGCAGGGGTCTGTGGGGGCTCTGGAGTGGGTGCTGTTCATGATGCTGACTGTTTCCTCCGTGGTGAGCGTGGACCAGCTGTGGATGGTCTGGGTAGGTTCCTGGGGGTGAGGGGTGGTCGGTCACAGGTTTCTGTGCCAGGATTTTCCAGGAGGAAACTGTCGTCTGGATCTTGCGGTGGAAAATGGCGGCAAGTTTGTCGCAGAGGTCCTGTGACGGGGGATGTTGTTTACTTTGGAGGAGGGATCTGTGAATTCATTGATGACTGAGAAGAATTCCTTAGAGTTGTATATGGAAGAGTTGATGCACTCCTGGAGTGCGTCGTTCCTTGCGTTCTTGATTTTTCAGCAGAGGTTGCGGCTCCAAAGGAGGGGAGGTCTTCGTGGTTTGGCTGTTCCTCTATTTTTTCTCTAAACATCTGCAGGTATGCTTTGATTCTTGGAGTTCAGTGGTAAACCAGCTGGGTTTCTTAGGTATGCGTTTGGCCGATGTCAGCCGGAGGGGGGCTAGAGTGTCAGTGCATTTGGTGATCCATGCATTGAGATTGCACGCTGCTGTGTTGGCGTCATCAGAGGGAGGAGGGAGGGATTTGGCGAGAGATGAGGTGAGTTGCTCGTTGATGATTTCATTCCATTTCCTGTGGGGGGGTCCTGAGAGTGTGGCTGCTGGATGCAGTGACTGTGAAGTGTATGCCGCAGTGGTCGGTCCAGTCTAGGGTGGAGATGGTGTAGATGGTGATCCAGTTGCTTGAGGTGAAGATGGGGTCCAGTGTGTGTCCTACAATGTGTGTGGGTGTGGAGACCAGCTGTCTGAGGCTGGCGAGGTTGTCGAGTAGAGCGGTGGGGTCCTCGAGGTGGAAATTCAGGTCGCCGAGGAGGAGGTAGTCATCTGACGCCAGGGCCTTGGGGGTAACGATGTCTACAATGTCGTCTGTGAAAGCTGAGGGCGAGCCGGGTGGCCTGTACACCAGGGTGCTGTGGATGGAGGAGTTGTGGTTGGAGTGGACCAGGAAGTGAAGGTGTTCCATGGTCGTGCATTGTTCTTTTGGGATGGCCTTGACACATAGTGAGGACTTATGTACGATGGTGAGTCCTCCGTCCTGGCGGGAGGGCAGGTCCCTCCTTAGGATGCTGTATGCATCGATAATGGTGATGGCGATGTCTGGTCCCGAGGTGGGATTGATCCAGGTCTTGATAAGGAAGGCGATGTCTGGTCGGGCGGTGTTGATCAAATCCTAGAGTTCGGTGGTGTGTTTGTGGAGGGAGCGAATGTTCAGGAGCAAGCAGTTGATGGCGTTGTGGAAGTTATTGGTATCCCTGTGTGTGGAGAGTACCTTCAGCATGTTGAGGCTGGCGCTGAATTTGCAGTTCCTGCAGGTGAAGGGCCTATGGGTGTCCGTGGGGGAGATGATGCAGCAGTTAATGAGACATCTGGTGTTGAGGCGGAGGAGGGTCTCAGCATCGTAACAGAGACACAGGGACAAGCCTGCGGGTGGAGGATGGCCTCGAACTGAGAGTCAGGAGGCTCTCAGTTCGTCCCAGGCAAAAGGCATAGGCTGCAGCAACCAGAGGAACTGGGGAGGGGAGCAAGCAGAGCCAATGAGAGCAGAGCACTGGACAGGATATAATAGTAATACAGTCAGAGACCAGAGGGGGGCTGATGAGTTTAGAAAGGGGAACAGGGGTTACCTATAGCATTGCAACATAGCATTCTTTAAAGAGATGTTCTTTTAGCTTTTTCCTGCACTTAAGGAGGATTGGAGCAGTGCTGATAGACACCTGTATGTAGTTACAGGTACAGTCTCTGGGTGCATAGATGGAGAAGGCCTAGTGAACCTTCCCACCTGTTAGATGGAATCAGTATGGGCCTCTTGGTTGTTACCAGGACGGAGTGGTGACCCTGGGGAGTATGGTGTCCCCAGGTTCAGAAATCCCTCCTTTTCCAGGTAGTGTTCAATCTGTACCCAAAAGCAGACACATACTCATCTTAACACAGGTGCCACAAAAATGTTGAAAAAAGTAGAAAGGAAGAACCCCAACAGACGCCAAAGACTCATGTGTGATGGCCACAACCTATCCTAAATCTCAATTCAACAGACATAGGTGGACTCCTCGGTCATTGATAAAGTGATAACTTTCCCCAAGTCTTCTTGTTGAACAGGCACTGCACACATTTGTCAAGATTGTTCTAAATGATCCCCTATATCATTCCACTGACTTGTTTTTAATTTAAAAAAGTTTTATATAGTGGGAACATGACCCCAGGGGAAATAGAGCTCTTTACAAAGGATCAGGAGAAGAGGCATGTAATGTGACCAACAGAGTAAACAGAGTAAAGTAAATTTGAACGTTACATGATACATGATGTAATAACAGTGAACCAACAGGATAAGAAACACAGTCATAAAAGTTAAGCAATAAACAAGAGTATAGATAAGGTGTCAGCTGGGTCTGGAGAGAGGAAGCCCTGTGTTCTAGGGCAGAAATGTGTTCATCAAGAGCATTTTAACTTCCTTTTCGAATAATGCAGTTGAGGGGTTCGGTCTGATTGCAGGGGCAGGGAGTTCCAAATTCTTGAGGTGATGCCTGAGAAGGTTAGGTTGTAAGTTTTCTTTTTATGGAATCTCTGTGGTTTCCGCCCCAAGGGGTTGGTACTTCTGGAGGATCTGCAGCCACCAGATAGCTCTTGTTTTGGTGCGAGGTATATTGTGGTGTGAAGTAAAGGGCTTTGGGAGTCAGACAGACACTTTTAAGCTGAATCCTTGCTTTGTATGAGAGACGGTTTAGATATTTCAGAGAAGGAGTACTGTGGTTGTTTTTTTGATCCCCTGAAGAGCTTTGCAGGAGAATTAGGAGAGGCCCTTAGTGGAGCTATACTAGATCTCAGTAGGCCACAGAGGGCTTTGCTTCCATAGTCCAACCTCGAAATCACTTGGGATTGCACCGTAGACTAGAAGTCATTAAGGGGGAAGGAAGGGTTTTATTTTCCTTAGGATGTTCATATGGAGGTTTTCTCTTTTAGTGGCAGGAGTGATGTGTTTCTGCGTTATTCCTAGTGATATGGTAGAATCTATAATGTATGGTACGCAATTAAGAGCTGTTAGTTGTTTAATCCATTCTTTGATAGTGGGTGACCATTTTGTGAGAGGCGATTAGGAGGAATTCCGTTTTCAGCACTTTTAATTTGACGTGGTTGTAGGATAGTCAGTTTGGAGTTTTTTGAAGGGTAGTGTTGAGGTGCCTGATGTCCTTGGGGGAGGAGACTTTCAGGTACATTTGGGATCATCTGCATACATGTGATTGTGGATGGTGGACAGTTTCAGAATTTTCGTTAATGGCTCCATAAATAGGTTGAAGAGAGTGGCTGAGAGAATGGAACCTTGTGGTACCCCTAAGGAGACTGGTGTGGAATTGGATAGGGACTGATTAACCTTGAATCTTTGAGTTCTGTCGTGGATAAACAAGGAAAACCAATTTAAAACAAACCCTGAAAGGCCTATCCTATGTTCCAATAAATCGATTAGGCTGTCATGTTTAACCGTATCGAAGGCTGACAATAGGGCGAGGAAGATTAGAAAGCAAGAATCATTTTGATCCAGTATTTTTAACGCACCATCCACAATGTGCATGAGAGCGGATTCTGTGCTGAGACCTTGACGGAAGCTGGATTGGAATTGGTCTAACAGTCAGAATGGTTCTATGTAGTTACATAGTTGGATGTGGACATACTTTACAAGGAGCTTCACCAGAGTTGGAATGTTGGTGATTGGGTGGAAGTTGTTTAAGTCTGCAGGGTCAGCATTGGGTTTCTTCAGTATAGGGGTTACCTGCCTGGACTTTAGGCAGTCAGGGATAGAGCCATGAAGCAGTGAGTTATTAACTATCTTGGACCAGAGTGGGAGTAAAGACGATTTGATATCTCTAAAGAAATTCAATGGCAAAGGGTCACTAAAGTGGGTAGAGTGTTTCAAAGTTGCAAGAATTTTGAGAATGTCTCTTTCATCAAAGGCTTTGAATAAAGTCCACAAAGCGTTGTTTTTGGGTGTGTGTATAGGGAGACATGGGGGCATAAAGATCTGGGGGGAGGAGGCCGGTAAGAGGCATGATCGTAAGGTGCCCCAATGCAGTCCACAGATCAGATTCAATCTTTTCTGTCTTTTCGAGGAAGAAAGTGTCAAAATCTTCCCAGTATGGCTGCATAATAGATCAAGCTGGGGAAGGGTTTGGTTGGTTATTAGACTGAAGATTGATGAGTTCAAACAGTTTTTAGGTCGATTTATAGCTTCATCAAGCTGGTTTCTGAAGTAATTTGCTTTAGAGCTTCTAATGCATTTGGTATAGATGTTCCTCAGGGATCTCAAATGCTTAAGGTGTTCAAGGAATGGATAGGATCTCCATGATTATGCCACAAGTCTCAGATTGACACTCTCTGCCTTTAGGCTACCATTGTACCATTGTTTGCTGAGCATTCTTATTTGCTGTAAGGGAGCAATCGAGTCTAAAATGTTCATCATGGATCTGTTGTAGTGACCTGTATGGTCCTGGATATCTGATATGTCAATAGGAAGAGGCAAGATGTTGTTGCTGAGGGCTGTCAGTTAATTCAATTTAATATTACGTTTTTTATTTTTCAGTGTTTGGGGTTCTTCAACTGAGCCTTATTAGTTCACAAAGGTTCATTGATAAGGAAGGTGATGCAATAGTTCTCGGACCAGTCACAAAGGATAATAGAGCAAAGTTTAATGGTATTGACCCTAGCAATGACCAGATCTAGGGTTGCTCCTTTGTTGTGTGTAGGGCTGTCATAAGTTTGGATCAAGTTAAGGTCAGCTAGAAAGGTTTTAAAGCTGTTAACTACAGGGTCATTCAGATCATTCCAGTGGCGGTTGAAATCGCCGAGAAAGATCTGGGTGCCATGTTGATCCACGTTAGTTGCAATGGATTCCATACTTTCTTCTATGAAACAAAGGTTGTCACCTGGTGGGTGGTAGATAGCCTGAAGTTTGCAAAGTGACCTGTTGTTACATGCAATATCAATGCATAGGTACTGACAAGAGAATGTCAGATTGTGACTTTTCACTGAAAGATTGTTATGGTGTATGCATGCAATACCTCTGCCTGGACTCCTAGGTCTATCTAATCTAATGATGTCATGGCTAAAAGGGACTAGTAAGTCAAGTACATGTACAGAGGAGTCCTTTAGCCATGTTTAAGTCAGTATTAAGAGGTATTCAGTCAGTATAATGGGGTGGCTGCCTCCCTGTTGAAAAGATAGCCCTTGTCTCCCCTCTGGTCCTTGACTCCAGGTGACCCTGGGGGACTCACACCATGTTACTCTCTGTAAAGAGCAGTCTTCCTGCACCAGGTCTACAGAAGGATCCCTTTTAAAAATGGGGTCTCTAGTTGGCAGTCGGTTTTCACCCTATCCAAGAAGGGACCCTCACTCTAGTCAGGATAAGGGCGATACCTAGCTCAGACACCCTGCTCACCCCATTGATAGCTTGGCACGAGCAATCAGGCCTATCTCAGAAACAATGTGTAAAGCATTTGCACATAACATACGGTAATACACTGAAACCACTACAAAAGGACACCCCACCAGTTTTAGAAAAATAGTCAATATTTATCTATGTAAACAACACCAAAACGGGAAATATCCAACATACAGTAATAAAGATATGGATTTTGCAAGAATTAACTTAAAAATACAGTTCCTTGATGTCAATAGCTCCATCTGGGGCTATCACGGCGTTGTGAACAACAAACCCAACAGTTCAGGCCAGCCGCAGCATCGAGGGCCAGCTACAGTGTTGGGAAGACCCGCAAACAGTACCTTGGAAATGCAGGGCGTCGTGACCCTCGCAATGAGATCCAGAGTGTGGAGTTGGTTCTGGCGCTTGGTGCGGGGGTTGTTGAGCCCTTGAAGTCATACTCGTTGCAGATCGAACAACGGGCTGATGACGAAGTCAGGAGCGCTGGCGTGGATGGCGTTGGGGCTGCAGGGCGAAGAGGGACGATGTGACATGTGGTGCCCACAGGTCACGGTGCAAGCAGCAGCTCGGTGATGGCGTCCTGCAGTGTCGGTGAGACCAGGGCTGCGGTGTGAAGTGGGGCGGTGCGACGTGCAGTGTCTCCATTTCACGGTGCAGGCAGCGGCATCATTGAGGATCCCAGGATACAAGGATCTACTGCATGATTAGATAATCCCACAGTCTACAGAAGCTACAAACCAAGCATGTGACCATGTGCTTGACTTTTTCAACATGTTGATGAAAGTAATCCTCTGTGTGGGCTCAGCGGAGATAATCTTCAAGTTGGATGTTGAGATTATCTTCTCAGAAGTTTTCTGCTTGTGGTGCACCTTGGAACTTCTTCTGCAGTGTCACTATAAATAATTTTCTGTTTCCTTGAAACTCTTCAAAGTGTTTCCTTATATCCTTGGAACTCTTGAACCTCTTCCAACTGGCTCTTCAGAGTACTCAGGCAAGTGAGACGCAACAGGGGTTTACATTTATTTATTTGGATTGTGACTCTACTGTTGAATTCTTGAACTGCACCTTATTACTCAGTGCTGAAAAGTATTGTTCCATCGATACACTGAGTTTACTAAAATGCACCTGTTGCTAGAGTGAGTTTGGATATTTTTGCATTTTCATTTTCTGTAGAATGTTAACATTCATGTGAAACTCATGTAAAAGAAAAAAACGGCATGCAATTGAAATTGATGTAAGACAGGTAATACCGGCAGGTTTAGTACAAAAGAGCCATAACTAGTGAGAGATTGCGGAAGACTCTGTTGGATGAGATGATCTGCGTGACTACCACCCAATGTCATCTGTTGTGTGCCTTCTTTCAAATCCCTATGAGTTCCCCCCTGTTGGATGAGATGATCTGCGTGACTACCACCCAGTGTCATCCGTTGTGTGCCTTCTTTCAAATCCCTATGAGTTCCCCCCTGTTGGATGAGATGATCTGTGTGACTACCACCCAGTGTCATCCGTTGTGTGCCTTCTTTCAAATCCCTATGAGTTCCCCCCTGTTGGATGAGATGATCTGCGTGACTACCACCCAGTGTCATCCGTTGTGTGCCTTCTTTCAAATCCCTATGAGTTCCCCCCTGTTGGATGAGATGATCTGCGTGACTACCACCCAGTGTCATCCGTTGTGTGCCTTCTTTCAAATCCCTATGAGTTCCCCCCTGTTGGATGAGATGATCTGCGTGACTACCACCCAGTGTCATCCGTTGTGTGCCTTCTTTCAAATCCCTATGAGTTCCCCCCTGTTGGATGAGATGATCTGCGTGACTACCACCCAGTGTCATCCGTTGTGTGCCTTCTTTCAAATCCCTATGAGTTCCCCCCTGTTGGATGAGATGATCTGCGTGACTACCACCCAATGTCATCCGTTGTGTGCCTTCTTTCAAATCCCTATGAGTTCCCCCCTGTTGGATGAGATGATCTGTGTGACTACCACCCAGTGTCATCCGTTGTGTGCCTTCTTTCAAATCCCTATGAGTTCCCCCCTGTTGGATGAGATGATCTGTGTGACTACCACCCAGTGTCATCCGTTGTGTGCCTTCTTTCAAATCCCTATGAGTTCCCCCCTGTTGGATGAGATGATCTGTGTGACTACCACCCAGTGTCATCCGTTGTGTGCCTTCTTTCAAATCCCTATGAGTTCCCCCCTGTTGGATGAGATGATCTGTGTGACTACCACCCAGTGTCATCCGTTGTGTGCCTTCTTTCAAATCCCTATGAGTTCCCCCCTGTTGGATGAGATGATCTGTGTGACTACCACCCAGTGTCATCCGTTGTGTGCCTTCTTTCAAATCCCTATGAGTTCCCCCCTGTTGGATGAGATGATCTGTGTGACTACCACCCAGTGTCATCCGTTGTGTGCCTTCTTTCAAATCCCTATGAGTTCCCCCCTGTTGGAGGAGATGATCTGTGTGACTACCACCCAGTGTCATCCGTTGTGTGCCTTCTTTCAAATCCCTATGAGTTCCCCCCTGTTGGAGGAGATGATCTGTGTGACTACCACCCAGTGTCATTCGTTGTGTGCCTTCTTTCAAATCCCTATGAGTTCCCCCCTGTTGGATGAGATGATCTGTGTGACTACCACCCAATGTCATCCGTTGTGTGCCTTCTTTCAAATCCCTATGAGTTCCCCCCTGTTGGATGAGATGATCTGTGTGACTACCACCCAATGTCATCCGTTGTGTGCCTTCTTTCAAATCCCTATGAGTTCCCCCCTGTTGGATGAGATGATCTGTGTGACTACCACCCAATGTCATCCGTTGTGTGCCTTCTTTCAAATCCCTATGAGTTCCCCCCTGTTGGATGAGATGATCTGTGTGACTACCACCCAGTGTCATTCGTTGTGTGCCTTCTTTCATATCCTGTGCCTTCCCCCTGTTTAGGTTACAGTATTAAGCACTAACTTGGACAAGTCCGACCCTGTCGATGGGGAAGGAGATTGCTGGGCTCCACATTGCTCCTGCTGCAACATTCTGCTGATCTATAGGAACTTGACAGTCTTCAGACATTTGCAGAGCTTTCTGAAGTCCTCTTTAGTACAAAAAAGCAGAGGTAAAGAATTTCCTATGACAGTGCTCTATACTTCAGTGCTCCTCTCCACCTATTTCGGTCACAGAGACTTGCGGCTAGAAGACAACTGCTTAACCTATACGCCAGCCAGCAGTGTGCCAGCGCTTCAAACTCCTTATTGAAGGCTAAATCAGAGCTCTAGGCTACTCCCACTTTGAGCATTTCCAACTTTTAAAAAGTTTTGAATAGTTGGAAACATTTTCTTAGTCCAGACATTCAATCTAGAAAACTTTGTATTGTTTTCCCATTAGGGGTCTTGTTAATTTAGGGCACTATGCTTTTTTCATCGTTCCATCTATGGAACACTTCTTTGATTCATTGACAATTGCCTAATCAAATATTTAGCACTGACACGTCTTCACTATTCCTCTCCGATTTGTTTTACTTGTTCCCAGATTTCCCAGAGCCCGTTCAGTAGACTGTGCTTTTTCGGTCTTGGTTCGACAATCTCGACATCTTAATCGCCTGAACTTAGAGACATCTCCTACTACCTGCATTTTGGGAAGGAACTGAAGACCTTTTTGCTATGCCAAATACACTTCTTGCCCTCACAACTGTTTTAAGTAAGTTTCAGTGCCCTAACGCCTTCAGGTTGTAGTGCACTCTAAGAGACACCATTAATATCACATACATGGCCGGAACACAACTTAGGCTTCTCTAAAAATTACTGACAATCATCTTAATCAAAATCCTGGCTCTTTTCACTCACACAGTTATATAACAACAGATTATTCCTAAATAAAACATTGGTATCCTCATGGCATCACGCATTTATTCTCCCATTTTTCTGCAACATGGCATGCTTATGTGTGACTATCCGTTCACTGAACGTTCTTTAGGGCACATCTCTAGTCTTCATGCACAAAACCCAGGCTTACCAAATACACCAAACTGCATTCCATACCTTATGAACCAGGCACTCAAAAAGCATACCTGAAAACCCAGCTTTATTAGAGGAATGAAACTTTTTATGAATTCTACAATACGAAAAGGTGAGCTTTGTGGCTGTAGGGACATCCCCCAAACCATGCATAACTATTGGGAGAAACAAGTGGACCTTTTGGGTGTGCCTTGGGTGATCTAACAGCATCAATTTGGATTGACACTCTAGAACATCACTTTTATAAAGGCAAAGAATTTGAATTTGGCCCTGTCCATTTCAAGGCAAGAATATAAAGAACAGCAAAGTTTTACAATATTTGGAGCATAGTCATTGCTTTAGCATGCTAGTCCCCATAGAATACAAAAATACTGTCACCCAAATAACGACTACAAAAATATTGCGAAGGTAAGTTTAAATCCGTGACCATATGTTTATTCTACTTGACTCCATTTCTTCTATATAAATATATATATCTATATACACACCTTGATGCACAAACCTAACCAATTGAATATATACACACATGCATATATATATATTTATATACATATATATTTATATATATATATATATATATATATATATATATATATCTTCCACAAAATGTTCTTCAATCCAATAAAGAACAGTCACAGACACACTTTGAAGAAATGCAAATGTGGTTTTAATGCAAAGAGATGGCTTTGCACTGACATGTTTCAGCCAACTATATATATATACATTCACTAGTTATAGTTAGAGTTACCTCAAGTAACTATAACTCGTGCCCTAAGGTAACTATAACTCACTCCCCCGCCATTCACAGTTTTTTTGTCAAACAATTTTACTTCAAATATGACAGTGATATTATCAATGATGTTTTCAAAGATGTCATCAGTGCAGTAATTTGTGGGGTAATTAGCAGTGCATGGCATGTGAGCCTAACTATAACGTCCCTGCAGCCTTTGGTTTTTTAAAGTGAATTTCTATGTTTTTTTTTACTGAATAGTTAATCCAGCCACGCATGGCTGAAGGCCATGCATGCCGGCAGTTGGCAACTGGGTCTGGCATGCAGCTAGGCCCTGATTTCAACCCCTTTTTAGGCACCAAACCTTGCACCGTGCATGGCTTTGCCAGTGCGCAGCAGAAGTTGCCCGCAAGACCTGGCCTGCAGCCAGACCCTGCGGCCAACCCTCCTAACCACCCAACCCCACGCTGCATATGGCCCTTTGGCTGTTCATGTCGGGAGTTGGCCACGGACCCTCTGGGTGTGAGAATAGGTGTGAGAGGGTGTATCTGGGGGTGAGAGTGGCTGTGAAAGTGTCTGTCTGGGTGTGAGAGTGACTATATCAGTGTTTTAGTGAGTGTGTCAGAGTGTGCGCGGGTCTGTCACTGGGTGCATGAGTGTGTCAGTGGGTCTGTAAGTGGGTGTGTTAGAGTCTGAGTGGGTTTGTGCGTTGGTGTATAACTGTCTGAGTAGGTCTGTGAGTGGGTTTGTGAGGGTCTGACTGGGGCTGTGAGGGGGTGCATGAGGTCTGAATGGGGCTGTGAGTGGGTGCGTGAGTGCCTGAGTGGGTCTATGAGTGGGTACATGAGTGTCTGACTGGGTCTGTGACAAAGTGCGTAAGTGTCTGAGTGGGTCTTTGAGTGGGAGAAAGAGATTGAAAGAGAGAGAGAGAGGGAGAAAGAGAGTGAGAGGGAGAGAGATAGAGTTGTTTATGCTTTGATGTATGATATACTAAGAATGAGAGATTGCTTCACAATTTGAAAAGAAAAATGTATTTGTCAATTGAAAAGAGTAAGATCATCTTTCAGTATGAGCCTCAAACATTTGAATAAAAACAAATAAAGGTGGGAAAGGACCAGGGACACACCTGAATTCGAACCTCAATGCTCCGTTAACACTTGAGCTATTTTTTTAAAATTATTTTTCTTTTAGGCCTATATGGACTACCTGGTACCGCGGGGGAGCCTCAAGGCCTCCCCCACGGTCCTTGACTATTTTTTATATATTTAATATTATGCCCTTGTGACAGGGCACAAGAGCTAGCAGAGGGCGGGGTGTGTTGAGTCCCCCGGGGGACTCCGAATAGAATAGCGTTAACACGCATGGAAGGGCGTGTTGACATCATGCGAGTGAGGCAATCCCTCAAAAACCCAGAAGAAGACAGAGACACTGGAGGAGACGAGGACGACGGAAAAGACAGAGACACCGGAGGGAAGGAGGAGGAAGAAGATGTAAATGAACGGGAGGAGGCGAGTGAAAAGCCAGGAGACTCGGGACGACGCCAAGACCAAACCGGACCCAAACATGAGAGCCTGGGAGCAGCAAAGAGGAAGGGTGAACGCAGAGAAGCCAGCCACATCCCAGGAGGGACGTGGCTATTTCAGGTACATGGCGGCTTGAGGGATCAACTCAAGAAGTTGATAAGGGGAGGTCGGGAGGGCCCTGGGAGAGGTAAGGGTGGCGGGAAAACGAATAAAAGAAAAAGAAAGAGAAAATAAATAAATCAAACAGAGCTCAGTTGAGTCACTTACCTGACAACAGCCTGTTCTTCTTTCGCCCCTTTCCCTCGCTGGTTACTGGGGCGGAATGGCCGAGAATTCCTGACAACCTAAGGGAAGAAAAGAAAGAAACTGTCACAGAGGAGAGGAAGAGAACAACTATAAAAATAGACTTAACGTACAACTGAGTGGACATTTTTTCAATCACAAATAAAGACCTGTTTGAAGAGATTTACTTAGTGTGGGCGAGATTTGTAGGGATCTATAAGCCCTGATAACCTCCTTGGACTACAACTCTATGCTTTCAGGCTTTCTGGGACAGCGGGGTCCTCTTTTAACAGCAGCTGCCTGCTTGCTGGAGCAATGCTTTCATCTCTGTTACCTGCACGCATATTTGCAAGCAGGGAACAGAGATGAAAACTCCACTTTTTGACAGCAGTACCTGTTTGACAGGTCCCACTGTCAGAAAGCGGAGTGCTTGCTGTGAGTTGGCTGCATCTGTCAAAACTGCAGCCAAGCCACAGCAACCAGCTATGTCCCACGAGTAGGCACCCCGGGACATAGCAGGAGCCGGCCCTGGAGGGGGATGGTGGTCACCAGGGCCATCAGTGGCTCCAGAAGGGGGGCTGCGCGGCCCCCCTCCAACGTGGAAGAAGCCCTGCAGAGGTGTGGTCCTCAGGGCTTGGGGGTCCGAAACTGACCCCCTTCCTATTTTTAACTATTTGCCCAGGGGAGGTTGTGGTCCCCAGGGTTGTGGGGGGCGCATGGCCCCCCCTGCACACTATTTAAACATAGCCCCAGGGATGTGGAGGTCCCCAAGGCTGTGGGGGGGCTCGGTGCCCCCCACATATTAATTGTTATAAGCCCTGGGGAGGTGGTGGTCCCTGGGACTATGGGGGGGAAGGTGCCCCCTCACATAATAATTGTTATAAGCCCCAGGAAGGTGGGGGTCCCTGAGGCTGCGGGCGGGGGCTGGGTGTCCCCCCACATATTAAGTGTTAAAAACCCTAGGGAGGTGATGGTCCCCGGGGCTCCAGGGGGGCTGGGTTCCCCCCCACGTAGTAATTGTTATGAGCCCCGGGGAGGTGGTGGTCCCCAGGGCTGCGGGAGAGGGTCAGGTGCCCCAACCGCATATTAATTGTTATAAGCCATGGGGAGGCCGCAGTCCCTGGGGCTTCGGGTGGGGGCCAGGTGCCCCCCACATTCATTGTAAAAAGCCTCAGGTAGGTGGCGGTCCCTGGGGCTACAGGGGGGCTGGGTGCCCCACCATTACAAATAAAGTTGCCCCCGGGACTTGGCCCACCCAGTGGCTCGATACAAATGGAGTGCAGGAGTCCACACTTCATTTATTTATTTTCATTTACTGGATCCGCCACAAATCGCAGCAAAAAAAAAAAAAATGATTTTTAGCCCTGGGGGTGTCCCTTTGGGACCCCAGCACCAGAGCTAAGGGGTCAGGGTGTTCGTACCCTGGCCCCTTTTGTAATTTTTATTGTTATTTTTCTGAGACTCTGCTTCAGCCGAGTCCCAAGATGGCTGACAACATTTCAACGGATTCCTTGTTAAAGTGTTGTCAGCCAATCAGATCTCAGCACGAGATCAGGAGGGGTTGAGAATCCTTCGCATCCTTATATATACAATTTGGATTTTCTTTAATTTCTGTAAAACTACTGAACAGATTTGCACCAAAACAAGAAAAGGTTGTTTTCTGGACCAGGACCTACCTTTCTGCCAAATGTGGTGTAATTCCCTCCAGTAGGTTCGGGGCTGTAGCTGTTCAATATCCCTATGGAAAAATGAATGGGGAAAAAGTGTTTTGCCCCCCCCCCCTTTTTCTCGTCCTCCCCTGGATGGATCTCCCTGAACATTTCCAGAACGCAGCACAAGTGAGCGTCATATTTACTTGAAAGATTTTGTGAAGATTCCTCAAGCTGCACCAAAGTTATTAGCAAAACAAAAAATGCTCTTTCTATAGAAACTTGACCCTAACTATAACTACATAGTGGCTATGGATACATATATTCTCTTTAGAAAAGCAAAATTTAGGACAAAATCCAAATACGATAGCCTATGTGCAGGCTGTGTTAGCCAGATTTAATTTAGTTTTCTTTAAAAAAATATGTACATTATTATTTTAAAAAGTCACTAGTGTAAATAAAAATCGTGTTCACAGGCCTTTTAATTAAAAGAAAAGAAGGGCCAAGTTGTTAGGGAGAATTCATCTTCAAGGTTTGCAAAGTTCCACTGCTACTCAAAGGGAGCAAACACCAGAGAACAGAATTCATCATGATGTAATTGCGCAGTTCTATTTGACATCAAAAGCCATGATTTCAAGGAAAGATATGGTAGCCACTACTCAGTGTCGAGGGTTCTTTCACCATTAAGACAACACTTGATGTTGAAGATGTCTAGGTCATTGAGGTTGAAGGATTCTCCACTATCAAAGTGCCATTCAACCGTGAGCGAACATTTTTACCTCTCTGCATTGTGGATCGAGAAAATCAAGGCAAGACACCTATCCAGTTCTTGTTTGGAGCATTGTTGGGCATACAGTCTAACAAGAGAATTAACATGTGTGACTGAGATTTCTAACAGTTGCCTTTGTACAGTCTTCTCAGGTACCTGTGGTCCCTCTGGTGAGCACCAAGCCTGAGCCTGGACGGTGTACTATTCACAACAAACATCAAAGTGATTAAAGAAATGCTTGAATTAAACTCAGCCAAAGGCGGTCAGTTGGACTACAGCCCAGTGTTTTCTGTAACATATTCCACTCTAGACAGAGACCAGCCATATGAAAATCAGTCTTGGTCCTACTCATATATGAGAAATGCAGTCCAAACCGCCAGGCAATGTACTCTGCAGACAGGAGCACAAGCAACCTGAGACCAGTTTTGACTTATTTGAGCATCATCAGTGAAGAGTAACTTCAGCCCTGTGGCTCAGTGACACAGAACCCATGGCAGATATACCTACTGAACTTAGGGTATCTACTGCAACAATTCACAAGTACTTGTTATAACAGTGGCTATGTCTCCTCCATGTACCACACCAGAGAATACTACCCCAGTAAGGAACACAGCTCCTAGAAGTCGTCATTATTGGTGTTAGTCTAGAAATCTCTTGCATCAATCAATACACTTCCAGAGGAGATCATGTACACACCCAGGTGGCTCACACCCTTAGGGCCACAGTCTCTTCAGTTTTTAGGTCTTCCCCTCCATGTGTCATAAAGTATTTGGCTGTTCTATCTGATGCCTCACCTCCGAGAATATCATGACATTAAATAATTTCACAAAGTTTTGATACATAATGTAATGAAATGAAATGTTTGAATGCCTGCCCCTTACCTCTGCTAATATTTTCAAGACTCCACATCACTGTAGTTCTAGGCAAATGCTACCTCCAGTGCCAGGCCCGAATGAACCAGTGATACAGCTTCTCTTTGCACCTGTCCCTGCAAAGCCTGATCCAACTCACCTCCAAAAGGACCGACTTCCAGAACAAGAACCCTCTACTTCATCATTCAGGCCTACAGCCTAATTCCATCAGTGCCTCTGATACATAGAAGAGCCAGGCTAGTGCTCCTTCATCAGAGGTCCCTGCGGCCAAGGAGAGTGACGGTTTGTGTAACGTTTGCTGTGGCTAGTAAATCAGACTTGGAAAAACATCTGTGGAACCAGATTAAATATCTAATTACACTCAAAGAGATGTAAGTTTTCTGGGGAATGCAAAAACGAGGTGATGGATAGAACTCTTGAATTAATCCCAGCCTCTGATGATCGCTCAGGCTGCATCCCAATCCACCATGTTTCGCCCACCATTTCACCTCAGTTAGGACCCAGGCTTTTCCCTGAAATCTTTGTCCGCTAATTGACAATGCTTCTAGCCTTGCTTTATTTTAGGACAGTGTTGGATAGAACAGCTCTAGATGTATTGAAGAATCACAATTTTCCTTTGAGAGGGTTGTTTCACAGTCTCACGGAGATGCAAAACTGAGACCTTGCCTGCTGAATATCTGTACTTTGGTAACCGACGACTTTTAGAAGTATACAAAAGGAAATGAGAACATATGAGAAAATCCTCCTTCCTCTCACTTACTGGCTCTTTTCGTAATCCACTTCATGTAGTTTTCTTTGCTTCCTTTGCACAGTGGGTAATGTCCCTAATGGGATTTGATATTTCTGGATTTGGCCCAAGAAACCATGACACATAAAGCCTTTTGGGCGCATAGTAGTTTGGAGGACATTCTTAGATCAGCTGTTTCGACTCAAGTGTCCAACTTCAGCACATCATATTGCAAGGTGGTATTTCCTGCTTCTCTGGCTGTATTAACATGCTTTAAACACGCATGACAAAATTTTCCTGTCTTGCTTTAAAAGGCAGCTTTTCCTAAACTTTAGTGTCAAGAGGGTCTGGATATTATTAAAGATACAAATGCAAGTATTATCCCAGCCTTGTGTTTGCCTTATTGGCTCAAAGTATGTTTCCCACACTGGCAGTGATCTGTATGCCCCATCAGCTCACTTACTGTCTTCAACAGTATTGTGGGAAGAGGGTCTGAGACATGGTTTACAAGATGCCCTGCTCCTTTGTTTGTACCTTTTAAACTCATGGTCCTATTTCATTTATAGTAAAACACTGACGTTCTGCTCTGCTAGGGAAACAGGGCATTTTGGCTCATTGTGGCATGTGCTGTATACACAAGAAGTTGTCTATTTGTTGGATATCATTTTGTACGTTTCTCCCGTTGTTTCTTTGGGAAGTGTGGTTTGTTTGATATTAACCTTGGCCGCTTTTAAATTAAAGCACAAATTGAGAAGTATAATACAGATCTGTGTGTCTTTAATAACATGAGACCTTGCATTATGGCCCTTATTATGACATTGGCGGTAAGTGCTGCTTACTGCCATGTTAACTGCTGCCAACATACTGCGACCGCGGCGGTATACCGCTACAGGTATTATGACCCATAAGTAGAAATCCGCCACTATGCAGACACACTCATAAGTCCGCCAGCCCAAAGGTCAGTGATAAACTGGCGGTAGCAAAACCCACACCGTTACGCCAACAGAAATATGCCCACAGCATCATGACCCACGAATCACCGCGGCGGTCATTCAACCACGGTAAACCATTGGCGGTACAGACAACCAAGCTCAAAATACACACACACTAACAAAACAACACCACATTGGACAATTCAAAATACACACAACTGACACACATACACACACCACACCCACACACCCTCAACACTATAAAACACACACACACACTACCCACAACTCTTTACGACCCAAAGAATTTGACAACTGAGAGAGAGACAAGCGAGGAGCACCCACTGAATCTGAGCCACAAAACACCATCACTCATACACCATCCACGCACCTCACAGCACACACCCCAACACATCACCCCACACACCCTCACACACACCACTCACACTACACCAGAGGTTTTCAAACTTTTTGATGCCGGGGCCCCCTCTTAAAAATTGTTAGGTGTAAGGACCCCCTCCTGATAAAACTTTCTAGAACCTGGTACTCCTCATCATCAACAATAATAAACGTCCCCATTTCCCACAGCAAATCATTTTTACTGTGAGGAAATAATATTAAACAGTGTATAGCAAACCAAAGGTCAGAGAGTGTGGGGGCGTGGTCAAGGGTGTGGCTAAAAACAAAGGTCCTCATTTATGAGGAACTGACGTGGGGCAGCGCCGCAAGTCTTCTTGCTACACTGCCCCACGCCAATAAAAAAGGGCAGGAATGGACCGTATTTATGAAATACAGGGCATTTCTGTCCTTTCCCCCTGCGCTGGCGCACAATTGCTGCCTAGTGCCAACATAGGCAGGATTGTATTTGTGCAGGAAGGGATACCTTCCTGCACAAAATTAATCAAGAGAGGCATTGTACCTCTTTCTATATGTGCGGCAGATAGCAACACACATGGAAAGAGAAAAAAACAAGGAGAAATTAAAACATCTCTCCTCATTATGCCTGCTCTAGGGAGGCGTAAGGTTTTGGCACTGCTCCAGATTACGTGATTTTGTAAATCTAGGGCAGCGTCAAAATCCATCTGTGTTGCATGGGAACACCCACTACTAAGCCCATGGATCGCCTCCTTGGCGCAAAGTAAGGTAATGCAGCGGCTTGCACTGCCTTGCCTTACTCCATATCTACAAGGCCATTCAAAGCCACTCAGGGTGGCTTTACATCACCTCATAGGTATGATTGAGAGGCTTGTGCCGCTGGAGTGTCAAAAAAAGTGATGCTCCAGCAGTGCAAGCCTCTCATAAATAAACCCAAAATGTTCTCTACGTTTTTTTTTTTTTTTCAAGTCTTTCACCATCAGGCAGCTACATATAAAATAACAGCCAGCTTAAATGAAAATTAAATAATAGAAAGTTGTTACTCATTGGGAAATGCACTGTAGTGCATTATGAAACCTCTATTAGTTAATGCGCTGCAGAGGTCTGTGTGTAACCGGAGAGCAACAGAACAAAATCTTGGTTAGTGCAGTTGAGAATAGCGACTTGTGTATTTTTAGTGCCATTAGCTCACAGCCTGTGACAGAAAGCACTGTGAATATGTAAGGCATTATTATATACTTGTGTTACACATAGTAGAAGACAGGCCACTACAAAAACTGTGCTTCCAAAGTGTGGATTTAAGTAATATCAGAGCATATTCAATACCTTTTTTTTTTTTTAAAGCTGTCCCTTCAACACCTCTAAGTGAAGTATGCGCTTAGTAAACACAATTACAATTAAAAGCACGCACTTCACAGCGCAGTTGTTAACTCTTTGCACTACCCCTCAAAAAGAATAAATGTTTGTCCTCACAAAGCTTTGAGTGATTTGATCATTTAAAGCTGCTCCCAAACACCCTTTACATTTGTAGATCAGCCCGTAGAGCACATTTGCATTTCATTCAAGGAGCAGACGCCCTGGGATGAAGGTCCTTAGCTGTCTGTGCCGCTTTCACGCACAGGAGATTCAAATTAAAGTTCAGCTGCGGCATTTTAAGAATCAGCTGGGGGAATGTGCGACCCCCTTTCCAGGACTCCACGGCCCCCCTGGGGGTCGCGACCCTGAGATTGAAGACCTCTGCACTACACCCATGGCATCACAACGACACCCCAGATTCTCTGAGGAGGAGCTAAGGGTCATGGTGGAGGAAATCATCCAGTTAGAGCCACAGCTATTCGGATCACAGGTGCAGCAGACGTTCATTGCTAGGAAGATGGAGCTATGGTGGAGAGTGATGGACAGGATCCACGCCGTGGGACAGCACCCCAGAACAAGGGATGACATCGCGGAGAGGTGGAACGACTTAGAGGGGAAGGTGCGTTCCGTGGTTGCAAGACACCAGATAGCTGTACAGAGGACTGGCAGTGGACCCCCACCTCCTCCCGCACAACTAACAACATGGGAGGAGCAAGTCTTGCCGATCATGTATCCTGAGGGCCTGGCAGGAGTAGCAGGAGGACTGGACTTTGGTAAGTCAAATCTTTACTACTTTATCCCCCCCTACTTGCATGCCATCACAAACTCCAACCCCTACCCTCACCTCCATCACTCCACCACCTCACATATACCCCACCATCACAACCCATCCATCCCAATACCAAGCCCTGCATGCAACACCAATGCATGGACCCCCATTACAGACCTGCATGGACACCCATCACCACAGCATGCACACTAGTAACAATCACTTAGCCAACCAAATCACAACTCACACAAGCCAAAGCTGACTTGGTAATAACAACCATAGAGGGAAACATACCCATGCACAAGATGTTGTACGCAGAAACAATAACACTGCATTTACATCCCCACAGGACCCCCACACGTCCCCGGAGAGGAGGTGCCAGCAACATCCAGTCCCCCCAGAAGAGGCTCACAGTGATGGCAGCAGCTCTGCACGCCTGGATCAGGATGACCAACCTGGCCCATCAGGGACCTCTGGACAGTCGGTTACCCAGGCACAGTCCCATACCACCTCAGGAAACAACAGCACAGTACCCACCCAGCGGGCCCATCCCTCTGTCCCCAGGACACGTCAATCAGCAGTGTGTCCACTACTACAGGGACCCCACAAACACAGGATGATCAGGGACCTGGGGTTAGTGGCAGCGGGAACACGGTTCAGGGGACAGAGGCACAGGACAACAGGGAAGCTGGGAGGACTGCTGTGCGACAGGGGGAGGACAGGCCCAGGGAATCGACTCTCCACGAGGCACTCACCAACATCCTGGGAGCATACCACCATTCCAAGGAGACCATGGGCCACATACTGGCCAAGTTGCAGGAGACCCAGCAGCTGCAGGAGGGACAGTACCTGGGGATCAGGGAGGACCTGAGAGACATCCACTCCACCCTGGTCACCATTGCAGCGGTGCTGGCAGACATGGCCAACACCATGAGAGAGGCAGTGGCACACCAATGAGCCCCTGACACTAGCCACACCGAAGAACAGCCCTCCACCTCCGCCGACGCTAGTGGACAGGAGGCCCCTACACTGGAACAACAGGCCACCAGCACCTCACCCCCTGCAGAAGGAGAACTACCACGCAAAAGGTCCCTGCGATCCAGGCAGAAGCCAGAGAACATTGCCAAGACCCCCTCCAGGATATAGGACCCACCTGATTATCACCCTTGTGTCCCACTCTGTCACCCTGTCCACCTTGAACTGCCATTGCTCCACTTCCTATGCCCCCTTGGACAATTCATCTGTGATACCAATAGACTGGACTCTATCCTGGACATTTCTCCACCATCAACCCAGCCCATTGCAATACCCCCTACACATATTATCACAGAAATAAACACCCTAGGAATAAATACAAGAATGGAGTCTGTCAATTGATTTAAATATTTCTTACTTAAACAAGCTGTAAACATTGCAATTGAAATGTACAGTTATATTTACATAGGTATGACCTGTAGTGGGCAGCAGTAAACACACCATGAGCCAGAGTGGGGCATAGATATCTGAAAATAGAGATGCCAAAGGGTACAGTAAGTGGCCATATAAATAGGGAAATGAGGCTGCCATGTACAATGTCCAACACAAAACTGCAATGGAAGGTGAAGTTACAGTGTCTTACCTGTGTGTCACTGGAAGTACTGTTGGATTATTGTAGTTCTGTTGTCCACATCCTCTGCCTCCTCTTCGTCACTGTCCACAGGCTCCACAACTGCCACACAACCATTCCCAGGCTCATCCTCCTTCAGAAAAGGCACCTGGCGTCTCAAGGCCAGGTTGTGCAACATGCAACATTGAACGATGATCTGGCACACCTTCTTGGGTGAGTAATACAGGGATCCACCTGTCAGATGCCAGTTTTTGCTGGCATTGACCAAGTGTATCCTCTGTCTCTTCCCCCATTTTTGTTTTGTCACCCTGTTCTTGTGTGCATTAGCATCATCTGGCGGAGGAGCAGAGGCACTGGTGACAGAGGGAACTGCATCCCACATGGGCCTGGAGGCCGAATCCACTGACGGTGAGGGCACCAGTGGGACGGAGGGCGAGGGGAGCACCACGATGGAGACAGGAGGGGACAGTACCGACAGCGACTCCTCCTCCGATGGAAGCTCCTTGGCGGTGGTGGACACCTCTGTGCCCACCCCAACTACAGGTACATCTGCCACCCACCGTACTAGCACCGCCCTCCCAGCAGCCCCTCAGCATGTTTCCCGTGCCCGCTCACCCAGGAGGGTGGGCATCTCCTTCACCCCAGGCACCTCAGGCCCTGCCCCAGTCAACCCTGCTGCCCTCAGTGAGGAGGCTATTGACCTCCTGAGATCCCTCTCTGTTGAGCAGTCAACCATACTGAATGCCATCCAGGGTCTAGCAGGGCATTTGCAACAAACAAATGCATACCTGGAGGGCATTCACTCTGGCGTGGCGGTCCAACAGAGAGCTTTCCAGGCTCTGGCCAACTCACTGATGGCAGCCGTTGTCCCTGTCTCCAGCCTCCCCCCTCCAACTTTCTCTACCCAGTCCCAATCCCCTCAACCCCAGCCTATCCCAAGCACACCTTCAGACCAGCATTCACCCAAATCAACACACAGATGTGGCTCACGCAAACACAAGCACCACACTTCATCTCACAGGCACTCACACAAGCACCATCCACATGCAGACACACCAACATCCACTGCCTCCACTGTGTCCCCCTCCTCCTCCTCGTCCACCTCCCTCCCAGTAGCGTCTCTACTCACACCTGCATGCACTACATCCTCATCCACTACCTCCATCACCAGCACGCCTATCACTACATGCCCCTCACTGGCAGTCACCACCCCAACATCCATGCACACATCCCTTGTGTCCTCTCCCACTGTGTCTGTGACCCCTCCTCCCAAAGTACACAAACACAAGCACACAGACACCCAACAGCTATCCACCTCACATCAGCATCCAGCCCATGCACCTGCACCCAAACACATCAGACTGACATCCCCTACAACCACTCCCTCTTCCTCCACTCCCAAACCTTCACCCTCTTCCCTCGCCAATGTCCCTAAGAAGCTTTTCCTCGCCACCATTGACCTGTTCCCTACCCCTCACCCCCGTCCTTCACTTCGGGCCAGGGTGGCCAGAACCCACCCAGCACGTCAGCCACCCAGTCCACAGCCACTGTGGTTTCTGCAGCTACTGCTGGTGTGAGAGGCTCCAAGGAGGCACCCGTCAGCACTGCCAGTGTGCCAGCACCACCTGCCAAGGCCAAGAAGGGTCCGCCACCTAGCAAGGGCAAGAAGGGGACACCAGCCAGCAAGGGCAAGAAGGGGACACCAGCCAGCAAGGGGAAGGAGGCACCACCAGCCAGCAAGGGCAAGAAAAAAACATCAGCTGGCAGAAGCAAGGAGGCACCACCATCTGCCAAAGGGCAGGAAGGGGCACACAACACCAGCCATGGCACTTCAGCCCTCCGAGGCTGCAGGTGAAAGGCTGGAGCCTACCACCACCACGGCCAGCACCGCTACCTGCACCACGGCCAGCACTGCCACTTGCACCGCGACCAGCACCGCCACCTGCCCCGCCACCAGCTGCACCACTGCCAGCAGCAGCAGCCCCAGTGGGCAGCCGTCTGAAGCTGCAGGTGAAGGGCTGGAGCCTACCACCACCACGGCCAGCACCGCTACCTGCACTGCGGCCAGCACCTCCACCTGCACTGCGACCAGCACCGCCACCTGCCCCGCCGCCAGCAGCACCACTGCCAGCAGCAGCAGCCCCAGTGGGCAGCCGTCCGAGGCTGCAGGTGAAGGGCTTGAGCCTACCACCCTCACTGACAGCACTGCCACCTGCAGCGCAACTGCCATCCACTGAGCAGCCGTCACCACCGGCGAGCAGTGTGTAGTAGTGACTACATGGGCTGCAGTGCGTCCTGGCCCCTGCAACACCTGTCGGTGTGACACCCAGGTGAGAGACTGTGACCTTGCCCCATCCAGGATAAAGCACACTGGGCACAAAGCCCCCTCCAGAACCAGTGGAAGAAAGCATCCACTCACCCCCTCCTTGGCAGGATGAAGCACACTGGGCACAAAGCCCCCTCCAGAACCAGTGGGCAAACCACCCCCTTGAGAGACTGTGGCTTTGCACTCCCCAGGACCAAGCAGTGGGCATGGTGCCCCCTCCAGGCCAGTGGCGTTGTACCATCTTTCGGCAGAGGTGCCCGCCCATTCCCCGTCCCCCTGAGGTGCCTGTGTTTTTTCGACCTGATGCCCCTGCAGTGTTCTCTCCGTATTGAGGCAAGAGTCAAGTGTGGCATTGGCCTATGTGTTATGGCCCAGTGGGCCACGGGCATTTTGGAGTGGGCATTTGTAGCCGGCAGACGGATGTTCCGGCTACTGTACGAACAGAATCGGGAACGGAGTCCCGATTCTCCCTCCATGGCGACGCCCTGCCCGGGCGTCATGGCAACGTAGACACCACCAGCATCACCGGGAACCCGGATATCCGGGTTCCCGACGCTGTAAAAATAGAGGACGGACTACGTAGTGGAGGAGGAGGAAGACGCCGAGAGAGCCGAGAAAACGCCGAGAGGAGGATTTGGGAAGACAGAAGAAACATCGAATAAGAGAGAAGCCCCGCACACAAGCACCAAAGACCGAATTGAAACCAAGGAGGAAATAGAAGAGCAAGAACTCCGCCACATCCCAGGAGGAACGTGGCTCAACCAGGTACGGACTTATCTAAAGGACAGTTTCTGGCTAAAAGGGAGAGGGACGCCAAGGGAGGGGAGGGAGACTAAAGGGAGAGGGGAGGGGGTTTATAGAGAGGGGGGAAGAGGAGAGGAACGCTAGAAAGGAGGAAGAAGGGAAGTAAGGAACAGTAACCCATAGAGGGGAATTAGAAGACTGGAAACTCAGAGCAATAGAAGGAAGGAATTAAAAACACTAAAACATTAAGAGTACCTCAGAGATAAAACCTGTCACTCTGAAGACACTCATTGGTGACTACTCCTTTACATTCTGACTTCCAATTCGTCACACTATCCTAGGGGACGTCTCTCTCTCTCTCTCTCTCTCTCTCATTCTTTTCATTGTGTTAACACTAAACGCACATCAGAAAATCCCAGACTCACCCATATCTCCATTCCTCTTGTTTCCGGTATACCTGGGAGTCCCACGAAGAATATCTCCGCCGGTCAAGAGGAAACCTGGGAAAAGAGAAGAGACAACTTAGCACAGAGAACCCACAGGCCTTATAACTCTGAAGACTATCTCATACATCTAAAAATTAAATAAAGTCACCATTCACAACCATCCGAGCCTCATAGTCCTTATTATCGCCACACCCACTGCCACAGCATTGTCCCTCCTTTTGTACATATTGTACGTACTGTTTATTGGTTAAGGACGTATTTATCTAAATTTGTACTATCACACTCATTTTAATCCATTCCTTTTGTCCTATCATTATTCCTGAGGGTTACGGGGTGTGTATGTAATGTTGTTGCATCTGTTTGTGTGAATTGTGTTGGGGTGGGGTTGGGGGTGTTGCTTCTTGCATGTGTGTGTGTCACTCTCTTCTTCCTCCCCCCCTCCCTTGTGTGCTAGGTGCAGTACTCACCTTGGTCATCTTCGCCGGGGTCCGTGTTCCTAGTATAGGAGAAGGTACACCAGCATTAGAAAAAAGTGCAGCTCGGGCTCCATGGCGTCGTGGTTCTTTGTTGAGTGTCGAGAGGTGAGTCATTTCCCTTCAGTGTACTGTTTCCGCTGTGCTTTTGATGGCGTTGGTACCGCCCCGGAAAAGGTGGCGGATAGGCCTGTTGTAATGCTGTGGGCCGTACATTGTCTTCCTCCTGGCTGTTGGTGGTTACCGCCGCTGTGTTTGTTGCTACCGCCGTGGCGGTCAGAGTGTTAAAGTGGCTGTATGGGCTGGCGGTTTCCGCTGTGGTCATGATTCAATTTTTTTACCACCGGCCTGTTGGCGGTATTACCGCCGCTTTATCACCAACCTCCAGGGCTGTAATGAGGGCCTATATGTCTTCCACTCAAATTGCTTCCCTTACCAAACCCTAGAAATCAGTGCCAATCATCAGTAAATGTTGACTGACCTAGACATCTATCTGCTTTCACTCTGGAACTGCCTCGAGGTACTCTACTTATAAATGAATACACTATGGCCCTAAGTACCGGCAAATTGAGACCATGGCGGTGATAACTCACATAGACAGCCAATGTACCACACTGTTGTGTAGCCATTTTAGTTATAGCTCCATGCACGTTAGTTTAATACACTAGGCCGCTGTGCACCTTGACCTAGATATATTTTATTCAGCTTCGCATTGTTATTTTTACAATAACCAGTTTTACGGTATTGTTTTAATTTCTTCTATCTAACTGGTTTGTTTAGCCCAGCACTGTGTTCTCAAACAACACATTCTTGATCACTTTGTGCTTCAGTCAATGCTACAGTTTGGTACATTGCCGGTGAACGTGGTAGAAGTTTAGTCTCCAACATTCGTAGAAGATACACATCCTTACGTAGGGACATTTTCTTAGAACATTAGCTGTGTTATTATAAAAACACTTCCTAGTCCCATTACACGTTAGGAGGGAGATTCCATCCAGGGAACCACAACTGTATGCTGAATGCCTCGCTGCAGGTGCTAACGCAGACTACAGGCCTTTGCTCAGGTATGAGGGTTGATGTCCTCCCGGGTGAACCTGAAAGGCAGGATTAAAGCTTAACATGCCGTGCTCAAATTATGACTCAGATAGAAAATAGTCCATCGACTTTAGTGGCAATATGATAGCATTATTCTTATGCTTCACTCTCATCGTCACCATTTTAATATTGTTATGTTTTGTAGATCTGGTTATTGCAGCTCACGCTTTGCTATCTAAAATGCAGTTATTTTATTAAACTAGTCTTTAAAACTTATACTGCTTTCATTTTCATTTATATATGAGACCGAATTGTGAATGAGAGAACCGGATGCGACCTGAGTGACCACGACTTCCCTGAGAAGTATGAAATGTCATGCGCTCGGCTGCCCAATCATCTCTACCTTTCAGGAGAGATGAGGCACTGCTAGTTAGCCGGAGCAAAACCAGGATTTGGAGCGACAGGTGTCACCCACCGTGGGTCAGACTCAGTCTCCCACACTGTGGACGATCTTGCTGCTCATAATCCAGTAGTCTCATTAGAATAATGAGATCCTACGCGACATGGCGCAGCCAACATTTGGTCAGGCTCTAATTTTCGGGTCCTCCGGAGTATCTCTGTCTCATTAGATATAATGACACCTCAATGCTGTATGCGGAGACGTCCGTGGTACTGAGGATTTCCACCACAGCTGTGTAGGTAATCCTACTACAACTGGTGGTTGTTCAAGCTTGAACTTTAAAAGGAAACCCCATTTTGGCGTGCCTTCTCTGAACTCATAGTGTAACTATCATGGCGAATCCCCAATATGTACAAATAGCTGTTAACATGAGACAACCTCTCACAGCACACTTATTAGCAAATGGCCTAACGGCCCAGGGAGGTCCAGTCACATTTGTGGTGGACGCCCATGCAGCTTATAGAACAGAACTCTTTTACTCTTGGGTCACATTTCCAGCAGTTGATGGGAACACTAATACATTTCATCAATATACACCTGTGAACTCGCCTGCACAATACAGAGCGTACACATATTTAGAGATACCTCTATCTTATCAAGAACATAATAATTGGCTTGATGGCGCCCTACCCCATACAATATTACCAGTAAGATTAGGTCTACTAAGTAATGACGGTCCTACCTGGCCTTTATTGGCCACCTATACACCACATCCTGCGGTTGGAAATTTAGCAATAGCTGAGGTTCGTCGCTTATACATTGAGTTAACAGCAATATATAGACGAATAGTACAATTTGTGATGCAAACATTAAATACAAACCCAGCACGTGCTGCTCCAGCACACCCACATGCAGGAATGCCAGGTATAAATCCTGCGACTGTACATTCGATTATGGGTAAAGTACCCGCCAAACAAGAAGAAACTCAGTTTTGAATAGCACAAAAAATGTATACACTGGAGGCAGTATTTCCCCATATGGGACCTCAGGATAAACATAGAATATTAACTATGTGCTTGCCCTTTAGGATGGTCCCTACAGTAGAAAACTGTAATACCTGGGGTACGGTATTTGCCACGCTCTACACAACCGCACACGGTACACCGACACTGCCCCGGCCCTAGATTTGGGGATGCAGTTGATGGTCAATTTTGCCACAATGTCCTTAATCATTTTAAGTAACCTTAAAGGGGAAGCAGTCTCACTTGCAGTGCGCATGCGGCTTCGTGACGTTCCGCAACAAGATCAAGAACAAGAGCTGCCTAAAATAATAGCAGAAACCTATTCAAGCATCGGTCGAGATAGCCTAGGGGCCAGACCACAAAAACTTCAATTCCAGGGTATGAGGGTAATAAGAAATGCTGGGATAAAAAGCAACAAACGCCTAAAAAATAAAGGGGAGAATCTCCATATACGGAGACCCCACAGAATAGGTATAATCTCAGAAATAGAGATAATATCAAAACGCCTGATAGATATCAATATACTGATACATGCCAATCTCGTTCCTTTCAGGACTCATCGGAAAAGAGAAATGAGAGAGGTGGGCGATCAGAGCGAAGAACAGAGTATGTGAAACTGAGACAGGTATCACAACGCTTTTCGGAGGTTTCTGTTAAAAAGGAAGAGAAACCTGCCCAACAAAAACAATTTAAAAAGAAAAAAGTGGCAGCGGTCGCAGTCCGACATGCCACACAGGAAGAGGGTCCTCTTGAAGAACAAGAATTGGGCTCTAGCATTCCTAGACAGCGCAGCAGAGGTCATAATAGTTCGCCGGAATCTTCTAGAGCATGTGGAGGTGAAAGCAACTGATGACTTTATACAAGTAGAAACAGTGGACATGCGTGTCTCCAAGCCTGATACGGTGTACAAAGTAACGCTGCAATTAGAAGGAGACATTGAACACACAATAGACGCGATCATTTGGGATCGCATAGTAAAAGTGTATGATGTCTTGTTGGCCGAACAAGATTGTCCGCCTGACTTTGTCCGTACCTGCCCATATGGAGAAGATGTCATTAAGCCTTCCTTCTCGCCCCTTGTTCCAGAGGAACTAGCTGAATCCTATTCCATTGAATGGGCTCTATCACAAACACCTGCATTATACAGAAATCACGTAGGATGGGATAAAGACTCCCCCTACCATGTAATTCCCATTAAAAGTGAACCTCAGCCACGACCGCAGTATCATATAAAACATGAAGCAAAAGCACCAGTGAGAGCAATACTCACGCAATCAGAGTACCAGGGTGTGATTGAACCCTGTGTCTCGCCAATGAATAACCCTTTATTCCCCGTAGTTAAACTGGACCATTCATACAGAATAGTCTTAGACTACAGACATCTAAATAGTCATACACGCACCTATGCTATACAAAACTCACATAGCACTGCACTAATGAGCAACATAGTGCGTAAAAAATACAAAACAACACTAGACATTTCCAATGGGTTTTTCTGCCAGAATATAGCGCCTTAAAGCAGAGACTTAACAAGATTTAGCGCACTAAGCTCTCAGAAAAAATTCAGTTGTTTACCTCAGGGGTATAAGAACAGCCCAGGACTGTTCGCAGCTCGTGTCACTGCCATTTTACACGAGATCGACCCTGAACCATTGTTCTATGTAGATGATATATATCTCACTGATGATGAATTACTACAACATTTAAGACGGGTAGCCCGCATTGTTGTAGGGTTTGCCGAATTTGGCTACAAATTTAACTTCAAAAAAACAAAAATTGCCTTCCTCAGTGTCCTGTTTCTAGGATATGAGCTGTCAAGTGAAGGGAAGAGCCTAGCGCCACAATTCTTAGAAAAGTGCGCACAGTTACAACCACCGAATACGATTAAAAAACTCCAATCATTATTGGGTTTCTTAAATTTTGGCAGAACCTACATTCCAGATTATGCTACGTGCATAAAACCTTTATATGACTTAATACGTCCCGATTTTTCAAGTAAATTCTGGACAATTGAACATACACGCATCCTTAAAGAATTGCAGACAGACATGCTTGCAGCACAACATTTACACACAAGGGACAACAAAACACATTTGGTCATCAGGGTAATAGCTGGGGCCATTGGTTTCACCTATGTGACATTTAATGAAGGTGAGACAGTCCCGATTGCATACAAATCACATTTGTATTCAGCAGTTGAACAACGCTTTGCTCCCACAGAGAAAATTCTCACTGCCATACAGATGGCTGTCATTAAAGAAAGACCTCTTGCCCAAGGAAAACGCATTATTGTTGTTTCTCCAATCCCAGCCCTAGAGGCTGTTACAAAAGCTAGCATTCCGAACGCAAAAGCACTACATCCACGTTGGATACAATGAGCTACGTCTCTAACAGCCACTGATGTAGACTACATTTTTGACCCAAAGTTACAAACTCAGGAATTCCTACGATATGAAGTAGAATATCCAGTTCCAGCAAATACCTTGCCTATTGATCAGTATCACAGAGTCATGTACACCGATGGCTCTGCACAACCTGCAATTGGAACTAAACATCAATATTCTGCTGCTTGCGCAGTCGTAAGTGGCTATATGGAAGGGGATACATTTTGTCCTCTACATACCTTTACACAGACCCTAGGAGATTGTACAGCACAATTGTCTGAGCTAAAAGCTCTGCTGATGGCACTGGAACACACGGATCTGGCACAGCCTACGCTGATTGTTTGTGATTCATATGATTGTGTCCATACCTTTAATGAATACCTGCATTATTGGTGCCAGAATGGGTTCAGAGACTCCAAAGGCAACACCATTAAACATAGACTACTGTGGGAGAAAGTAGCTGACCTGAAAGAGACGCTACCGAACGTCCATTTTGTACATACACTTGGACACCAGCGCATTGGAATACATGTTGCTGGAAATACATTGGCTGATGAAGCCGCAAAGTCAGCAGTGGCAGAAGCCACTGTAGCTGCAGTGACTCGCACGAGTTCTAAACCAGACACAGCCCTTTGGGTTGCCGTGAAAGCTACGGCTGATGGTACGCCCCATCCTAAAGGATTTCCTAGCAAATATCATTATCATATGGGAAGAATGCTGAACGCCGAAGTTAAGATACCAGGCGTAGGCGTACGAGACATCCCTAACAAAGATGTAAGACCACAGTTGATTAAAGCAGCGCATGGGGGGGGGGGCATCTGCACATGCTGGTGTGGCGGCTACAATTTCAATCTTACAGGCCCGTTATTGGTGGCCAGGTCTCTACAAAGAGACTACGCAGTATGTCCTTTGTTGTGACATATGTCAACAAATCAAAGTTTCTACGGCGAGCGCCCGCCGCAGACACCCCTCTTAATTTCAAATAAACCATTACAGTGTGTGTACTTGGACCACTGCGGTCCCCTATCACCTGATAGTGCATACAAATACATATTAGTCGCTGTTGATTCATGCTCCAGATTTGTATGGATGTGGCCACAATGCTCAGCTGATGCTCAGACTGTTATAAAAGATTTCTGAATCTTTATTGGTACATATGCGCGGCCTTCCATTCAGACCAGGGCCCTGCTTTCGCTTCAAGGGCATCCAGGGACACCATGGCTTCAATGGGGGTCCAACTACAGTACTCGTCTCTATTTCATCCCGAGGGAAATAGTGTTGTGGAGCGATTAAACCACGATTTAAAGCAATCCTTAACAGCCAGAGTCTTAGGTACAGGTCATAGTTGGCTTAATCACCTGTATGGAGTCCAGAGAGCACTAAATAACCTGCCTAGAAGGTCCCTGGGGGGTCGTACTTCATATGAGTGCCTGTTCGGAATTCAAATGTATGTTCCGGATCTTGATGGTCCTGGCGTGGAGGCAGCAGAAACACCTTTTGACATAAATGAACGTGTCACTGTCTTACAGGAATTGCAACAGTTCCGTGATGATAATTCTTCCAAAAGTGCCACCTCCACAGGAATTAAGGATGTGCCAGTAACATCTACCGGCTGGATTCCCAGAGTTGGCGATCTTGTACGTGAAAATGTTGCAGTAAAAAAGGAATTTGGCCCTTCTTATCGAGCACCAGTCCCTGTACTAGGGATACACGGTACCAGAACTGTTATTCTACCACCGTTGGCAGGTGCCAAATAAAATCGTTTTGCCTCAATTAACAATGTCAAATTACACCATGTGGCCGATCCTGCACAGCCGACCAAGAGGAACATCCAGTAGTTCCCGAATCCCTCTCACTACTGGCGAAGAAGTTCCACTACAAGTTGTTTATACCAACACTGATACCTCTCTGAGCTTGGTGAGGGTGGAAGATGATCTTGCATTAGTTCCACTAACATCAACTAACTTAGAAACATTTGACCAAGTCAACTCGACTACAAGCCAAACAGATGGTGCTGTCTATAGTGTGCCACCACAGGAAACACCAGCTCCACCACTGACAACGGCTACGCCATTTGCACGAACTACCTCTGGTTATTTTGCCGACTTCAACAATGATTTCTCAGACTCATTCGCCTCTTCGACAGCTGATTTGTCAAGTGCACGTAAGCTAACAACCTGGCTTAAAGAAACATATTTCATTTTTCCATGGAACTATATATGGCTTTTTCTGACTGTCCTAGCCTTTCTACTTTGGATTGGTTTTGTTATTACCTTTTTCTTATTAATACATGGTCATTTTCTTCCCGAAAGATCAACAGTTGAACAAGTGGAGGAGGTTTTGAAACCACATTATTCATCACATAAAGTCCGAAGAGATTTATCCTTTGTGAACATTTCCTCAGTGCCAATTCCTGATGGGATTGTTTGGGACAAAGTAATGTTTGATATATATGGTCCCACAGAAATTATTCAAATACTGTATATGTTCAAATTATCAATGAATGATATAGTAATACCAGGCATTGTATCTGATGATTGGTATGTGAAAACAGTTGATTCTATGATGACAGAATTGCAATATTATACTGTCTTTGAAAACGAAGATGTTTACCAATTCAAAGAAAATTATGGTGAAATGTTTTGCTATAATTATTATGGGCACCACTTCATACATAGAGCAAGCAGTCCCAAAATGGTATTTAATTACACGCAATGGGAACATTGTCTAACTCCACCGCAAGGGAGTTCTAAAACATATTCTGAAAAGTTTGCATATTTTTCTGGGCACAATCAAAAGAATGCTGAGTCGTATTACTTTAAGGTACCACCTACTAAGGATATACACATGTTATTGACTTCTACGAAATGCATATATTCGGAATCCTTTGTTTCCTGGTTATCAATACAGGGCTATGAATATTGGTCCAAATCAATTGATCTGAAAAGTGTCTGGGAAACAAAAAATTGGCAAATTAAGGGAAAAGAAACATTGTTTATAGCATGTCTTATTCCTGTTCAGATGATCTTCTTAAATGAAACTGTGCAAAAAACTAGTTGTTTAGGCTTAGCAACAATCAGAGAATTAAACATGCCCAGTATACCTGCCCCTGAAATTTTTTACAAATGGCAAAAATATGTTTAATGCTTCACTGACACGTCCAGGGGGGTGGTTATTGTGGCCAATAGATACCAATGGGTGTCATCAATGTTTTATTAACTCCTTGGGGGGTTTTAGGACGAGTAGGCCAGACCCTCGCTATATATCTCCAGAACATGCAGGTATCATTACAACATATTGTCTAGGAAAATTATGCCAACTGTGGCTAAAATCATTCTCACCAAACGCAGTTAAAGAACACCTAAATCTCTTGTCTAAAACCACTGACTTACAAGATTTCTTGTCAGGCCCCAGAACACCACATAGGAAGCGTTTCCTATATGCAGTATACAATGAAATATGGAAACTTTCCCAACAAGATGCTGCTGCCCGGTTAAGGCAAATAGATCAGGAAAAGCTAAAAAAGGCATTAGCTATTGTGGATAATGGGATTAACACCTTGTCCGACCGGATATATACAATTAACAACATTGTCTCTTCTGCTATAGACATAATACAATCTGATATGTCTTCTTTATACCATGGACAGAGTCAGATCAGGTCCATTATGCAGTTGGGTTGGACGCTTCAAACATTGAAGGCGGGTCATGTTCCATGGCAGCACGTCAGTGCAAAGGAGATATTTTCTTCTTTTAATCTGACGCGACAACAACAGCTAATGGCTAAGAAAGAAGTGACTTATGTCATGCTTAACATCGGGAAATTTAAAAAGTTGCCTTTTACCGTGGCCGAAATACCATCGGCAGAGTGGTTAATACACGGGGTTATTAATCTGCCTATTTCCACACTACAATTTACCTCCTGTTTGAAACACATTCCGGTAGGCAGATATGAAAAGCTGGGAGATAGTTACATCCATGAGGTGTGGGAGCTTCCCTTCTTGTACAAATGCTTCAATGGCATGAAAGAGGTCTTTCTTAGCGGTAGTGAATGCGAGACTTCTGTCAGCCATTCGATGGTTTGTAAACAGCTGTCCTTGCATGGGGCGTGTAACGCCTCGGCTGCAAACTTGGCTTGTTGTCTTAAAGGAGTTCCAGTCCCCTTGATTAGACCTACGTTCCAGGTGCTTTTAAACGGCAGCTACGTCCTTCTCAATAGTGAAGACTGTTGTGGCATGCAAGCCGGAATAGTTTACGTTGTTTCGGTCTCTAAGTTCGTTACATGCTGCAGGAACGTACTGTTTCCGCCCACTAAATTTAAGGAGGTAGCTGATATCTGGCCTACATTGCTACTTCAAACGTGAATTTTGACAAGTTAAGTAGATTCAAGGCTTTGTTGTTTCAAAAGCATGTGGCCCTTACATCTGCACGCGAGACCTACGCACCTCAAGTGGCAAGGTCATCAGAAGAAATTCAGTCCCTGTTAAATACGAACTTTCCGAGACACTTTGGTGAACTCGTGGGACGAATATTTAATGCGTCCAGCACGACTGGAATAGCAAATTTTTTCAAAGCTGTTGGTTCTGGTTTTGTTCACACCTTCTCCTCCATATTCGGTTTGATACCTTCAGCTATCCACTCAATTTTCAGTAGGATTTTTGGGGGATTTCCAATAACTTTGGCTTTATTAGCTGGCATTCCTGCTGTTGTTTATGTGCAATGGCTGTCCCGCCGCAAAAAGGCAAATGGCAGCACTCCCATCAGCGCAGCTGTGTCGTGAACGTATGATGCAGCATTTTGGAGCAAAACTCCTGGAGCGTTTGGAGTGTGACTGGTCTTTGTCATTCAGACCGGTTTTGTATTGCATGCAGCCCGTGTTCCAGTGCCTTTGGTGCTCTTTTGAACATTCACTGGAAGTTTGTCTTGCACAGCAGCACCCCCCAGCAATAGATGCTGATCTGTTGATGTTCTCACTGAGGATTCATTACCAGACATGCGCACTGAGGCTGCGTTTGCTACGTGAAGCTAATTATGAGTTACCCTTCCTGGAGGAAGTTGCCACCAACCCATCAATGGGCACTCCACGGGATGCTGCCTTGGTTGACACTGGGGCTATGGAAAACACTTGCTCCTCGATCATTTTTGGCACGGACCTTCCGGTTCTGTCACCTGCCGAAGTGGAAGATCTCCTACTTTCCATGACTCGTACTTAATTTGGAACTTTTCTAAATTTACATTATCATTGAATTTGGTTATAAGCCACATGCTCATGTTTTAAATTGCCAGGTAGTGTGCTTGTGTGTCCTTTTAACTTGTCAAAATAGACTAGGGTTTTATATATATCTTAGGTTGCGAAATTTTAATTTTGGCTTGAACCACTTTCAACCGACAAGGGGAGGATGTTGTGTAGCCATTTTAGTTATAGCTCCATGCACGTTAGTTTAATGCACTAGGCCGCTGTGCACCTTGACTTAGATATATTTTATTCAGCTTCGCATTGTTATTTTTACAATAACCAGTTTTACGGTCTTGTTTTAATTTCTTCTATCTAACTGTTTTTGCTTAGCCCAACACTGTGTTCTCAAACAACACATTCTTGATCACTTTGTGCTTCAGTCAAGGCTACTGTTTGGTACATTGCCGGTGAACGTGGTAGAAGTTTAGTCTCCAACATTCGTAGAAGATACACATCCTTACGTGGGGACATTTTCTTAGAACATTAGCTGTGTTATTATAAAAACACTTCCTAGTCCCATTATACGTTAAGAGGGAGATCCTAGCCAGGGAACCACAACTGTATGCTGAATGCCTCGCTGCAGATGCTAACGCAGACTAGAGGCCTTTGCTCAGGTATGAGGGTTGATGTCCTCCCGGGGGAACCTGAAAGGCAGGATTAGAGCTTAACATGCCGTGCTCAAATTATGACTCAGATAGAAAATAGTCCATCGACTTTAGTGGCAATATGGTAGCATTATTCTTATGCTTCACTCTCATCGTCACCATTTTAATATTGTTATGTTGTGTCGTTCTGGTTATTGCAGCTCACGCTTTGCTATCTAAAATGGAGTCATTATATTAAACTAGTCTTTAAAACTTATACTGCTTTCATTGTCATTTATATATGAGACCGAATTGTGAATGAGAGAACCGGATGCGACCTGAGTGACCACGACTTCCCTGAGAAGTATGAGATGTCATGCGCTCGGCTGCCCAATCATCTCTATCTTTCGGGAGAGATGAGGCATTGCAGGTTAGCTGGAGCAAAACCCGGATTTGGAGCGACAGGTGTCATCCACCGTGGGTCAGACTCAGTCTCCCACACTGTGGACGATCTTGCTGCTCAAAATCCAGTAGTCTCATTAGAATAATGAGAGCCTATGCGACAACACCAACCGCCAGGGCGGAAACAACCCTCACCATGGCGGTAGCCGCCAACAGCCAGGCGGAAGACACAGTACCGCCCACACATTAAGACACTGCAATCCACCACCTTTTCGGGGGCGGTACCAACGCCAACAAAAGCCTGGCGGAAACAGAGCTGAGAAGTGAAAGGACTCACCACTGGAGACACAGGGAAGAACTACGTCACCATGGAACCCGAACTGCAAGTCTTCCTGATGATTTTCTACGTAATGCTCCACCTGGAACACCAACGCCGATGAAGACGACAACGGTGACTACAGCCGACAAGCACACAAGGGAGGGAGGGAGGAAAACGACAGTGACACACACTTACAACACACACCCTACACACACACATCATACACACAACCAGCTGCACACGTAAACCAATGGCACACGACACGCGGCATAATAAAACACGGACCAGATTGCTGAAGTACTGACAATGTATTAGCATAGCAAAACCCACCACACGGACCAAATATATACAGATTTTCATAAAGGGCCAATGCCCAGTCCAAAGTCATAAGGGTACACAAGTCCACAGGGCACAGTCCAAAGCCCAACCTATATCCTGACGCATCCGGAGAGAACACTGCAGGGGCATAATTTTGCAAGTGGGAAGGCACCTCAGGGGGATGGGGTGAGGGGGCACCTCAGCCGAATACGGGAATGTGTCCACTGGTTCTGGAGGGGGCTCCATGCCCATTGCTCTGTCCTGGGCAGTGCAAGACCTCAGTCTCTCAGGTGGGTGACTTGACCACTGGTTCTGGAGTGAGCATCATGCCCATTGCTCTGTCCAGGGAGTGCAAGGCCACAGTCTCTGGTGTGGGTGACTTGCCCACTGCTTCTGGAGGGGGCAACTCACACATCAGTCCCTGGAGTGAGGCCTACATGGCATCCGCTGGCGGTGACGGCTACAGTGTGGTGGGGGATGGAGGAGCCTCCTGGGCAGCCTTTGCACTGTCTGATGGCTGCACTGTGGTGGTGGATGGAGGAGCCTCCAGGGCAGCCTCTGCACTGTCTGATGGCTGCACTGTGGTGGTGGATGGAGGAGCCTCCTGGGCAGCCTCTGCACTTTCTGATCGCTGCACTTCCTCAGCTGGCGGTGGGGGCCCCTTGACAGCTGGTGGTGGTGGAGGTGTCAGCCTGACAGCCTCCGCTGTAGTAGAGGGCTTCGTCTCCTCCAGTACATGGGGCATGGATCCCTTAACCTTCCTGGCAGGGGTGGATGGGCTCTTCCCCTCTCTGCCTGGTGGTGGAGGCTCCTTCCCCTTCTTTCCAAGTGATGTAGGCTCCTTCCCCTTCTTTCCTGGTGGTGCAGGATCCATCCCCTTATTTCCAGGTGGTGCTGGCTCCTTCCCCATCTTTCCTGATGGTACTGGCTCCTTCCCCTTCTTCAATGGAGGTGTGGCATCCTTACCACCACGAGTAGGTGGTGCTACCACTGTCTCCGTGGACTGTTTGGCTGAAGTGCTGGGCTGTGTCCTTGGTACCCTGCCCATAAGGGCAGGATCGGGGAGGGGTAGGGAAGAGGTCAAATTGGGAAAGGAAAAGCTTTTTAGGGACAGTGGGGTGGGAGGAGGGATGAGTAATGGGAGTGGAGGATGAGGGAGTGCTTGTTGGAGGTGTATGTCTGCTGGACGTGGGTACAGGTGCATGGGCAGTGTGCTGATGTGATGTGGATGGCTGTTGGGTATCTGAGTGCTTGCATTTGTGTCCTTTAAGAGAGGGGGGACAGACCGGGTGGGAGAGGACAGAGGCTGTTGTGGAGGTGTCTGGCAGTGAGGTGTGTGTTCCACTTGGTGTGGTGATGCTGGTAGTGGATGTTGATGTAGTGCATGCAGGTGTGAGTGTGGATGTGACTGGGAGGGAGGTGATGGAGGGGGAGGAGGGGGAGACAGTGGAGGCAGTGGATGTTGTAGTGTCTGCAACTGTATGGTGTTTGCGTGAGTGTTTGTGGGATGAAGTGTGGTGCCTGTGTTTGCCTGTGCCACTCTTGGGTGTTGTCTTGTGTGCATGCTCATCTGTATGTGTGCCTGGGATGGGATGGGTTGAGGAGACTGAGACTGGGAAGTGGTAGTTGGAGGGGGGACCGGTAGAAACAGGGATAATGGCTGCCATCAGAGAGGAGGCCAGAGCATGAATCGATCTCTGTTGGGCCATCAATCCACCGTGAATGCCCTCCAGGAATGCATTACATTGCTAAAACTGGAATGCCAGCCCCTGGATGTCATTCACAATGGTTAACTGCCCTACAGAGATGGATCTCCGGAGGTCAATAGTCTCCTCACTCAGGACAGCAGGGCTCACTGAGGCAGGGCCTGAGGTGCCTGGGGCAAAGGTGATGCCCACCCTCCTTGGTGAGCGGGCACGGGCAGCTCGCTGAGGGGCTACGGGGAGGGTGGTGCTGGTACAGGGGGTGGCGGCTGTACCTGCAGCTGGGGTGATCACAGAGGTGCCCTCCACCAACAGAGAGCTGCCATCGGAGGAGGTATTAGAGTCTGTCTTGTCTCCTCCAGTATCCGCCGTGGTGCTCCTCTTGTCCTCTGTCCCACTGGTTCCCTCGGCGTCGGTGGACTCTGCCTCCAGGGTCCTGTGGGATGCAGCTCCCTCTATCGTCGGTGCCCCTGCTCCTCCGCCAGATGATGCTAATGCACACAAGGACAGGATGACAAAACAAGAAAGGTTGGGATACACTTGGTCAATGACTGCACCAACAGCACCATTGGCATGCACATCACAGTCACACACAGGGAACAGGCTTAAGCACTATACATTGCACTACCAGCGATATGGCTAGTCACTAAGGCAAGATGAGGACCACACACCACCAACTGCAGCACACCTGGGACCCACGATGCCCTGCCTGAAATGGACTGCTAACAAGCTAGGTTACCTGTATTTGCCATGCAACCATTACCCTTCAGTTGACCCACGCTGCAATGTCTGGCCTGGCCTTAGGGGCACCCACTAACACACATCCACCACCCGGATACCACCCCACCAGCCAAAATATGTAATAATACTCACTGTACTCAACCCTTGTGGCTGCTGTGATTCCCTCAAGCGCCCATCCAGCTCAGGGTAGGCCACCGCCAGTATGCGGACCATCAGGGCGGTCATGTTCTGACGGGCACCCCTTCCTCGTTGGAAGGCCATCCCCAGCTGGGCCTCCGTGGTCTTCCGTGCCAGTGTCTCAGGTCCGGTGCTCCGCCTGCCATAGATCCCCAGAGTCCGCACGTGCTTGGCGATGGCACGCCATAATCTCTTCTTTTGATGGGCGCTGACCTGCAGAGGTAATACAGACAGGAGAACTCCATTAAACAAACAGTCCAGCCTGTCACACACATGGCCCACCATACCCAATTCCATCACAATTGGCGCACACATAGGGCAGCGCACAACATGTACACTGCCAACAGACAATGCCCCCGTCCCCCACCCACCCTTACACAATGCTATCACACACATCTCCATGCATCCATGCCACATGCATCGTGCCCAAAGTGTACTCACCTTTTGGTCTGGAGGCCCATACAGCTGTCCGTATTGGGGTAGGACCCCATCCGCCAGTCGCTCCAACTCCTCCGAAGTGAAGGCAGGGGCCCTTTCCCTGGTCACACAGGCCATGGTAGGTTACAGACACAGGTCACAGCAGCACTTGCAGTGTATGTCTTCTCCTGTTGAAGGTCAGGAAATAAGTGAGGAATCAAATGGAAAATGGCAGTGACGTCCGCGGCAGTGTACACCGTCACCGCCGGCGTACATCCCCATTGGCCACTGTAATCCATAGGGCTCAATACTATCCAATGAGGAATTGCGCGACCGCCTACCGCCACGACGCCCAACGTCGATGGAATTACCTCACTTCCACTGTCCCTCCATACAGGACAGGCGGTCGCCATTTTGGGGGGGTGGGAACAAGCCTATCGACAATTACTGCTTCACAGGTTAACTAGGCACATACTTCAACATTTACACTGCCCCAATACATAAGTGCGCCATGTGGACTACAGTTGAGGGTTTGTTGTTCCAATTGTGACAGTCTACTCACTCCTGTGTCCCTTAGATACCTACCGCTGCGGATGAATAGGCGGTGGAGACATGACCCCATGTACAGACCTCTGGTGGACTTGGCTACAATGGAGGACAGGCACATAACACTGACCTACAGACTGGACAGGGCCACAATCACAGAGCTGTGTGCTCAATTGGAGCCTGACCTGATACCTGCTATCCGTCATTCGGCTGGGATCCCCCCTCTTGCGTAAGTGCTATCAGTGCTCCATTTCCTGGCAACTGGTTCTTTCCAAGTGACAGTGGGCTTGGCAGCAGGAATGTCACAGACAATGTTTTCAATCGTGCTGGCAAGAGTTTTGTCTGACCTGGTAAAACACATGTGCAGCTACATTTCTTTCCCCCAGGTGGAAGATTTGGCCACAGTGAAGGCTGGATTCTATACAATGCGACATATCCCCTATATTATTGGTGCGATTGATGGTACACATATTGCATTTGTTTCCCCCCCCGTCAGAATGAACAGGTGTTCAGGAATCGTAAGAGTTTCCACTCAATGAATGTGCAAATGGTGTGCCTGGCGGACGAGTACATCTCCCACATCAATGCTAAGTATCCTGGGTCGGTGCATGATGCCTTTGTTCTGAGGAATAGCAGCATCCCAAATGTGATGGACCAACTACAGAGGCACAGGGTGTGGCTAATAGGTGAGCCTTGGTCCCCACCCACTGTATGTCAGTGTATGCCTCTGGTGTCAACCCCATAGGATTGCGTGTGGCTAAATGCTGTCCCTCAATACTTGCAGGTGACTCTGGCTACCCAAACCTATTTTGGCTGCTGACCCCTATGAGGAATGCCAGGACAAGGGCTGAAGAACGTTAAAATGAGGCACATGGGAGTACCAGAGAACCTTCACCTCCTGAAGGCCATGTTCAGATGCCTGCATCTGACAGGTGGATCCCTGTGCTACTCACCTGAGAAGGTCTGCCAGATAGTAGTGGCATGCTGCATGTTACACAACCTGGCCCTCAGATGCCATGTACCTTTTCTGCAGGAAGAGGAGACTGGAGGTGCCCCTATGGCAGCAGTGGACCCTGGGGACAGTGAGGATGAAGATGCTGAGGATGAGCGTGAGGATAACAGAACATCAGTAATCCATCAGTACTTCCAATGACACACAGGTGAGACAGTGTAGATTAATATTCCTATGACTATTGGTCTATTCTGTGTGGCTGTGGCAAGATGGCATTCACTTCCTTTTAACTCTACTTACTGTCACCTATGGTTTGTCATATTACAGATGTTGGTGATATAACAACTGTGTACTTGTGTGCTGACTACAGCCAGCTACAGGTCATTAATTCTTTGCTCCCACAACGTTCAGTACTTTTGCAATGGATGTAACTGTTTCCATGAATACACATTTGTAGGAGGCTAGCCTGGCTTGTAGTGGGTACCAAGGGGTACTTACACTCTGTACCAGGTCCAGTTATCCCTTAATAGTGTAGAAGAGGTGTTTCTAGCAGCTTAGGCTGATAGAAGGTAGCTATAGCAGAGCAGCTTAGGCTGAACTAGGAGACATGCAAAGCTCCTACTATACCACTGGTGTCGTATGCACAATATCATAAGAAAACACAATACACAGATATACTAAAAATAAAGGTACTTTATTTTTATGACAATATGCCAAAAGTATCTCAGTGAGTACCCTCGGTATGAGGATGCCAAATATACACAAGATATATGTACACAATACCAAAAATATGCAGTAATAGCAAAAGGAAGTAATGCAAGCAGTGTAAAGTTACAATAGATTGAAATAGGAGCACATAGGTATAGGGGCAACACAAACCATATACTCCAAAAGTGGAATGCAAACCACAAATGGACCCCAAACCTATGTGAGCTTGTAGAGGGTCGCTGGGACTGTAAGAAAACAGTGAGGGTTAGAAAAATAGCCCACCCCAAGACCCTGTAAGGTAGGTGTAAAGTGCACCTACAACCCCCAGAGAGCACAGAAGACGAGATAGGGGGATTCTGCAAGGAAAACCAACACCAGCAATGCAACAACAGTGGATTTCCAGACCTGAGTACCTGTAAGACAATGGGACCAAGTCCAAGAGTCGCGACAGTGTCGAGAGTGGGCAGATGCCCAGGAAATGCCAGCTGAGGGCGCAAAGGAGCTGCCACCGGATGGAAGAAGCTTTGTGTTCTGCAAGAACGAAGTGGACTAGGAACTTCCCCTTTGGAGGATGGATGTCCCACGTCGTGAAGAAGCTTGCAGAGGTGTTCCCACGCAGAAAGACTGCAAACAAGCCTTGCTAGCTGCAAGGGTCGCGGTTAGGGTTTTTGGATGCTGCTGTAGCCCAGGAGGGACCAGGATGTCGCCACTTGGATGAGGACAGAGGGGACGCCCAGCAAGTGAGGGAGCCCCCACAGAAGCAGGCAGCACCCGCAGAAGTACTGGAACAGGCACTTAGAAGAGGAGTGAACCGGAGTCCACCCGAAGTAAGAAAAGGGAGTTCCACAACGCCGGAGGACAACTCAGAAGGTTGTGCACTGCAGGTTGGAGTGTCGGGGACCCAGGCTTGGCTGTGCACGAAGGAAATCCTGGAAGAGTGCACAGGAGCCAGAGCAGCTGCAAATCATACGGTACCCAGCAATGCAGTCTAGCGTGGGGAGGCAAGGACTTACCTCCACCAAACTTGCACTGAAGAGTTACTGGACTGGGGGAGTCACTTGGACAGAGTTGCTGAGTTCCAGGGACCACGCTCGTCGTGCTGAGAGGGGACCCAGAGGACCGGTGATGCAGTCTTTTGTTGCCTGCGGTTGCAGGGGGAAGATTCCGTCGACCCACTGGAGATTTCTTCAGAGCTCCTGGTGCAAGAAGGAGGCAGGCTACCCCCAGAGCATGCACCACCATGAAACAGGCGAGAAAGCCGGCAGGATGAAGCGATACAAGGTTGCAGTAGTCGTCTTTGCTACTTTGTTGCGGTTTCGCAGGCGTCCTGAGCAGTCAGGGGTCGATCCTTTAGCAGAAGGTGAAGAAGGAGATGCAGAGGAACTCTGGTGAACTCTTGCATTCGGTATCTGAAGAATTCCCCAAAGCAGAGACCCTAAATAGCCAGAAAAGGAGGTTTGGCTACATAGGAAGGAGGATAGGCTAGTAAGAAAGGTAAGAGCCTATCAGAAGGAGTCTCTGACGTCACCTGCTGGCCCTGGCCACTCAGAGCAGTCCAGTGTGCCAGCACACCTCTGAATCCAAGATGGCAGAGGTCTGGGGCACGCTGGAGGAGCTCTGGACACCTCCCCTGGGAGGTGCAGGTCAGAGGAGTGGTCACTCCCCTTTCCTTTGTCCAGTTTTGCGCCAGAGCAGGGCTGGGGGATCCCTGAACCGGTGTAGACTGGCTTATGCAGAGATGGGCACCTTCTGTGCCCATCAAAGCATTTCCAGAGGCTGGGGGAGGCTACTGCTCCCCAGCCCTGACACCTATTTCCAAAGGGAGAGGGTGTAACAGCCTCTCTCTGAGGAAGTCCTTTGTTCTGCCTTCCTGGGCCAGGCCTGGCTGGACCCCAGGAGGGCAGAAACCTGTCTGAGGGGTTGGCAGCAGCTGCAGTGAAACCCCGGGAAAGGCAGTTTGGCATTACCAGGGTTCTGTGCTAGAGACCCGGGGGATCATGGAATTGTCCCTCCTAGACATATTACATGGCTATGTTCGGAGTTACCAGTTTGACGCTGTACATAGGTAGAGACCTATGTACAGTGCACGCGTGTAATGGTGTCCCTGCACTCACAACGTCCGGGGAATTTGCCCTGAACGATGTGGGGCACCTTGGCTAGTGCCAGGGTGCCCTCACACTAAGTAACTTTGCACCCAACCTTCACCAGGTGAAGGTTAGACATATAGGTGACTTATAAGTTACTTAAGTGCAGTGGTAAATGGCTGTGAAATAACGTGGACGTTATTTCACTCAGGCTGCACTGGCAGGCCTGTGTAAGAATTGTCAGATCTCCCTATGGGTGGCAAAAGAAATGCTGCAGCCCATAGGGATCTCCTGGAACCCCAATACCCTGGGTACCTCAGTACCATATACTAGGGAATTATAAGGGTGTTCCAGTATGCCAATGTGAATTGGTGAAATTGGTCACTAGCCTGTTAGTGACAATTTGGAAAGCAGAGAGAGCATAACCACTGAGGTTCTGGTTAGCAGAGTCTCAGTGAGACAGTTAGGCATCACACAGGGAACACATACATATAAGCCACAAACTTATGAGCACTGGGGTCCTGGCTAGCAGGGTCCCAGTGACCCATAACAAACATACTGACAACATAGGGTTTTCACTATGAGCACTGGGCCCTGGCTAGCAGGATCCCAGTGAGACAGTGAAAACACCCTGACATGTACTCACAAACAGGCCAAAAGTGGGGGTTACAAGGCTAGAAAGAGGCTACATTCTCACACAACCCCCACCCCCCAAACGAAGGACAATAAGGCTAACCTTGGCCAGTTGAGACTTTATTGTCTAAGTGGTGATAAGTGGAGAGTAGCTCTGCAATAGACTGGTTACTCCCTTTATCATCCACTATATGGTTACTTCCCTGTGGGGATGTAAACCATCCTGTTTGAAGTTTTTTTTAGCTAACCAACAATGTGAAGGTATATTTTCTGAGTTTCTATCAGTAAGTTTTAGTTTAGAACAGTGGGAATTGTCCACTGGACCTATTTCTAGTTATGAGAATGCCAGACAGGGATGCTGCCTCAGTAAAGCCATAGCTGGGCAAATACTTTGTCCATATGGCTGTAAGAAAGAACAGGGTTGCTTTTTCTCTTGAGTTGGAGCAGGGCAGGGATGCTGTCCTATGAGCTCCACACTAGGGCAGGGCTGCTGTCCTAAGTGTTGTGAGGCAGTGCAGGGTTTCTGCACTAAAGTTTCTCTGGGAGGGTTGGAGGGATGCTCCATGTTAACTAAAATGGTGCTCTTTTTCTCACCAATATTAGTTATCCCACAGAGAAGTACTTTCACCTCAGGGAGTACAGCTGTGCCAGATGATGATTCCCTTGGTAAAGGTGCCACCCTAGGGGAGGTTTCTCCCACCACAGGAATGGTATCCTGATTGGCAGGGTGGTTAGGGGATACTGTGATACCCTTTTTACCTGTTTTTGGAGAGGGATCCTGGGTTTTCAGGCCTTTTTCTCTCCTTTGCTTTTTCATTTCAGTAGAAATGAGGGGGAACAATTCCTCAGGGATACCCAGCATGGCTGCATGGGTATAAAACTCCACCTCAGCCCAACCTGAGGTCTCTAGGTCATTACCTAAGAGACAGTCTACAGGTAAGCTAGGTGACACTACCACCTGCTTAGGGCCAGTAACTCCACCCCAACTAAGCTGAACTATAGCTAAGGGAAGAAACTTAGTGGAGTTATGGACATCAATAATCTTGTACTATTGTCCAATGATGTGTTGTTCAGGAGCCACTAGGTTTTCAGTCACCAAAGTGATACTGGCACCTGTGTCCCTGTAGGCCTGGGCCTCAACACCATTTATTGAAACTGTCTGCTTGTACTTATCCATTGTAAGGGGACAAGCAGCCAGTGTGGCAAGGCCAATGCCACTAGGTGTGACAGAAACTGTCTTCGGACTGACTACCCCATAAGTGAACCCAACTACACCCTTAGTTTGACTGTTGCCAGCAGTCCCACCACTATTATCACTACTGCTAGGGGCACTAGAGTTTGATGTATTAGTGGTGGTAGGCTCAGGGGGTTTACCTGGACAGGACTTATCCCCTTGCCTATGGCCTTTATTTTTACACACAAAGCACCAAGGCTTTTTAATGTGTGTATGTTGTGAAGAAGAGGAAGAATTTGATTTATCCCCACCCCCTGAAGAGTGTTTAGGATTTGAAGAAGGATCTTTGGTTTTACCCTTATCCCCATGCTTATCCTGAGATTTCTCACCATCTTTCTTCTTGCCATCCTTGTCACCCCCTGTATGAACTTTTCTGTTCACTCTTGTTCTGACCCATTTGTCTGCTTTCTTTCCCAATTCTTGGGGAGAGGTCAGATCTGAGTCCACTAGATATTGGTGTAACTAGTCAGACACACAGTTATTCAGAATATGCTCTCTCAGAATAAGATTATACAGGCTTTCATAGTCAGAAACTTTACTGCCATGTAACCACCCCTCCAAGGCCTTCACTGAACAGTCAACAAAGTCTATCCAGTCTTGTGAGGACTCTTTTCTGGTGTCTCTGAACTTAATCCTGTATTGTTCAGTGGTTAAGCCAAATCCATCCTAGAGTGCATCCTTCAAAACTGCAAAATTATTGGCATCACTTTCTCTCACAGTAAGGAGCCTATCCCTACCCTTTCCATTGAAAGATAGCCATAGGATAGCAGCCCACTGCCTTTGAGGGACCCCCTGTACCATACAGGCCCTCTCAAGTGCAGCAAACCACTTGTTAATGTCATCCCCCTCCTTGTAAGGGGGAACTATCTTATGCAGATTCCTGGAATTATGCTCTCTCACAGGATTACTATCAGGAATACTGCTGCTGCCACCATGGGGTCCAAACCCCAACCTCTGTCTCTCCTTCTCTAAGTCTAGGGATTCCCTGTCTAGAGCCAGCTGTTGCTGTTTAAGCTTCAGCCTGGTCTCTTCCACTCTCAACTTGTTGAGGTCCCTTTCTAACATTTTTTCATCAGGGTGGGTGGGTTGGGAATGTTTTGACACAGAAGATATATTGGAATGAACAGAGGGAGACCTGCCCCTAACAGCTTGCACTCTAACAACCTGGCCTTTAGGAACAAAAGTACCTCTACTATGATGAGAGCTTCTATTACTACCAGCATTGCAATGAGGTCTGCTAGGGGGCAGATCTGGAATAGGACCCTGTACACCTCCCTCAGGGGGCTCCCCTGAGTCAGAGTGTGAACTATCTACTAACTTTTCTGATGAAGTACCACCCTGGGCCTTATCATTCTCAATGAGCATGTTAGATAGAAATTCTCTAGAAGGGTTCTTTCCTACCACTAAACCTCTATCAATGCAGAGACTCCTTAGGCTCTTAAAGTTAAGATTGTCATATGTTGTATTGACCATTTTAAGAGAAGTTCCTACATCAGACATGATAGAAGAAGGTTTAGGGACAGTGAGAAGAGAGAAAACGTTTCAGGACTTTTTAAAGAACAGGAAAAAAAACTTTTTCAAACTTTTTTGAAACTTTTAGAAAGTTTAGAAGTACTTTTCAGCACTTAGCAGATAGTGTAAAAGAAGAAAAGCAAACCTTTTTGGTTAGGTGTACATACACTGAACTTGTTTTGTATATTATTCTCTTATGAAAAGTACACAATGACAAAGTGGTAAGTAGTTACAAGTACTTATCCTACCGCTGCACAACCAATGTAGGAGGCTGGCCTGGCTTGTAGTGGGTACTAAGGGGTACTTACACTCTGTACCAGGTCCAGTTATCCCTTATTAGAGTAGAGGAGGTGTTTCTAGCAGCTTAGGCTGATAGAAGGTAGCTATAGCAGAGCAGCTTAGGCTGAACTAGGAGACATGCAAAGCTCCTACTATACCACTGGTGTCATATGCACAATATCATAAGAAAACACAATACACAGATATACTAAAAATAAAGGTACTTTATTTTTATGACAATATGCCAAAAGTATCTCAGTGAGTACCCTCAGTATGAGGATGCCAAATATACACAAGATATATGTACACAATACCAAAAATATGCAGCAATAGCAAAAGGAAGTAATGCAAGCAGTGTAAAGTTACAATAGATTGCAATAGGAGCACATAGGTATAGGGGCAACACAAACCATATACTCCAAAAGTGGAATGCGAACCATGAATGTACCCCAAACCTATGTGAGCTTGTCGAGGGTCGCTGGGACTGTAAGAAAACAGTGAGGGTTAGAAAAATAGCCCACCCCAAGACCCTGTAAGGTAGGTGTAAAGTGCACCTACAACCCCTTAGAGCACAGAAGTCGTGATAGGGGGATTCTGCAAGGAAAACCAACACCAGCAATGCAACAACAGTGGATTTCCGGACCTGTGTACCTGTAAGACAATGGGACCAAGTCCAAGAGTCGCGACAGTGTCGAGAGTGGGCAGATGCCCAGGAAATGCCAGCTGAGGGTGCAAAAGAGCTGCCACTAGATGGAAGAAGCTTTGTGTTCTGCAAGAACGAAGTGGACTAGGACCTTCCCCTTTGGAGGATGGATGTCCCACATCGTGAAGAAGCTTGCAGAGGTGTTCCCACGCAGAAAGACCGCAAACAAGCCTTGCTAGCTGCAAGGGTCGCGGTTAGGGTTTTTGGATGCTGCTGTGGCCCAAGAGGGACCAGGATGTCGCCACTTGGATGAGGAGACAGACGGGGCGCCCAGCAAGTCTGGAAGCCCTCACAGAAGCAGGCAGCACCCACAGAAGTACCAGAACAGGCACTTAGAAGAGGAGTGAACCGGAGTCCACCCGAAGTCAGAAAAGGGAGTCCCACGACGCCGGAGGACAACTCAGAAGGTTGTGCACTGCAGGTTAGAGTGACGGGGAACCAGGCTTGGCTGTGCATGAAGGAAATCCTGGAAGAGTGTACAGGAGCCAGAGCAGCTGCAAATCATGCGGTACCAAGCAATACAGTCTAGCGTGGGGAGGCAAGGACTTACCTCCACCAAACTTGGACTGAACAGTCACTGGACTGTGGGAGTCACTTGGACAGAGTTGCTGAGTTCCAGGGACCACCCTCGTCGTGCTGAGAGGGGACCCAGAGGACCGGTGATGCAGTCTTTTGTTGCCTACGGTTGCAGGGGGAAGATTCCGTCGACCCACGGGAGATTTCTTCAGAGCTCCTGGTGCAAGAAGGAGGCAGGCTACCCCCAGAGCATGCACCACCAGGAAACAGGCGAGAAAGCCGGCAAGATGAAGCGATACAAGGTTGCAGTAGTCATCTTTGCTACTTTGTTGCGGTTTTGCAGGCGTCCTGAGCAGTCAGCGGTCGATCCTTTGGCAGAAGGTGAAGAAGGAGATGCAGAGGAACTCTGGTGAGCTCTTGCATTCGGTATCTGATGAATTCCCCAAAGCAGAGACCCTAAATAGCCAGAAAAGGAGGTTTGGCTACTTAGGAAGGAGGATAGGCTAGTAAGAAAGGTAAGAGCCTATCAGAAGGAGTCTCTGACGTCACCTGCTGGCCCTGGCCACTCAGAGCAGTCCAGTGTGCCAGCACACCTCTGAATCCAAGATGGCAGAGGTCTGGGGCACGCTGGAGGAGCTCTGGGCACCTCCCCTGTGAGGTGCAGGTCAGAGGAGTGGTCACTCCCCTTTCCTTTGTCCAGTTTTGCGCCAGAGCAGGGCTGGGGGATCCCTGAACCAGTGTAGACTGGCTTATGCAGAGATGGGCACCATCTGTGCCCATCAAAGCATTTCCAGCGGCTGGGGGAGGCTACTCCTCCCCAGCCCTGAACCTATTTCCAAAGGGAGAGGGTGTAACACCCTCTCTCTGAGGAAGTCCTTTGTTCTGCCTTCCTGGGCCAGGCCTGGCTGGACCCCAGGAGGGCAGAAACCTGTCTGAGGGGTTGGCAGCAGCTGCAGTGAAACCCCGGGAAAGGCAGTTTGGCATTACCCGGGTTCTGTGCTAGAGACCCGGGGGATCATGGAATTGTCCCCCCAATGCCAGAATGGCATTGGAGGGACAATGCCATGATCCTAGACATATTACATGGCCATGTTCGGAGTTACCAGTGTGACGCTGTACATAGGTAGAGACCTATGTACAGTGCATGCGTGTAATGGTGTCCCTGCACTCACAAAGTCCGGGGAATTTGCCCTGAACGATGTGGGGCACCTTGGCTAGTGCCAGGGTGCCCTCACACTAAGTAACTTTGCACCCAACCTTCACCAGGTGAAGGTTAGACATATAGGTGACTTATAAGTTACTTAAGTGCAGTGGTAAATGGCTGTGAAATAACGTGGACGTTATTTCACTCAGGCTGCACTGGCAGGCCTTTGTAAGAATTGTCAGATCTCCCTATGGGTGGCAAAACTAATGCTGCAGCCCATAGGGATCTCCTGGAACCCCAATACCTTGGGTACCTCAGTACCATATACTAGGGAATTATAAGGGTGTTCCAGTATGCCAATGTGAATTGGTGAAATTGGTCACTAGCCTGTTAGTAACAATTTGGAAAGCAGAGAGAGCATAACCACTGAGGTTCTGGTTAGCAGAGCCTCAGTGAGACAGTTAGGCATCACACAGGGAACACATACATATAGGTCACAAACTTATGAGCACTGGGGTCCTGGCTAGCAGGGTCCCAGTGACACATAACAAACATACTGACAACATAGGGTTTTCACTATGAGCACTGGGCCCTGGCTAGCAGGATCCCAGTGAGACAGTGAAAACACCCTGACATATACTCACAAACAACCCTAAAGTGTGGGTAACAAGGCTAGAAAGAGGCTACTTTCTCACAACATTTTCAAAACATGACATGCAAGGAGTCGAGTTGTGTCCAAGGGTGTTTATTTCAGTGCTAAAAAATGAGGGTAAAGTGCAATGGAATGGGGCGATGATGGAGTAAAGTCCAGGGTATTGTTCCAGTCTGTTTGTAGCTTAGGTGTAGTGTCCAAGAGGCCATAGGAAGGGGAGCAAAGGCAGTTCAAAGTGGCAGGTGACAGTGTGGGACACAAGAGGGACAATCAGGAGAGTCTCATTTCCTGGCGGTGGTCTTGGCAAGTGTCTCTGGCTTCTGTATGGGTCACAGGGAACGTTTGCATGGTGGTTTACCTTCTGCAGGGGGAGGGGTGCTGATGGCCTATGGCTCCTGTGGCAGGGCCTTCTGGCCTGGTCAATGGACTGGGTAGTGGTAGGGGCCCGCTGGTGTGCTGTTGCTTCCCTCATGATGTTGGCCATGTCTGCCAGCACCACTGCTATGGAGATTTAGGGTGGTGTTAATGGCCTGCAAGTCCTCCCTGATCCCCTGATACTGTCCCTCCTACAGCCGCCTGTTCTGCTGCACGTTGTCCAGGATCTGGCCCATCGTGTCCTGGGAATGTTGGTAGGCTCCCAGGATCTCTGTGAGTGCCTCCTGGAGAGGCGGTTCCCTGCTCCTGTCCTCCCCCTGGCGCACAGCAGTCTTCCCAGTGTCCCTGTTGGCCTGTGCACCTGTCCCCTGAATGGTGTGCCCACTGCCACTGACCCCAGGTCCCTGATTGTCTTGGGTATGAGGTATGGCCTGGAATCCCTGTACAGGTGGCCACACTGCTGATTGATGCGTCCTGGGGACAGAGGTGTGGGTACGCTGGGTGGGTGCTGTGGTGTCGGATCCTCACGGGGGAGGATCTGTGGTGGTCTGTGAGTGACCAGCTATCCAGTGGTCCCTGATGGGCCAGGTAGGTCATCCAGATCCAGAAGTCCAGAGTTACTGTCATCACTGGGGGCATCTTCTGTTGGGAGACTGGATTGTCGAGGCACCTCCTCTCCACTGACATTGGCTGGGGTACCTGTGGGGGTGTAAGTGATGTATTATGCTTCACATGTATGACATAGTGTACATCCCTATCCTCCCCTCTATGGTTTGTGTTGCCCTGCCACCTTTTTCTTGTGTATGGTGATGTATTTGTGTGATTGTTAGTTTCCCTATGCTGTGCATGCTTTGGAGATGGGTGTCCATGCATTTGTATGGCATGCAGGGCTTGGCATTGGGGTTATTCATATGTGTAGGTGCAGTGTGTGGGATGGAGTGGAATGATGGGAGTGAGGGTGAGGGTGCGAGATGGCATGCAGGTATGGGGGGGAGATAGGTAGTTAATGTAGACTTATCAGTGTCCAGTCCTCCTGCTACTCCAGCGAGTCCCTCAGGATGCAGTAATGCCAGTACTTACTGGGGGAGGAGGTTGGGGTCCACTGCCAGTCTTCAGTATGGCGAGCTGGTGTCTTGCTGCTATGGAATGTTCCTTCCCCCGTAGGTCGTTCCACCTCTTCCTGATGTTGTCCCTTGTTCTTGGGTGCTGTCCCACAGTATTCTCCCTGTCCACGATTCTCCACCATAGGTCCATCTTCCGGGCAGTGGAAATCTGCTGTACCTGTGCTCCAAACAGCTGTGGCTCTACACTGACAATTTCCTCCACCATGACACTTAACTCCTCCTCAGTGAAATAGGGGTACATTTGTGGTGCCATGGGTGTTGTATGTTGTGTATTTGTGAGAGTGTGTTGGGTGATGCGGTGAGTGTGTGATGTGGGGTGCGTAAGGGATGTATGGGTGTCAGTGATGTGTTTGTAGTTGTCTCTGCGAGGTCGGTGGCTTACTCTTGCAGTCTTTTGGTATTGGCAAAGGGTTGTGGGTACTGTGGGTGGGTGTTTTATAGTGGTGTGGGTGTGGTGTGTGTATGGGTGTCAGGTGTGTGTTTTTGGTATTGGCCAATGTGGTGTTGTTTTGTTTGTGGGTGTCCATTCTGAGTGCGGCGGTATGTACCGCCAATGGTTTACCGCCGTTGAATGTCTGTCGTGGTGATTCGTAGGTCATAATGTAGTGGGCTTTCTTTTATTGGCGTAACGGTGTGGGTGTTGGTCCCGCCACTTCCTGTCCTTTGGGCTGGAAGATTTGAGTTTGTGGCAGTATTCTTTTGGATTGGCGTGTGTGGTTCATAATATGGTTAAGGGATATCCACCACCGCGGCGGCTGTCAGCGTGGCGGTAAGGGGGATTTACTGCTAGTGTCATAATGAGGGCCTATATCCTTTTGCTTTTACGTCTACCAACAATTATAGAATTATGATTCTGTCACTATAACCACTACATAGATATCACATTTCTTCCCCAATTATTGTGTCAATCTATCTTTTAGAACTTTTGCAATGAATCATATCTAGGGCTCCTGGTTTATGGCTTTTCTTTTTGACATTTGTCTCCCTTTCTTATTCATATTTTATTTTGCTCCCAGTAAGTGTGGTTGTATCTATATCCATTTTATCTCCGTTGTCTTTGCAACTAGTGAATCTTCACATGTCTTTAACAGATAAATGTGCACTCACACCAGAATAAGTACAGGATTAGATTACTCTTACTAGGGACATACAACTCAACAATGCACTAATCTGAGAATACAAGCATCATAGTACAAGCACATGTACAGATACATCTACGTAAACTAATTTGGAAACGTCATCCTTTTTAACTCCCCATCTGCCAATCAGCACAGGCATTGGATGCCAGTCATCCCTGCCCATGTGGGAAGTCACTTAAGAGAAGCTCCACATTCTGTTTTTCCAGTTTCTTAAAAATAATATAGACGCGGTACAGACTGTTTTCTGTCTGTGTTTATGCAAAAAAATTGCAAATTGGGAGCCACAATTATAATGCTATAATGCTATTTGAAAAATGTTTCCCTCCAGCTCTAAACATCTTCACTTCTTTTTAAAACTCATCTGGGTGGCATCTTGTTCTGATGCCTGGGCAGGTCACTCATCATATCTCACCAAATCTTCTCCTAATATTAACAGGTCAAGATATTGAGAAACATGGTTGCGCACAACGATCTACTTTATTATAGATTCTTCTGTGCTGAGGAGCAAACGAATGAGTTTTAAAAGTCCCTTTCACATTATTAAGTATATACTTACGCCTACTGAAAGTATGTTAATTGTTATACTGACGCGTCTTTAGAGGGTATTTCGCATTGACCCCTAATCGCCTTCTATATTTCATTTAGACGATTTTGTTCCACCACCTTGCAGAATTTGAGATCTTGAAATACTGTTAAAAACTATAGGCAGGCCACTGCAATTATGTTCCTGGGGAGGAAGAAATTATGTGGCAAGAAAGGTGACTTGTTAACCTTTGCACGGGGCTCTCCTCTGTGCTGGAACATGTGCAGCAACGTTAATAGCAACTTCTGATACGTTTGCTCGAGAATCAATGTTTTTTCAAATCTACAAATTATACAGCAGATCATGGATTATGTGGCAACTGCTGCAAAATCATAATTAGGTGGGAAACAAAGAGGCCAAAGACTCACATAATTGTAGTCGCCCTGGCTATAGGTTACCCCACAGTATGATATGTTGGTTTATTAAAGTCAAGGAAGCGTTATCACATTTTCCACCCAGAAGAATCTTGGATATACGCATTTTATATATATAACCTCTAGGTTCCTCCCTCTTCTACCAACAGTGAAAACGTAGAACCCCATACATTTACCCAGTTCAATAATGCTCCCAGTTCTGCAATATTAGAAGCAACACAGTAATATGACATATCTGGAATACTCAGTCCCCTCTCCCCTTTTATTCTGACCAATTTTTGGTGATATTTTGGTATTCTTATTAACCTTCCAAAAATGTTGTGATGATGGTGCTAAATTTGGAGAAAGCATATTAAGACTGTGCCACAGCAGTCTACCTTGAAACTTACATTTCAGACGGGTTATTTTTTAGGTAATGTGGTTTCTTGATTCATAATAGTGCCAAGTTGATAATCATTCCTGGGTCTTACTGTTTAGATGTTGATGTATTAGTAACAGTTAGGTGGTATAGTTCCACAGGAATATGTGTAGCTCGAATTTCTAGGTTCCTTTTTTTCTGATTGGCTTAATATTCTGTATCATACATTGTACAATGGATATTAATATTTTTTTAGAATGTATGAAGTGACCCAAACTAGGCCAGAATCAGTTAACTGCTTAGAATATGTGCGGCTGGCATACTACTATTAAGTCAGACCCCGATTGGCCTTCAGCGCATAATAACAAAGCTAGTCATGTATTTCAAATCTTTGGGCCTGGAACTTAATTCCAAGAAAACAAAAGTCATCCGCTTTTCTTCAAGCCTATGTGCTCTTCATAATAAATTTAGATGGGAACTGTCCAGAAATCAGCAGGTGCAATCCTGTAAATTCTTGGGAGTGACTTTAGACGCAAAACTATCCTATAAGGCCCATCTCCTTCATAGGAGAGCAACAGCCCAGAAACTTTGTTTCACATTTGGCCTACTCCAGGAGAAGCTTAGAAGCACCTCTCAGGGTTATATGCTTCAGGTTATCAGGGCCACATTCCTTCCGTCCCTTACTTACGGATCAGAGTTGTTGAAAGGGCAAGATGCATCCTCTCTAAATCAGCTTCAATCATCTTTGTTCCAATGTATTTTCCATCTCCCCTCTAATACTTCACAAGCCCAGGTGAGACCGGAGTTTGTCCTTTGGCCTTTTCGACCAAGCTCCCGTCAGACTGGGAGCCAAATTAAAACTCTGCAGGAAGCTTAGATCAGCATCCCCGGATTAATTGGCTGCCCAGTGTTGGTTGGAGATAGAGTCCATGCCCAAACAAAAAACTCATGGCCACTTGCTATTCAATGAGCATTAGCCACCCTAAAGTTGACTAGTGCTTGAGGCTCTCAAATAGAGTTTACTTTATTCAAAAAATTACCAACAAGGCCTCTAAACTGCACTCTTCGTCATCAGATACAGCACTCCTGGCCGGAAAGAGGCCCGGCTGGGCCGTTCTTCAGTCTTACACACCTTGGAGCCGAAACCATACCTTGTTTCCCACACTGCTGCCCCTGTTCATCACTCTCTTTTAGTTCGTATGGGTGCCTTTCCCTCAAAGGACCATGTCCCGAGCTGGAAGCAAACGTGGTCAGACCCTAATTGCCATCTGTGTGGTCCTCTGGAGGAAAGTGAACTTCACTTCCTGGTACCTGTCCAAAGGTCTCCCGCACGCGACAGCAGCTGCTATGTGCCGCCTTGAGGTCGATTCAGATCAATAAATGTCGGACTGCAGACCTGGCCCTTTTAAACGGGCATAACATCCAGCTCGCCTGCTGGGCTCCAGCCTTCTTAGAACCAGTGAAAAAGCTGCTCTCATTATGTTAACCGAGCCTGCGGCTTCGGAGCACATTAACTGTGTCACATAACTCCCCAAGCGCTTGTGGGCTCCTGAGCGAATGCGGGCCAATGGAGGGTAAGACAGGTCTAAGGGCGGCTCGTTGTGACCTTTTAAAGCTAATTTGTACACCCTTATTCTGCACTTTAGAGTTCAACCACTGCGGTATTACTTTATTTCTGTTGTTTCTGTTTAAATATGTGCTCTATGTTTATATAGTTCCCTCATTTTTTGGTCTCATTATTACATTATAGGTATATTGAAACGCCAGAAAGCAGCCCTTAACTTTAATTACAAACTTTATAGCTGGTCATTTCAAGGCACTGTTTTATTTTGCTGTTTTAGTTTAACATGTTTTATTTTTGTAAAGTTTTATTTTTAAAAACCCATGGCTATAAGATAGGTTCACTGATCTGTCAGACTGCGGGCCCAAAAGCCACCAAGAATCTGCAGTATAGGCCGGGCATCGCAGGGCTCACCAGCTGCTCACCTCTCATAACGCGCTGTAGCGCTTCCGCGCTCGACCGCTGGACGATGTAAGCAGTTAGGACTTGTTTAGCTGCGCAGGTTCAAGCAGCTCTTTGTATTGCTTTCTTAACTGAGTTATCGCCTCTTTGCACTATGTGCGTTCACCACATCAGCGAGCTTCTGATGCGCTAACCGCGGGTTACAATTGCGCTGATTTTAGTTAATCTGCAATAAAAGATGTATACATCCCTTTGATCTACAGGAAGATTATATAAACATCGTGGGGCGTTTAGCTAAGTAGCCGCTCGTTGACATCAAGCACCAACATGAAGGGCCTGTTCACAAACATAAATGCACACATGCGTTTAATCCACATGCACAAATGTGCTCTTACATTTTGTAGTAAGTTTAATTTTGATGACTTTTCATTATTTCTAAATATAAATTTACTACACAGTGTGGACTTACGTGTGTATACACCCTGAAGCAGGGAGTGGAGCCAACCTTGTGAGTATCATAAAAATCCTGCAAGAGACACCTACAAAAATCAAAAATGCAATTCCATATTCTCAAAAATCATTTTATGAATTACAATGTATCAGTCTCATTAATAGCAAACCAGTGTGTGTGTGTGCGTGTGTGTAATGATCAACGTCAAATAAATATTTGAATCACATTTATCATTATCCTTTGACTTCCATTACCAAACCAATGTTTGTCTCATCATCACCAGGTAATAGATATGTGAATCCCAGGTATCATTATGCCTTGAGTATCATTACATCTTCATTTGATTAAGAAAGAAACAATATTGTACATAGATCATGAAGTGAATAGTCACAAAAAACCTGCAACGCTGACTTGTGAGGCCTACCAGAAATTCTTGTCGCCAAAATTGAAATGTATTGCTTCAGATTTTTATTTTCAGTGCACATTATGTGCCACATTAATCCACTTTCTCCCCAGGTTGGGATATAACAGAACATTCCCAAGGAGGTACGTTTTTATTATGTTAGTGAACAATTAAACAATGAGCATAATATAGGGTCCATTTTGTCTTTGAGTTTTTGGTACAGCTCATTGATTTAAGCCCTTTTGCTTGCCTACTTTTGGATGTTCTATTTGCCACTACAATCCTTTCCCTGCTAATTTTTGCAACTATTTTTCCAGTTTTACATCCTAATTGCTAAAGATTGGTGTTCATGTGGATAGTTTTATATATATATATTCATTATTCCAGAAATCATAGAATTGTAGTGGTATCCAAATACTTATTGTCTAGCTCTGGGTTGTGAGACAGCATTTGCTGTTTCACCAGACTATTAACTCCTGAATGTTTCATACATAATATACATAGATGGATGTGTTTTTGGTCAGCGGTCTTCACCCATTGGTCAGTTAAACTGCCATTCACATTTTCCTTCCGCCCATTACAGCATACAGCATGGGGCAAAGGGTCAGCCTGCCCTACTCATTAGCTACCTTCACATGAAGTGAGGGCACAAATCTTGTGGATGTAGTTCACATCTACCAAAAGACAGGCCTTATCTCTTCGGTAAGAAAGTTCCTTTCAAATGTACAACCTGCTCAGGGCAGATGGTAAATAAAAGTGAGTGGGGGTGAAAGTGTGGGGGCAGGGTCCGTGGAGGTCCTCAGTGGGCAGGACACGTACTAGGTCAGCTCAGGGGCGTACTCTGTTTGGTGGGTTGGGTGAAGGTCAGTTTGTGCCACAGCCCATCCACTGACCATACCTGCTCATACTTTTACTGGGTGAGCTTTCACATCAGGTAAATCAGAGCTGGTTTGCCAGTAACCCCAGGCGCTGAAAGACGTGCTGCACTTAGAATCAGCCAGAGCAGCAACCCTCCGGGTATACTGCCAGCCAGCCAGCTCATATCCGGTCCCTGGGTCTTGGCAACCTCGATACATCAGCTACATATACCGCGTGGAACATGTAAAGTAATAGCGCTTTAATGCTGACTTTGTGACACAGGTGAGTGTAGGAGTGGCTGAGATTAATTCAGGCATTCCTCCCACCACCGTGGTGTTTGTTGCAATAGTGAGAGAAGGTGCTTCCGTTGATGGGTTTTTCTCCTTTGCACTACAAATATCCATCACACATGAGTAAATTAGATAAATTCACTAGAGAATGGACTCACTACTTCTACTTCTACTGGAAAGGTCCTTCACTTAATCCAAAGTTTAAAAGTAGTAATAGCATTAAGACAACAAGAAACAAAATAAAAACAAAGGGTACATAGGTGTGGTTTAGTTCCTAACAGTCAAGCTGGTGCCTCTGAGCTGGATGCATGCAGCATTGTCCTTGGACCCCTGCCAGGGGTGAGATCACACAGCAGAGTTACAGCCCCAGGTTAGTGTTAAAACTGCAGTGGATGAGGACACACCTCCTTCAGGAAGATCCACAAGAAATGGCTGAAGAGGAAGCTACTGGAGATAATGACTGCAAACTCCAAAGAGAAGAATTGCACAAAGAGAAATATTGACTGCTCAGTTACTTGAGGTCAGCAACAAATCACAACACTAACTTAGGAATTTGGGGCCTGATTTAGAGTTTAGCGTCCATCACAAACGTGACGGATATCCTGTCCGCCGTATTACGATTCTCCTAGGATATAATGGGATCATAATGGACAGACGTGATATCCGTCATGTTTGTGACAAAGTAACCCCATCTGCTAACCTCTAAATCAGGCCCTAAGGTGGTCATTACGACATTGGCGGGTGGCATCAGCCGCCCGCCAAGATCTGACCGCCATGCGGCCGCCAATGCGACCGCACCCCCGCCGCAGCCATTTGGAGATCCCCGTTGGGCTGGCGGGCGGAAACCTGGTTTCCGCCCGCTGGCCCAGCGGGGATCACGGCCGCAACATAGGAGCCGGCTCCAAATGGAGCCGGCGGTGTTGCGGCCGTGCGACGGGTGCAGTTGCACCCGTCGCGCTTTTCACTGTCTGCACAGCAGACAGTGAAAAGCCGCATGGGGCCCTCTCAGGGGGCCCCTGCACTGCCCATGCCAGTGGCATTGGCAGTGCAAGGGCCCCCAGGGGCCCCACAACTCCCCGTACCGCCAGAAAAAGGCTGGCGGTCGGGGCTCGTAATCCCCTGGGCAGCGCTGCAAGCAGCCCTGACAGATTACATCCGCCGGGGCCATTGTGGCGGTAAACCGACAGCCCCGGCGGTGCGACCGCGGAGCTACCGCCGTGGTCAAAATACGCCGGGAGGCACCGCCAGCCTGTTGGCCCTGCGGTTATAATACCGCCAGGGTCATAATGACCACCTAAGTCTCTTTTGCACTCTTCTTCAAATATCAATGGATGTACAATCTGTTTGATACTTGTGCCAGGATGAGGTGGCAAATAAAGTCTAGCATTGAATGTATATGTTGTCTAAAGACTTGCACCAGATTTCTGTGTACAAACAAAGCCAGACTCTGCCAAACTTGTACCTGGACGCTGACTGATACCATAAGGTGAACAAGCTGACCGGGCAATGAGACGCAGGCTACAAAAAGCAAACAAAGGTGCACTGACTTAAAAAAGCTTGAAGGTGAATGAACCCAAGCGAAACACGTGTCCCGTGATCTTGCTCCTTCCTATATGTCTGATTCTGCAAAATAAAATAATAATTGAAAGAACAAAGCATCAGGCAGTGCTTTGCCCTCCACTTTTTAATAACTAGACTGCCAGTGCGGGATACCCTGCACAGCACTGGGTGGCAGTGCCACACCCAGAGGAGCCAGCAGCCCTGACTCCGAGCTGCATGGTCCTGGGTCTGCGTGCACGTTTACCTGGTGAAATCACCTCCGAACAGTGCAATTACCAGTAAAACCCTATGGAGTGACCACCTGGGACCAGCCACAGAACTACACGGGATCTCTTCTGTTTTACTGCAGTGCGTGAGAGGGCTTGAGGGGTGAAGGAGGGTAGGGGAGTATGGGAAGGAAGGGGAAGCTTCTTTCTAGCACTATATGCCCCCGGCTAAAAAAAAGCATAGAATGTGGTAGCCAGAGCCACGAGGCTCATGGGATCTCTCCAGCCGGAGTTACTAGCCAGAAAATCGTGTTTGCTCTTCCACACCTGCTGGAACCATGTGAGGAAAACTCAAGCATTTTGTAATAATGGTGAAGAAAAACAATGCAGAAGCCATTATTGTAAATCCACATCACCTGTGAACAGCCTCATTGCATTTTAAATATCAAAACCGCTCCAGACACTGAGCCCCAGACCCTTCCTTGCATCACTAGTGCCAGGTGCCTGCCAGGGTAGGTGCAGCCCTGGGCCAGCTGCCAGCACCTGGCGCCCTAGGCGACCGCGCCCTCGTGCCTCCAGCTCCACCCCTTTCATGTTAACTTTCTTAACAATCTTGTTCCGGGAATTTCCTGTTCCCCTAATCCTGGCGCCCCAGGATTCGCCGTGTCACTTGTACGGATGGGCACCTTCTGTTAAAAAAGAGGAGGTTTTTTAGATCATGGGGTGGGGGCAGATAATGTTTGCCTCGATGAATTTCGGCTAAGTCTGAGGCAGAATGAAAATGATTATTGAGTTTGTAATCACCAGTACTGGTCTTCTCTAAAATGGACCAGTCCTATTTGCAAATAATTGATACGGTTTTTAAAGTCTGGGTAAAAAGGGCATTTGCTGTCTCCCAGAGCTCAAGGATCCACTATACAACCATTGGAAAAGCCTACAGGCCTGGCTTGCATTTTGAGTCCTCATTAAAACAGTAAAAAAGCCTGCTACAACGAAAAAAGGTTGTTTACTCCATAGAGTGCATCTCTGCATTAAAGACTTTAAGGTAGGATGATTCTGCATACTTCTGAGACGTGAAATAATCCACCGTGCTTTGCAATGCGATCACCCCAAAGGAGGGAACATGGTACACCAAGCAGACAACAGCATGAGGATAATATCCCTCAGGGTGAAGCCAACGCCCATCCTAAGACTGTTCTAAAGCACCGGAAACAACGGCTGGGCATCTGATTGGCCAGCGGAGTGACAGCAACTATTGCAGCCTCAGTGAGTATCGAAGCATCAATGCCACAAACCAATGCACATATTGCTGTTGTGTTCTGCTTTACAGATGCACAGGTGCTGTACTGGAGGGACAATGCTAAAAGAGACTGCAGCCTGATAAAACATACTGCAGACTACTTAATGAAAGAAGAGACTGTTGCACCCTGCGCAGAAGAGAGGGTTCGAGATCTGCCACGTTCACTTGCCTCCTGGACCAGCCAACTGAGTAGCACAATGGATTGATGAAACTGATAGTCAGGCCCTGCCTGCTGCACCCAAACTCTTGTTGTGTGTCTCCTGCAGGTCTGTTTACAGGATGCATGTCTTGGAGCCCTGTCTCCGAGGCTGGTCTCTTCACTAAGACAGTCTACTCTTGCCCAGGCTCCTGGAACATGCATGTCTCTCTCTCTCTCTCTCTCACCACTCTCCCGCATCTCTGTAACCTGGGCCTGTCTACTGCAGCCTTCTCAGCTGGCATAGATGCCTGTGGCCCCATCTCCCAGGCCATTCTCCTGGAGTCTTCCCTCCAGGTGCGGTCTCTGCAACTCTTTCTCCTGGGCCAGACCCCTGCAGCTCTTTCTCCTGGGCCACCCGCGAGCAGCTCTCAGCTTTGGACGTACTGAAGTACTGGATTCGTCTCCTGTAGTCATTTTATTTAACCATCATTTCGCAGCAATGTGTCCTAGGCCTGTCTCCTCCATCCCTGTTTAGTGGCCAGACTACTGTTGCTATGTCCCCCTGGGACGGACGCCTGTATCCCGGTCCCTAAAGGGGACAGCGTCCTAGGGCTACTCCCTGCTGAAGAGGATGGGTAGCTTGTCCCAGAAAGGTTACCGTGGCTACAGAGGGCTCCTCCTCTGTCTGTCGCCCTACAGCATCCGGAGTGGGCGAGGTGAAGCCTTGTGGTCTTTTAAAGGGTCTGCAAGGAGGGCAGGATGTAAGGTACACTCCAGTGCCCGAGCGGGGGGCAGTCTGCTCTCTGCTCTCTGCCTGCCCTCTGTGCCCTCAGCACACATGGGTGCGGGAGGCGGGCCAGCATCCTCGGGTCTTTCCCAGGGCTCACCGCAGTCACATGAAAACAATACGCCTTGTGAACGGCCTGTTTATTTTGACTCCAGGCCCGGCACTGGTCCAGGGAATTCCTTTCTTACTCAATAACGAAGTATACTTAAGCTGATCCTGAGTAACAGGCTGCAGGGCTCGGCCCTCCCCCCTGACGGGCAGCTCTGAGCTGAGTCAACATTAGCCCGGGCTCTTGCACAACCGGAAGGAGGGCCGCCAGATGCGCAGGGCCGGCACAGAGGAGGAACCGGTGCTTTGGGTCACACAGCAGAGCTCGCAGCGCGCTGCCGCCTTTGAACACAGCACGTTCCGTGGTGCACGTTTCGTGCGCCCACTGCTGCCCCTCGACTGCAACAGTGCTTTATTTGAGGCGGTGTTGCAGATGGGGGCTACCAGCACTTATTCTATTTCTCTCATCAGACTTTGACCCAGAGCAACAGGGAAACACATAGGGGGTTATTACAACTTTGGAGGAGGTGTTAATCCGTCCCAAAAGTGACGGTAAAGTGACGGATATACCACCAGCCAGCCGTATTATGGGGGTCATTCTGACCCCCGCCGGCGGCGGAAGCCGCCCGCCTGGCGGGAACCGCCAGAAGACCGTACCGCGGTCATTCTGACTTTCCCGCTGGGCTGGCGGGCGACCGCCAAAAGGCCGCCCGCCCGCCCATCGGGAAAGCACCAGCAACGAGGAAGCCGGCTCCGAATGGAGCCGGCGGAGTTGCTGGTGTGCGACGGGTGCAGTTGCACCCGTCGCGATTTTCAGTGTCTGCTAGGCAGCATGCAAGAGTGCGAGAGCGAGGCCCTCGAAAGTTAGACACCAATTTGGGTGGGGCTAGGTGGTCATATGATGAAGCATGACACCATAGAGTGTGTGAGACCACCTAGTCCGTAAAGGAAATTCCCCTTCCATACCATACACCTAAGTCCACCCTTGTCTCGCCTCTAGTTGAGGATTACGAGGGGCATAGTGTTACAAGTGATACACTACTGATCTGCCCCCGTTACAAGAACCCCGTACTCTCAATTGTGTTTCTGGAGTGGTTTTTAGAGCCATCTGGGGCCAATGACTTCCATATTGTTGAGACAAAGATATTAAAGTGCCAAGACGCCAAGCCTGACAGGAGCCTGCCTTCTATGTATTGACTGCTGTCAGGCCGGAACATGGTTTCACTGTAGGTAGAGACTGAAACCAAGCCTGGCAGCTGCCGGGCATCTATGTATTGACTGCTGTCAGGTCTGAACATGGTTTCACTGTATGTAGAGACTGAAGCCAAGCCTGACAAGAACCTGTCATGTATGTACTGAATGCTGTCAGACAAGAAATTAATATAGTTCCAATGTATCTAGAAACTACTTCCAAACTTAGATAATGTATGTTGTCAATTATCAGTCTGCTGCCAGACTCACCCATGCAGTGCACAGATGGATGGCATTCCAGGATGGGTAAACTGATGTCTGGCATGCAAGCCCTCATGTAAAGACTGTCTCTGTGCCTGAAAAAGCATGTGCTTTAATGTAAAAGTCCTCTGTGCTTTGGGCAAACGTAGACTCTGCCACGCCGCCCTCCTGGGAGAGGTTCCTCCTTGCAAGGGATATGCATCATGAGTCATGGAGAAAGGAGCAGGATGGATGGTGTCTCCTGGCTAGTTTGTGCAGGTTACCACCCTGGTGTTTGGTGCATGAACAGAGTGGGATTCACTACAAGATGCATATTCTCTACAGAGTGATGAACTAGCTTGGGCATAATGAGCAAACACCTGGACAAGAAGACACAGTTAGAGAACATCATATGGAACAAGGCAGATCAGACAATAGAAATGGAAGAGATTTTAGTGCAACAATGCAGTAAATGTTGTACTAGCACAACACTGTGTTCAACCTACATGGCTGCATCCTTAGCAGTGCACTCTCTTGGAGTGGTGATGATCACTGTCGGGCCCTTATATTGAGGTGGATCTGACATAGGGAGTACGGTACAGGGCCACTAGCAGTTACTGGGTCCATAGAACTCTACGAAGGGTGAGAGACGAAGCCCTGGCCAAGCAAACCCTGAGGAATGTTTCAAGATAGCGCCTTCACATAACCATAACATGGGAAATAAGGCAGAAGAAAGAGGGCCAATTTAAGAAGGATTCCAGGACTGTAGAGACACACAAACAGTCTGACTGTGATCAGAGAGTGCATTGGAGCTTTGACCAGAGTGGTCACCAGATAGCACAGACAACTACAAAAGTCTGAGAGAGTCTGAACAACTCTGTGGAACCTTACCCAGGACAATTGTCAATGCTTACAGAATTAGATATGTAGATTAGGCCATTCCTACCAGAGTGGAAAAAGGTTGAATAGTCGTACTTGTCCTTTAAGTCAGAGCATCAGGACTCCATTGCGAGAACAGTGAGAGTGGATGATGCACAGTGAGGAGGGAATGTGTCAATTTCAGATTCCTAGTGCTTAAGGTAGTGTGTGCGTAGAGATTTGCGCGACTCAATAGATCCATCATCAGTGGGTTACCCCACAGACAAGCAAAGCCCTTGCACATGGTAAGAAGTAGCCAAGTTTTGCAGACACAGCAGTAGCTCCTGTCTGATCTCGGCTTCTCAAGAAGGAGAAGCCATACAATCATGAGGTCCCATATCTCTTTCAGTCACCATGGGTTACTGTGAGCTGGAACAACCAATCCTAAGAAAAGGTGGATTATCTATTTAATGGGAATTTGAGCACTCCACCCAGCTGCTGCTTCATTTTCAAAACATTTGTTATCTCAACAGACCGCTTGACTCGAGGGTGGGGTGACCGTCCTCAGATCTAGAAGAAATGTGATAGGATACTAGATGTTAGACTGTCAGCCTTAGGGTGGTCTTCCCCCAAACTTTTTGTATTACTCCCCCATTTTTGCTGATCTCATTTCTGATAGCACTCTGTTCAGTTTACCACTGCTAACCAGTGCTAAAGTGTGTGTGCTCACTCTCTAAAATGTGGTAACACTAGCTCACGGCCAATTGGCACACTTTATTACCCGGAAGTCCTTTGTACAGTGGTACTACATGTGCCAACGGCCTATGAAGTAAGTGTTACAAGTGGGCCTGCAGGTACTTATTGTGCCCCCCTCTTGAGTAGTATTTTAATCATGTCCACCCACATGGAGGAGACGCACATGGTAGTCCCAAAGTTAAATATGCATGTATCCGTATGTTATGATTAATTTGGTGTTCCTTTCAAGGTCAAATACAAGACGGGAGCCATAGTATAATGTCCAAATTCCTTTATTTGAAAGCTTCATACAAAACAGCTCAGCCCAGCCAACGCATTTCATCCCAGACGGACTTCATCAGGGTTTCTATTTCTCATCTGAATTCCTCTGTTCCTTTTCCTACCCAGACACCCTTACCAGGCCGAACCTGTTCACAATCAATACAGCATGGTAGGGTGGACTCATAGCTACAGGACCCACTTGGGAGAGACACGTACCTATGGGCATTAGACTCATTGCCTGGGCATATTTGATGAGCTTGTAGGTGCCCCTTGAAAGACCAGAACCAAGTTTGCCCATGCCTTAAAACATCTCTGCCTTGAAAGTGAACACACTGGATGCACACACACACATATGGTAGGATTAAACAGTGCATACACCCCATGAACAGGTTGCTTCTCACAAGCAATCATGCAAAACAATCTAGATACAGATTGCTAACATGCCTGCATATGGCAAAAATTGCATGGAAAACTTTGCTGTGCGTTAAAATACCCATGACAACCATGCTCTGTTCCCCAGCTCTTAGGTGGTCATTACAACCTCGGCGGTCTTTTTACAAGACCGCCGAGGGACCGCCGTGCGGAAGACCGCCAGTAGTTGCGGTTTGCCGCTCGGAGTATTATGACTGTTGGCTGCTCTCCATCCTTTTTAGGACGGAGAGCCGCCAACAGCCATACTGAAGGGCGGCGGGGAAGTGGAGGTTGCTCCACCTCCACCGCCACGCCAACAGAACACCGCCCAGCGAATCACGTCCTGTGATTCGGCGCGGCGGTGTTCTGTTGGCGGTGTGGTGTCGGCGGAGCAGCCCCCATGGCTCCCATCCCCCCGGAGGATCGACGGAACAGGTAAGTCGATCGTCCGTTAGGAGAGGGGGTTGGGGGGGTGTTGTGTGGGTGCATGGGGGTGTGCATCTGTGTATGTAGAGGGGGTGTGTGAGTGCGTGTATGCTTGCGGGGGTGTTGCGTGTTGTGGGAATGAGTGCGTGTATCTCTGTATGTATGTCTGTATGGATGTGTGCGTGTATGTCTGTTAATGGGCGTGCATGTCTGACTGAGTGTGTGGATGTAGGCATGTATATCGGTGTGTGCGTGTGTGTGTTGGTGGTGCCTGCGTGCGTGTCATGTGTGTGTGTGAGTTATGTGATGTTGGGGGTCGGGGTGGGGAGACGGGCCCTGCCACCTTTGGGGGGTGGCAGGGGTGGTGGGGGGTGTAGGGGAGGGAGTCAGGGTGGGGGGTGGGGGAGACCCCTATCAGTGCCAGGGAAGGAATTCCCTGGCACTGATAGTGCTTACCGCCATGGATTTCATGGCGGTTCCTACCACTGGAAATCCACGGCGGTAAGCCGGGTCAAAATACTGGCGGCGGTATTGTGACGCCCGCCGGGCTGGAGACCCAGGTCTCCAGCCCGGCGGTCGTCTCCGCCTTGGTGGGCGGAACGGAGAAGCGGCGGATGACCATGGCGGCAACCGCCATGGTCATAATACGAAAAAAAAGCCCGCCAGCCTGTTGGCGGTCTTACCGCCGCTTCTCCGCCTTCCGCCAGGGTCATAATGACCCCCTTAATGTTAATGCAGCAGCTCCCTATGAAACAGCTGAGAGCGGGGACTGGAGAAAGAGAGGCCTTGTATACAATGTATGTAGGGACCTAGTGGTAGTTGTAAAGCATGAAGTTGTCTGAAGTAAAAGCAGGGCTTGCAACAAGTGCCTGCAAAGCACAAACGGGGTCATTTTGACCTCGGCGGTCTTTTTTAAAGACCGCCGAGGGACCGCTGTGAGGAAGACCGCCAGTGCAGGCGGTTTGCCGCTCGGCCTATTATGACCGTTGGCAGCTCTCCGTCCGTTTACGGACAGAGAGCCACCAACAGCCATACTGGCGGGCGGTGGGGAAGTGGAGGTTGCTCCACCTCCACCACCACGCCAACAGAACACCACCCAGCGAATCACGTCCTGTGATTCGCCGTGGCTGTGTTCTGTTGGCGGTGTGGTGTCGGCGGAGCTGCCCCCATGGCTCCCGTCCCCTCCCGGAGGATCGACGGACCAGGTAAGTCGATCGTCTATTAGGGGAGGGGGGTGAGGGGGTGTTGTGTGTTGTGTGCGTGCATGGGGGTGTGCGTCTGAGTATGTAGAGGGGGTGTGTGAGTGCGTGTATGCTTGTGGGGGCTATGCGTGTTTGGGAATGAGTGCGTGTATGTCTGTGGGTATGTCTGTATGGATGTGTGCGTGTATGTTTGAATGTGGGTGTGCGTGTCTGACTGTGTGTGTGGATGTTGGCATGTATGTCGGGGTGTGTGCGTGTGTGTGTTGGTGGTGCCTGCATGCGTGTCGGGTGTGTGTGTGTGAGTTATGTGATGTTGGGGGTCGGGTGGGGAGGGGGGCCCTGCCACCTTTGGGGGTGGCAGGGGTGGTGGGGGGTGTAGGGGAGGGAGTCGGGGTGGGGGTGAGGGGTGGGGGAGACCCCTATTAGTGCCAGGGAAGGAATTATCTGGCACTGATAGTGCTTACCGCCATGGATTTCATGGCGGTTCAAACCGCTGGAAATCCATGGCAGTAAGCCGGGTCCAAATACCGCTGGCGGTATAGTGACAGCCGCCGGGCTGGAGACCCAGGTCTCCAGCCCGGCGGTCGTCTCCGCCATGGTGGGCGGAACGGAGAACCGGCAGATGACCATGGCGGTAACCGCCATGGTCATAATTCCACAAGGTAAGACTGCCAGCCTGTTGGCGGTCTTACCGCCGGTTCTCCACCTTCCGCCAGGGTCGTAATGACCCTCAATGTGTGCCTGCCATTAAGTAAACCAGCTTCAACCAGGACTATTGAGCTCGCCTTTGCCAACTAGGGTACCAGGGCTTCTCGCAGAGAAAGACCTGTCATTCATGTGTGACAACTGACCAAGAAAGCTTTGCAATTGGACAAATAAAGTACAAAAAAGGTTAAAAGTTTGCAACCAAGTTGTTTAGAAGGATACACGTGTGATATGGCACAGTAAAGAAGGGAATTAGATGTGAAGATGATGTCTTAAACAAAATGTAATACATATTACATCACCTTTCGAAAATGAGGGAAACGAAATCAAACAAAAAATGTGCTGGGTTTGGTTTTCCCGTAAAGGAATTTCTGCAGGGTAAAAGGGTTTTGGAAAAGACGCATTCATTTAAAACCATCTTCACTCGTGGCAACAAATATTAACAAGCATTTGCAAAGCCAGTTGGTCTCGCCTGTACAAACGCTATTGGCTTTAATAATATCTTTCAAGCATGTCGTGCAGCAGCGCAGCATGGTTAAAAGTTTGTAAAAAAAGTGATTTTGCAGAGCCAGTGCTGACCGTGTCATAGAGCTTTCTTTCGTTCTGGTAGGAGGGGCGGGGCAAGCAACAGAAGGGGGAGGACAGCATTCAGAGGGGCGCAGTTCGGGTGGGGGGATTTGAGATGTCCCCCCCCCCCAAAAAAAAAAATGTATTTACTGTCAGTCGGGTATGGTGTCTGTAGGATTTCACCTGGGATTTATGCGTGCACACACTAACAAAAACACACACACTCAGCTGTTTTGAAAACCCTAAAAATATTAATCGTTTTTTTTTTTAAACAAAATATTGTTTCTCTCTCTTAGAGCTCCTCCCGATCCGCACTGCTCTCCCTTTCCGCGGTCTCCGAATCCCCTCTCACGCAATCCGCTTGCCACATAATGCATTTTAGCAATGTATGCCAGCGTGATTGTCTGGAAATATAACCACCACCACCACCTTCCGGAGCACGCTGCGCCCCCGAGCACTCACGTCAAGCCGCTGCGACCCTTAGCTCTGCCCTTGTGACCCCTGCCCTCACAGGAGGCAGAGGCAGTCAGGTCTGCGCAAGGCATGGGCGCCCTGTGCGGTGGCACCGGGCTCGGTGCCCGCCGCTCCCACCTGGGGTCCCGCACCGGTTCCTTTCAGTGGTAAAGATTGGACGGGACTGTGGTGTGCAGCTGCTGTGGGCCTACTCTTCTGTGCTCCCAACATGTCTTTCCCATCTCAAGAATATGAACCCACATCCCCCCCCCCCCCTTCATTCTCTCGTGTTAGCAACGTGCTCCGCAGCAGGAGAGCTTCCTGCAGGGGAGTCGGTGTGCAGCGCACTTCCTGCGGTCCACGGCAGCCACGTTCTGTCTGTGCTCAGGTGCACCAGGTTCACCTGGCATTGCTAACAAGGGTAGCCGCAGCCCGCCCTGCGATCAGAGGCTGAGGAGAAAGCTGAGGGAATGCACGTTTATTTCTGGCGTGAGGTCTAGCGTGCACTCGACGAGGTAAGCAGTTGCTGCTCACTCCATTTTGACCTGCGAACCAGGAGATATTGGGAAAGCTAGCTCAGCCTTTTCTCATTTTACGATTGATATATTGAGTACATCTAGATTAGGTTATAAGGACACCTGCTGTGTTCAGCACTTACAAGGGGAACAATCTGTTATGAACTGCCATAGGAAAACAATTTATTACTTTTATTAGCTCAGCGGCCCCATCATGCCTGCGCCCTTCCCCTCTCCCTCGGCTCGATCTTCCACTGATCCTTGAGCTTTGCCCCTATCCATGGAAATCACGCCTCCCACGGCCATCACTCCTCACCCATGGGCTGCAATCTCTTTGCTTCATCTCAGGGCTCCGTAGTTTCCCAGGACAATGAGAGCACAGCACATTGAGCCAAAGTTTTTCCTAGCAGTCTGGAACTTGTAGGCTGTTTATCTCAGTGTTACATCAGGACTGCAAGTACCAGAATGCAGAGGCGGCTGGTAATTTCACCAGGGAATAAGCCCTGAAATGCCCAGCCGAGTGTCAATCAGTGACATCTTGTCACAGAGTGGGGTGGGGTCAGCAGTCTCACTGACCGCATCCCACCCTGTGATGAGTGAGGGACTGCTGCCTTCCCTCATTGGCTGACCATAGGTCATAAAGGGCAAGGCCTCAAGGCACTTTTGTGTGACTGAGGCGGTCACGCCCACAGGGCTGTGAAATCCTCAGTCTGGCAAGTTCAGTTCAGGCAGCCAGGAGCATGTACATTTTGGACATGTCTAGCTCCTGGCCGCCTCACCTAAACAAGAAGAAAGTCTGGCAGGCTGACCTTTGTCCAGCCTTACAGACACTCTTCTTGTCGGGGTAAAAAGGGGGAGTGGTCCCTCACCCTTACCGACAGGCTGCTGCTGCCAGAATGCAAAGTGTCTGGACTTGGCAAGCTTCTCACTCATAGATTTGAGAAACTTGAGGGCTCAGGGGACCCACTCTTACTACCATATCTTCATCTCACTCTCCCCAGGTGGGCTCTGCTCTACCCTCGTTGTACTCACTCTCCGCCAGGTGTGTCAGTCTCTCGTTTAACTGTCCAATAATCTCACACTCCTCTACACCTGGGCTTTTTCTGCTCAAGGGCCTCACTCTCCCCTCAGTTTCCTTTTTGCATGGGTCTCACTCTCCCCTTATCGGGGCCTAAATCACCACATAGGCCTCATTCTTTAATGAACCTGGGCCTCAATCTCATTCATGTTCCTTACTTAACCTACATGGCCCTCACACACACAGAACTCACTGTCCTTTCACTCTTCCATGATCCTGGGCCTCACTCTCCCCTGGGTGATGGGAAAGAGGCTATATTCCTGGGACCTTCCTCAGGTGACTAGTAGTTTGGATTAGGCCATGCCCTCTTCGGTCAAAAGTCATATGATGGTACTTCCTGTGAGGTCACTGGTTCAAAGGGTGTGTGATGTACCTTGTGCTACCCCTGGCGTTTTGGTAAATTGAGGTCCATGGAGGACACAGCAACCAATGACAGCACCAGACTGTAGTGGGGTGGACTGTAAGGGGTGGAGTGGATTAGATTGGGGTAGGTTGAAATGGAGTGTGGTGGATTGGACTGGGGGGCAATAGAGTGGGGTGGATTGGAGCGGGATGGGATTAATTGGATTCAGGTGGGTTTGATTTGATTGAATTCGGGTGGGGTGGATTGGTGCTGGGTGGAATGGAGTGGGATAGGTTGCAGTGAGGTGGACTACAGTGGGGCGGGGTGGATTGGACTGGAGCAGGGTGAATTGGATTGAGTGGGGTGAATTAGATGGGGTGGACTGGAGTGCAGAGAATTGGATTGGAGTGAGTGGGGTTGATTGGAGTGGATTGGATTGCAATGAGGTGGATTGGATTGGAACTGGGTGAAATCGATTTGAGAGGGTGAAATTGGTTGGGCTTGATTGGAATGGGTTGGACTCGAGTGGGGTGGATTGGACTGGAGGTAGGAGATCTGGGCTACAGTTGGGTTGATTGGACTGGAGTTGGGTGGATTGTGGTGGATTGGATTGAAGTGGGGTGGATTGCGGCGAAGTGTGGTGGATTAGAGTGGTGTGAGATTGATTGGATTGGAGTGGGGTGGATTGGATTAGGATATATTGGATTGGAGTGGTGTGAGATTGGATTGGTGTGGGGTGGATTGAAATGTGGTGGATTGGAGTAGGGTAAAATGGGATGGAGTGAGGAGGATTCAATTGGAGTGGGACATATTGCATTGTGGCAGTTTGGAGTGGGGTAGATTGGAGTGGAGCAGATGGGAGTGTGGCACTTTGTTTTGGTTTGGAGTGGGGTAGATTGTTTTGGTTTGGAGTGGGGCAGATTGAAGTGGGGTAGATTGTTTTAGATTGGAGTGGGAAAGATTGGAGTGCAGTAGTTGGAGTGGGGCAGATTGGAATGGTGCAGATTGTTGTGGTTTGCCCCACTCTAATCGAAAACAATCAGCCTCACTCCAATCTGCCCCACTGCAGTTTGTTTTAGATTGAAGTGGGACAGATTGGAATGGTGCAGATTGTTGTAGTGTTCAGTGGGCAGATTGGAGTGAAGCTGATTGTTTTCGATTGAAGTGGGGCAGGTTTTCGGGACTGGAGTGTGTCAGTTTTTTTGTGACTGCAGTGGAGTAGATTGTTTTAGATTGGAGTGGGGTAGATTGTTTGGGATTGGAGTGGGGCAGATTGTTTGGGATTGGAGTGGGGAAGATTGTTTGGGATTGGAGTGGGGCAGATTGTTTTGGATTGAAGTGGGGCAGACTGTTTTTGATTGGAATGAGGTTGATTGTAGTGAACTGGATTGGGGTGTAGTGGATTGGGCTGAGCCAAGGTGGATAAAATTGGAATAGGGTAGATTGGAGTGGGGTAGATTGTTTTGGATTGGAGTGGGGTGAATTGTAGTGGAACAGATTAGAGCGGGGCAGATTGTTTTGGATTCAAGTGTGTCACAGTAGAGCGGATTGGAGTTGGGCAGATTGTTTTGGATTTGAGTGGGGCAGATTGTCTTGGATTGGAGTAGGGCAGATTAGAGTGGGGAAAATTGTTGTGGATTGCCGTGATGTAAATTGTTTTGTATTGGAATGGGGCAGATTTGTTTACCTTGGAGTGGGGCAGATTGCAGTGGGACAGATTCTTTTTGATTGGAGTGGGCAGATTGGAGAAGGGCAGAATGGTTTAGACTGGAATGGGGCAGATTGTTTTGGACTGACATGGGGAAATTGGATTGGGGCAGGTTGTTTAGCATTGGAGTGGGGCAAGTTGTTTTGGATTGAGTGGGGCAAGTTGTTTTGGATTGGAGTGGTGCAAATTGTTTTGGATTGGTGTGGGGCAGGTTGCTTTGGAGTGGGATTGATTGGAGTGCGGCAGATTGGAGTGGGGCAGATTGTTTTGGATTGGAATGGGGCAGACTGGAGAGGGGCAGAATGTTTTGGATTGGAGTGGGACAGATTAGAGTGGGTGATATTGTTTTGGGTTGGAGTGGGACAGATTGGAGTAGGGCAGACCAGAGTGGGGCAGATTGGAGTGGGACCAATTGTTTTGGATTGCTATGGGGCAGGTTTAAATGGGGATGATTGTTTTGGATGGGAGTGATGCTAATTGTTTTACACTTGGGTGGGGCAGATTGGATTGGAATGGGCAGATTGTTTTAGATTGGAGTGGCATTGGACAGATTGGAGTGGGGCAGATATTTTGGAATGGCATGGGCAGATTGGAGTGAGATTGTTTGGGATTGGAGTGGAAAAGACTGGAGTAGGGAAGATTGTATTAATTGGAGTGGGGCAGATTGGTTTGGGCAAATTGGAGTGTGGAAGATTGTTTTGGATTGGAGTGGAGCAGATTCTTTTGAACTGGAGTGGGCAGATTGGAGTCGGGCAGGTTGTTTTAGATTGGAGTGGGGCAGGTTATTTCTGATTGAAGTGGGGCAGATTGTTTTGAATTGGAGTGGGGCAGATTGGAGTCACAGATTGTTTTAGATTGGAGAGGGGCAGATGGTTTTGGACTGGCGTGGGGCAGATTGGAGTGCTGCAGATGGGACAGATTGTAGTAGGGTGGGTTTGGAGGAACGGAGTGAGGTGGATTATAGTGGATTGGGGAGAGTGGTTTGGTTTGGAGTGGGGTGGGTTGGAGTGGGGTGGATTAGATTGACCTAGGTTTAACTGCAATGAGTGGGGCAGTGGCGGCCGGCAGCTTTGGGAGGGGGGCGGGCGGGGCACACACACAAACACACAAACACACACACACAGGTTCATTCTTTCACACACAGACATGCACGCACGCACGCTCATCCATTAACAACACTCATTCCATTCAAACATACACGCACGCACCAAACATTCATTTTACAAGATCACACACATTCATTCATTCTTTCACTCACACACGCACGCACGCACTCACATCCATTAACAACACTCATAACACTCAAACATGCACGCACGCACCAAACATTCAATGTAAAACATTACACACATACATATATACACACACACACTTACCTTTAGCCTCCGGGTCCCAGGAGGGTTGGGACTGCTGCCTTCCCTCTCTGGCTGACCTGAGGTCAGCCAATGAGGGAAGGCAGCAGTCCCAGCCTCGTCACAGAGTGGGATGGGGTCAGTGAGACTGCTGACCCCACCCCACTCTGTGACGAAGTGTCACTGATTGACACTCGCCCTGGGCACTTCAGGGCTTAAACCTGAAGCGCCCAGGGAGAGTGTCAATGGGTGACGCTTTCCTCGTCACCCAGGGGAGGGCCTTGAGGCACCTTTGCTGGGCCGAGGAGGTCACGCCCATAAGGGTCGTGATCTCCTCAGCCCAGCAAAGTTCAGCTCAGGCAGCCAGGAGTCTGCGCAAATCGTGCATGTGTGCTCCTGGCTGCCTGACCTGAACATGAAGAGTGTCTCTCAGGCTGACCTTTGTTCAGCCTGACAGACACTCTTCATGGGGTGGGGGGGGCGTGGCCCCTCCGCCCTAAAGGACGGGCCGCCACTGGAGTGGGGTGAATTGGATTGAGTGGTGTGGATTAGTGTGGGGGAGAGACTGGCTTGGAGTGGGGAGGATTAGGGTGTATGACGCGATTATGTGTTAAAGCATAATTTCGAAAATTACACCTAAGAAAGAAACAATGTTGCTTTGCAATATTTAGAATAAGAGAATCGTCATCTTTTGAGAACAGCATCCATGAGCAAAAACAAAACATGAGTGCAAAGTGAGAAAAGGATAGTTAGCAAAATAAAATAATTAACTATCAAAATTAAAACAGAGAAATTGTGTTTGTCCTGCTGGGCTTGTGTGTGCCTGCCAGACGCCTTCTGTTTGCAGGTCTCTAGGAAATAAAATGGAGTACCTCAATCACGTCAGGAGCAGCAGACGGGCACGGATTAAGTTTACTCATTCAGTGCTTGTTCATGATCCACAGACAGGAATGGAAATGATGCTTGGCCTGCAGTGGCAAGTTACAGGGTTGTAAAGATGAGTGCCACGCAAGCCAACAAATTGTAAGCAATAGGTGGGCTCCAAGCCCTTTTTAGTTAAAAACAGAGCCTTGCAAGCTAGACTCATGCACTAGCGCATGCTCTTGCAGGCACTATAATAAAAACAGAAGGTACTCAAACTGAATTAAGGGGTGTAAATGCGTGGCATGCGTATGTGATGCAGAGGAACTGACCATGGCATGCAGCAAAGAAATAGGCAAACTTCCAAGTGAGAAGCTTGGACAAGGACAGAGAGCAAACAGAATGGAAAAAATATGGCAACAAAAACTGTGGACATATCGAGGAAGTGCTGTGACATAACAAAGGGGCAGGTGTACGAGCTCCAGGGCGGCCCTCAGCACATTACACTCTGCATGGGCAGCAGGGCTCTGACTGGGTTTGGGGGGGGACCTCAAGGTACTTTGCAGGGGGGCCCCTTCAAGTTTTGTTACAACACTGGTCTGGGACAGGATGACAGTTGGGCTGACTGGACAGTCACACAGAGGGAGCTGAGGTGAGCCCTGCATATCCTGATGGGTCTTCCTGGGATAGAGTGGTGGGAGGAGCTGACACTTGCACCTTAATAGAGCTGCGCTTGTCCAACCCCCTGGAGTGTGTCTGAGGCCAGGGCAGGAAAAGCAGGGTCTTGTGCACTGCAAATACTTTTTTCTGAAGTTTGCTTACTTCAAAGGCAGAAATGAATACAAGTATAAGCCCTCTGAGACCACAACTTTAGAATCCTCCTGGACTGAGGAGATTCTGCCAGGAAGAAGAGCCTGATGATGTAGGAGTGACCGCCACTCTCCCTGATGCTTTGCTGTGCTTGCCTGCTGCATCTGTCCTGGGAGTGAAAGGACTGGACGCTGCTTTCTACATTCTGATTCCAAAGGTTCTCCAAGGGCCTGGTCTGAGTTTACCTCCTGTTAGAAGTCTCAGGGACATCAAAGACTTCATCTGCCAGCACCTGGGCTCTTTTGCTGAGAGTCCTGACTCGCCAACACACATGGTGTTGTTAGGTGGAGCAAGGGCAACAGACGAAAAGTGATGCATCAGTATTGAACCTCCTCAACCCACTCTTGAGATGCTAACTCAATCACATAAAGTCCTGGAAACATCTGAATTATTCCTGCTGGTCTTTACCTGAACCCTGCTCACACGAAGGGGGTAAGAGGTACTAATTTCAGACTGGGTTCTCTTGCCCTGCAAGGCTGGGCTTCATCCTCCCCTCCAGTCAACAAGCTATATTTTCTCCCTGTCTAGCACTTTCCAGAGCCACTAAAAAATAACGTGACCACCCCTTGTGGACCTGGGAAAAAGTGCCTTTCACTTTTTCAATCCACATAAAAATGAGTTTCTCTCTACCTTGTAAGTCTGCTGCAACAATGCTCATTCAATCCACTGTGGCTGATCTTTGGATCATACGTGTTTGTGTTTACCATTCTACTTTCATACTACTCCTAATACCCCCCAAACTCTCATAAGTGTTCGGCCCTAACTCTCTTCCTTACCAATCTTCATTGCCTACTGTTGGAGGAGGGGTAACAGGATTTTGGGGCAGCACTAATGAAACTTGACCTTCTATTCAGGGAAGGCAAGCTTTGACAGTGCTAGTCATTTTCACTTTTGTACAGTGAGAAGATTTTCTCACAGGGAACAAGTACCTCACCAGCAGTGGTGCAAGCTTCCCTAGCACACACACATCATCACCTGGGCAGCATCAGCACAAGCTTCCTTTAATACATGCATACACACAGCAGGTAGTGCACCAGAAACAGCAGTGTGAGACTATGTGCAAACCCACCTGATGTTTGACAGGCAAAATGCAGTGCAAGCTTCCCCAGCACACACACATCATCACCTGGGCAGCATCAGCACAAGCTTCCTTTAATACGTGTGTACACACAGCAGGTAGTGCACCAGAAACATCAGTGTGAGACTAGGTACATACCCACCTGATGTTTGACAGGCAAAATGCACTGCAAGCTTCCCTAGGACACACACATCATGGATCACATGGGCTGCAGCAGCACTGGTTTCTCTTAACCCTTGCGTTGTAAGGTCTGTAGTTCAGAAGAAACAGCACTGTAAGACTCAAATACATCCATATACTCTACTACCTGGAGTGGGACAGGCAAAGGCAGTGCAAGCTTCCCTAGCGCACACACAACCTCACCTGGGCAGCATCACCACAAGCTTCTCTTATCATTGCATAAATGCAAGCTTCCCTAGCACACACAGAGCTGGTAGCAAGCAGCGGTGAAAACTCAGAGATAACTAGGCACTCACCTGTAAGGTTAAGCATAGGCAGCAGCAGTGCAAGCCTCCCCGTCACACGCAGTGAGAACCACATAGACAGTAGCAGTGCAAGCTTCCCTCACATACACAACAGTTTTACTAAAGCCACAGCACTGCAGCTGGCAGTAAGTGCTGATAGAAACTTGTACAGTGTGGCTTTTTACTGAAGGTGCAAACAATGAGGGATTCTGTTCTACGTGATAACATTCAAAGATAATGTATTATAAACAAACACCAACATAAAGTGTGCCATTGATACACAGTTCCTGGCTGGCTTGCCTTTGTAAGTCTCTGTTGCCAGAAGTGATTTCTTAAGTGAACTGCACATCTCTGTGATGGGCATGATAAGATGCAGCCTGCTTTAAACTCCAGAAAATCTCCAGAATGTAGTCCTGGGCCAGCTTGTAAATCAGATCTGGCTCAGTCTGGAGCGGGTGCTTTGGAGCTCAAGGGCTCTATTGCTGGAACTCTGCCGAGGAGCAAATACTGGGCAAAACTATCCCCCGTTCTTCTGCGCCCAGGGTGGAAAACGGAGCAAAGTGTGACCCGTTCCCTAGTGCAGAAAGGTTTTTGCACCCGATCAGTAATGAGAAAATGGATGGTGGGGCATGGCCAACCATACACAGCATATGTGCTGGCTCAAAGATCATTGGTGAGTCCCAGGAATACTATTAATGAGCCCCCAGTCCATGCCCAACTTAAATGATGGTGTAAACTGAATCTGCACTACGTTTGCCCCTTGTCAGAAAATAAATAAAGTGTTTTAATCATAGATAGTCCAACCTTTAATTTTCAAAGGAGCAATCCTCTTGCACCATTCCCAGCTCCACAAGCAGCAATAGTGGTGCCAATGGGTTGCCCTGATTGTTTTTTGAGACAAGGACTAAGTTTGCATAATAGATCTCCAGGTGTATTGTTTTTACTCCTGGCCATCTAGTTGGTCTTCAATGGCTGCTGAAAGATCTACCAGCTTTTCCGACATAACTTGAATACTCTGTCATTTCCTGTCCTCGCCTCCATTAAAGGCGATACAGCAGCTCAGTTATAACCTGTAGAGAAGAGGGCTAACTATGCTTGATCATGGCGTACAGAGGGATATATGTTCACAGGTCTCCTTCATGAGTACGCTGCTGGCATAACTTCCCAACCCATAGCATTAGTTATTACATAGATCACACCCTCAGTCTTTTGTTCAGGGTCAAGTACCCCGCCCTAGAAAGTCTTACACACGTCTGCTGGGGACCCTTTTCTGGTCCCCAGTGCAGTGCTTAATTTGAGCCTCTCTTTTCTGGTGCTTGGCATCGCACTTAATTGTCAACTCTGGCACTTATGACAGCCTGCCACATGGTGGCGCTGTTTGTCTAATGTAGAGATGAGCACACAACAATTGTTTATTGATTCAATATACATTACAAATGACTAATACCTGCCACCCATGTCATTCTCTTAGCTTTAGGGGCCTGCAATCGTCTGAATTGTGACACTTGTAGGGTGTGATGGTCAGTAGTTGTGTCGGTACTGACATTGGAGGTGCTGGCAGGGGCAATGGGTGCGGCAAGATGCAGTGGCCTCCTGACAAGCGCCCTGGCACTTTTATTTTTTTTAATTTTTTTTATACAAATTAACCACTGCCCCTCTACCTTCTGAAAATTGGCACTTGTTAAGTATTATCCAGTCACTAAGGTGGCCCAAAGGAATATGCCCACCCATGATTTAGCCCAGGCCTTCTGCTGGCCATCCATCTTTTGGGTACCCATTGGCCCAGTACATCTAGAAGAGAACGGGCCATGAGCGGACCCTCTCAACGGAGGTCATTGCTCCCAAAATACTGTGTGGGAGCACCTCAAAAATACATGGAAAATGGGGTGTACAAGCAAAGATGGTTCTAGGATTTTGGAGGCCCTAGGCAGGAATGGAATGTGCGAGGCTCCTCTAATTTGCATACAGCCTGGCACTTGCAGGGCTGTTTGCATCTCTGTAGATGACCCTGCTCCTGAAGCTGCTTTACGCAGACCCCTCCTGAGCTGCAGCTCCTCCCTCTCAGCCACCTACAAGCAGCTCATAAAGGGCTGAATGTGTGAGAGTTGGTTCTTATCAGGAAGGGCTGCAGGACAATAGGAGTGCCATGGTGCCTCTGGGCAGACAGCAGGGCAGGTGGCCTGATTGCAGGACAAGCCTTTAGGATGTATCTTCTTGCAACTGGGCCCACAGGAGGGCCCCCTCCACTAGTCTGGCCTCACTATACCACTGTTGTGAGGCCCAAGGACGTCTGTGGACACACTTGCAAGCATCGCTCTCAATAAGATTAGCAGGGGCCAGGAAAGGACCACTGTGCCTGGCCTGGCTGCGACGCACTGGTGCGCAGGGCCCCGTATTCCCTGAGAGCGGGGACCGGGGCAGCAGCGCACACTGCCCATGCCTAGCGCCGTCCCTACGTGCAGGTTCACATACCAACGGAGTTTGAGGTAGCAGGGGGACTCCTGTAGATCGGCGGCACCCCTAGCACTCCAAACTCGCAGTCCTCCCAAAATATTCGGAAGGGGGGGGCGCTGAGATTCCCACGGCGGAGCCACAGCTGGTCCCACCCACAGTCCCTAGAGGGCAGCCAGGTCCTTGGGACAGTCGCCCCGCCCTCGGGGGGTGACTCGCTATGTTTCCAGCCCATGTGCTCCGGGCTTGAGATCTCGCGGATCCCTTCTGTAAGGCTGCTGGGGTTGCCAACTTTTCAAGGGAAAATTACCGGACGTTTGTTGGTGTGTTGAGAGTCTGCAACGTCCCGGACATGATGCTAAATAGGAGTTCACACAAAATCTTAGGTTTTCATTTTCATAGAGACTTTTCTGCCTTTTTTTACTTTAATTATTAGTCAGAGATGGTTAGCTCAGCTCTATAAGGCAGTTAAAAGCGCTTTCCATCTATATTTGCTGTTCTAACTAGGCACTGGTAAGGGCTATAAATATAGGGGTGATTCTGCTTAATTTTGTACCGGCCGGGACATAGAGTACAAGTGGTGCCAGTAGAAAACCGGTCAAGTGGGAGTGCTAAGGGCGGGTGGTCTTTACTGGGAAGCCGGAGGGGATGGCTTCCTCCGCCTACGCGGTCGGGCAGTTCATCCGCCATACTCTTGGTATCCAGGGGATTGGCTGGTGGGGGGGGGGTTGTTGTAGCTTCAGATTTCTCAACAATCACGCTGACATATAATCAGCGCCACTGGAATTATGCGATTTTGCGTCCACGGCATTTTTTGTACATTTGCCGCATTTGTCACATAATCCATCATCTGCTGCATAATCTGCAGATTTTAACAAAAAATATTTTTGTTTTTAGCTCAAACGTTTCAAAAGTTACTAAAAACTGAGCAACACCTGTTGTCGCGCAGTGGAAAACCCTTTGCAAAGGTTGACTGACCACCTTTCTGTAGTCTATTGGTATATTTAGGTGTTAAATTGATACTAATAAAGTGCCAGTGTTGGCAAGTTTCAAAATGACAATATAATGAGGTAATAGTATCATAAAAAGTGCCTCAAAATCAAAATGCTGCGTAATTTGGCTTTTCTTGCCATATAATATACTCATCCCTGCCGCATAATTTGGCCCTTCCTTGCTGCATGATTGCAGTGACCCTGCATATAAGGTAAACATAAATTATATGGGGGCAGAGTGCATGAGAGGGGCTTAAGTGGCAGTGGAAAGAGAGAGGAATACGGATTGGTAGGGGTAGTAAATGAGGGAAAACACAGTATTTTGTAAACTTACCAACTTTTTTTAAGACTTTCAAAACAGAGAAAAGGAGAGTGTGTATGCATTTTTGTCTGTGTGTATGTAAAATGTCCTGGTGAAATCTGGCAGACATCTCACCATACCCGACTGAAAGCCCCTGTACCCAACTATTTACAAGAAAATATATTAATTAGGGGGGTGTAACACCACAAACACCGCCCCCCTCCCCCAACACACAAGCTTCGCCCCTGTTGGTATCCATGCACACACAATGCAAACTCAGATGCCTTCGAGAAGAGGTACCCCTCTCTCTGCACGGAAAGACACTGTAAATGGCCAGAAGAACCACACAGCTATGTCACGCACATACACGCCCAGCAAACGACTGTGTTGAGCATGCACATCTTCCCTTGTCTTCGTACCACCACAGCCCGTGGATCTGGATTACAAATCTATATATATATATATACATATATATATATATTATGGCCAGCATGTATGCATTATGGCCAGCATGTATGCAGTGTAAGTATGAGTGGCCATTGACTGTGGGATAGGACCTGAGTTCTGTGGTCAGAGAGTATTTTCAAAATCTGAGTCACGTGTAGGAGATCTAGGAAAGCATAATAGAGGGACGATGAATCTACTGCTGCGGAGCCCACCCAAGAGTGCGCTTTCACTGGAGAGGCATGGTGAACCTGTTGCCGCAGTCGAGCAAAAAGCGAGTTTTCACTAGTGGCTCTGCGAAAACTGTCTTAGCCTCCATGTACTGGCTCCTAATGGAGGAAAGAATAAAATATACTACACTTTGTGTGGTCCACAGTGTATTAACCACGGGACTGCCTATGATCAGCATTCTTTTGTCATCCTATATCCCTGATAGGAGTTTAAGATCTTCTAATGCAGGTCTTCTGAGGGTCCTACATGCCAAAAAATCTAGATGGGGTGGCAGATCGTTCTCCTATCTGTCCCCCAAACTATGGAATTCTACACCACCTGAACTAAGAACAGAACCCAAAAAGATTAAATTTAGAAAAATGCACAAAACCTGGCTTCACCCTCATTAGTCTATACAGGTTAACGCTCAAATGATTAAGGAAGTACACTTCACTTATCTAGCGTTGGGAAGCCCCTGGGAAGATACGGTAAGTGGCCTCCAGGCTGGGATAGGCCTCCATGCAGTGCAATATGTGGACAGGGTCTCTAGGTCCTCCTGAGTCTCTGGCAGGTAGTACCTTGGTACGAGTCACAACTCCTAAAGAACCAGAGTAGATTTGGATCAAGTGCAGGAACTGACGAGGGGATCTCGGAATCGGAACAGTAAGTGACCAACTTATGCTCTGGATGTGACGGGACTCCCAGAGGCTGTCCCCTGTCTTTGAGCTCTGTGAGCTAGACCCACATCCCTGGACCCCTTAGCTAGGTCTTCTGATAACCCGATCATTTAGTTCCCCTCAGTATTGGGGGGGGCAATCCTACAGATTAAAGCATTGCTCTTGATACCTTCACCCCAGCCTTAGGTGGTGTCCAGCTGTATAGTTTTACAATTAAGATCTTTCGTTCTAACCGACAGTAGATACACAGTAGAGATATTATATTCCCCCGCCTGCCCCGCTCAGGGAGTTGTGACAGGGGGAATGCACACTACATTTACACCTCACACTAGCTTCCACCTAAGCCTGGAGCATCTCTCCTGTATACCAACCCAGTTTGAGCCACCCCTGGTGTTGCCTACGCTTTTCCCCGTGGTTGACATGCCAGTATGGAGAACGAGCAGTTACCAAGGGGAATAAAGCAGTGGTGGGGGTGAAAGTGGTACTGTGGTGCGCGGGGTGGAATTGGGGTGATATTGTAAGATTGAGCCATGGTGGGGGCGGGAATGTCATGGTGGGGAGTGGGCGGCTGTTGTGTGCTGCTGAAGGGGGCTAGAAAGTCCCTGACCTCAACATTGCTAACACCATGGAAAGAGACATCTTCTGCTTGGTGATTGCAGAATGTAACATTTAACTCCAGCGACCACCCAGACATGATGTAGTGAAGCAGTGAAGAGACCAACATGCTTTACTTGTCGGCCGTGTCTTTGGAGGGTTTGCATTAGTTCTGTCTAGCAGAAACCAGGGAAGTAAATAATGTATTGAGGTCTGTTACCTCTGTGATGTATAAACTCTGATCATTCAGTGCCCAGGCTCCTTGGTTAACCTTGTCTCTCTGGTGGAGCACGTTGACCATGTCACACTTTGAGAAGGATGACAGCTTGGACCCATTCCTTACCCATGAGGTGCTACAGTTTGCATAGGCCCTGTTCCTTGACATTGGATTGATCTGCTTACACTTGAACATTCTGATTCTTAAGCAGCATGCAGCTGGATTTCATGTAAATCCAGACACCCATTGCCCTGCACTTTAATGTGTCTCACTTATATTGTGCACTGTGTCATCTTTTATTGTGGGGCTTACCTGTATCCAATTATCTTGTACATCTTTGCTCCAAGCACATCTTCAATATACATTTGTTTTCAAGTAATTATTGGATGAATGCATTAGAATGCTATAGATAATTCATGCTCTCCTAACAGACTGTGTGGTTCTTTGTTATCAAAAAGTATTCTACAAAATGTATCCACAGGCACGATTGGTCAAGGCTAAGTGACATATTTATAACCGGGGTTGCGTCGCTCTTCTACCACGCAACGTGGTGCATGCGTGACTCAAGCCCAAAATGCGATTTATGAAGCTACTCAAGGCCACCTTGCATGACCCTGAGTGGCTTCATAAATCTGGAGTAAAGCAACGCAGCTCAAATCACTGTGTGCCATCGCTCTGCCCCAGGGAGGCGTACCAAGGGTGTTTCATGGGTGTTCCAATGCAAAACTCATGGATTTTGACGCAATCCCAGATTTACCAGAAGTGGTAGTCATGGGAAAGCAGCAGGAAGGTGCCCCTTCCTGCACAAAAACAACCCTCCTTACAACGCGGGCACCTTGCAGCATGGTCCAGGGTGCCTACATTGGTACCAGGCAGCCGAAGCAGCACCAGCACAGGGACAAACTCCGCTCATTCCTGCCCTTTCCATGTGACGCAGCACAGCAAGGTGACTTGCTGCTCTTTGCTGCACAGCATCACATTCTCATAAATATGCCCCTTAGTGTCTAGACCTGTGTGGCAGCCCCAGAGAAGCAGAAGTGACAGCCGCGGCCCCTGCCACCAAAGGGCCCGCCCCCTTCTGAAGCAGACATCAGAGCTCACACTCAAAGGTTGGTGCAGTTTTTGCCCATGGTCCGAGGGAGGGGCCTAGGTGTTCTTTTCATATTCATCTTCTCCAGTTCAGTTAAGGACAGCTGCTATTCAGAGTGCCATGGATCCTAATGGAAGGAAGGAAAATGGAACCCTCTAAGATGGTGGGTAGTGAAAGGAGGTCATAGTTGGCCCTTCACATCCCTGGGCACCAGTGCCACTGCACCTGCTGCACTAACAATAGCTTGGCCCCACAAGAGGGACACCTCTCGCATGTTCCAGACTCCACACTATCACCCTCTTCCAGGGCGCAGGATGACTGACATCCATTTAGAGGAGAAGCGGTTTGACATTTCACTTCCAAACTCTGCTCACTCTCACGGCTGCGATGCGGAAGTAGATATTGAATTGCTCTCACTGGAAGTTCAGTTCTTATCTGTGGTTTTAGAAGCAATGCTGTTTATGCCGTACAAGACACATGGCAAGTGGAAAGCACATTACTAAACTGTTTATTAGCTTTTCACAATCACATCCCTCTCAAAGGACGGCAAGGGGCCAGCGGCCTGGCCAGGCACCAGAGAATGGAGGGAGTTCTCTAGTGTGGCTATTCAAGCAATAAACCCACTGATGTCTGCCAGCACACCTCGGTCCTGACCGGCAGTACCCCCGCCCATTGTTGTACTGAGAACTACAAATAGGTCTGCCGTAGCTCCTCAGTTCTGACCCACGCGACCCCTTGTTACTACAGTTGTTTCTCATTCTGACTCTCATCATCACCCCTTGTTACTGCAGTTGCTTCTCATTCCTGGCCCTCGTCGCCCCTTATTACTGCAGTTTCTCCTCAGTCCTGACCCACATCATCCCTTGTTACTACAGTTTCTCCTCAGTCCTGACCCACATCATCCCTTGTTACTACAGTTGTTTCTCATTCCTGACTCTCATTACCCATTGTTACTGCAGCTGCTTCTCATTCTTGACCCTCGTCACCCCTTGTTACTGCAGTTTCTCCTCAGTCCTGACCCTCGTCACCCCTTGTTACTGCAGTTTCTCCTCAGTCCTGACCCTCGTCACCCCTTGTTACTGCAGTTTCTCCTCAGTCCTGACCCTCGTCACCCCTTGTTACTGCAGTTTCTCCTCAGTCCTGACCCTCGTCACCCCTTGTTACTGCAGTTTCTCCTCAGTCCTGACCCTCGTCACCCCTTGTTACTGCAGTTGCTTCTCATTACCGACCCTCATGTTTGTCTAACGTGTGATTGACAGGTAATACTCCTCCGGGGCCCTTGGCGTAAGTAAATCTGCAACGGTACGAATTTAACACATGAGTACAACGTGATCGTGCAGGACAAGTTTTTAAATATCACACATCATGAGAGATTGTCATTTAACGTATACTTGACACGTGGAAAGTGTGGAATGCCCCGTCAACACACGGCTGTCATTTGATTTACATATTAGCAGCCTGGAGGCTGTGATGGTCTTTCTTCAGTGTCTCATCGTGGACAAGATTCGTCTCATCGTGGACAGGATTGTCTCTGGACAAGATTCGTCTTATCGTGGACAGGATTCGTCTTATCGTGGACAGGACTGTCTCTGGACAAGATTCGTCTTATCGTGGACAGGATTCGTCTTATCGTGGACAGGATTGTCTCATCATGGACAGGATTCGTAGCTTTCCAGTTTAGCACAAGTTGAGCTCAAAATCTGTTGATTTGGCTCTCCAAAAGTGAGGTAATATTTGTGTTGTGTAGAGTCGTGTTTTCTGTATGTTGTGCAACTAATATTGAAAATAATTGTATATATTACTATAAATAAATATGGATATTATTATATTTATATGTCTGCTTTAATTAGTTTTGAGCATTGTGGGGGCATTTATTTTTGACAACTTTACCTAAGTGCTATTGTTATTTATTGTTTTAAAGTTGTATGAAGTACTGTTTTTATTAACATGACTTGACTTGAGAAATATCACCCAGAAACACTGCTCACAATCCATGCTGTCATTTCACGGTGCTTCTGGCTGCCAAAGATTCTTGTCCTTTTCCAGGCGATCGTAAAAACGTAGCTAGCACATCCTCTCCCAAAGATTTCCTTGTGAACTAATAGAAAACAAGCATTTGGCAAAGCCAATAGGTCTAACGTATAACTGGAAGTTTCTTCATTGATTGATGAGTTTGAGACTGCTGTTGTGGATGGATGAGTCGGTGAATGCAAGAATGAGCGAGTGGATGGATGAAAGATGCATGAGCGTAACAAGTTTTGATAAAGTGCCTGCATAAAGAGTGACTGTGTAGAGCGATGGAAAAGTAACTGCAATGAAGTTACAAGCAAGAACCATTGTCTTTCACAATGCTTGTTTAGTACTGCGTGTGCGCGTGCACATACACATGAAAACACACACACACATTGTTTGAAATGTACCCCAAATCCTGATGTTTGTTATTCCAGTTCCTTGGAACACACAGATCCAACACACATCACACTTAGGGACAGATTTATGAAAGGTGGTGCTGCACCTAGTGCACCGCTACTTGTCTTGCTCCCCTTAGCACCCCACTAAAGCCACCACGTGTGTGCCGTATTTAAAATACAGCGCATCATGGCTGTACTCAGGGGTACAAGCGTCATTTTTTTTATGCTAGTCCGGCGCTATGCAGGATTAGTGTAAAAAATGTTGACGCTAATCCTGCAAAACACCATGAGCATGAGGCCCATTGAAAACAATGCGAGCCTCCCTTTAACGCCTGCTCTTAGCATGCGTTAAAAACGCCAATAAAAATAACTCAAGGAAATCTCTTACATTTCTTTGCACCATTTTTTCGCCGCCCCACCCCCCACATCGCCTAAACGCCCCCTTGCATACATTATGCCTGGCGCAGGCATAATGTGGCGCAAGGGGTTACAAAGTGGTGCAATCCAAGCATTGTGCCACTTTGCAAATATGGCACAGTATTTTTGGCCTTCCAGTGCCACATTAGTATAAAAAAAAATATGCTACTGTGGTGTTGGAATAGCGCTAGGCCCTCTTAAATCTGGGCGTTAGATTCGGTAATGCACGCACATGCTAACCTGCAACACCAAGTGCTACTCCAGTTATGAGAGGCAGACATAGCTGTCATTCCTCATTCATTCTTCACTCATAATCCTCACCCCCTGCCCTCGCCCAGCCCCCTTGAATATTCCATTACTGGAATTAACTTTTACCCTAATAAAATTATCACTGGTATTAGGAGTTGTAGTACAAGATTGATATAATCTGGGGGTACCTCCTCCCCCAGATTCACAAGGGTCAGATTTTCTAACCCTCTGGCACAAGGATTTAGTCAATGTACCATCCCAAATTAGAACTCTGATGGTCTGCAACCCAGACAAACACTGAGCAATATTATGTCAGAAGCGTTTCCTGGCAACGATCACTCCTGTAGGATGAGATCAGGGACAGCGGTGGAACTTCATGAATCACACACTCAGGAAGCTCCGGAAATGGAAAATGCATTTTAAAAATCCTATACTAGTGCACACAAAATGAACGGTACTATGGCAGAATATAAAAGTAAAGCAACAAAGAAATTTAAGAACAGTGAAAAAACAGGAAAAAATGCAACATGGGTATTACGTTTTATATTCTTAACACCTTCATTGTTCTATCGCTAGACTCCATGCTAATTCGAGCAAAATCAGTGAATAATAAACCTATTCTTGAGTTTCAGAGATGGTGCGCACATCACCAGGTACTGCTGACACATCTGGAATAGCAAGTGTGCTCTTCCTGTCTCAAGGGCAGGGCATAGCATCTGTTCCACAACAAACAGAGCCCTGGCACCAGCCCCGGAAGACTGAAAGCCTTGCAGGAGCTCGCAGGAGGAATGCTGGTGTCAGGCCCATCTTGATCGCCCGTGTGACCTTCTCTCCAAATGATCGCCTGATACCTGGGTTTTTATAGGATCTGATTATCGATCTTATCTTGTGTTTTGAAAAGAGTGCTGGGACTAGGAGTATAGCACCATGCTTAGAGTGCAGACACTTCCAGCATTTCTATGTGTGGCTAAACGTCACGTGTTCTTTGAAAGAAATGGAACCATCTAAATACACATTCTACGCAAGTCTAAAACTTCACACTTCCCATGGAAGACATAGAAAAGTTTAAATTGTGGAAATAGATTAGGTCAAACCCTAAAAACAGAAGATTTCAACCTCATAGTGTGAAGGAAATAGAAACATCTGAAAATAGAAAACTCTGAAAAGAGAAATGATGGAAATCATAACATCTGAAAGGGAACAGTCATATTGTTTATGGAATTCCTGGAATGACTCCTAAACTAAACAACGTGATACTTGACTATTATGAATGTGTTTGGCATAAGCTTGATTATCACAAGTTCATGATGCATTGGTAAAACAGGAGAGCATCCTAGAAGCCTGCATTTCATGAAATCACGGTTCTTCCATGGTGGCATGCATGTAAAGAACAATATGAAAACGTTTTTTGTCTTATAAATTTCAAACCAGTTTTATTCTCAAAGTTTTTTTGTTTCACTTTTATTTCTAGGTAAAGTTGTATTTATAACTCAGGATTTCATGTGTGGCAAATTTAATGCTCTTCCTCAAGGCTGAATTTTTTTTGCAAAAAAAAGATGAATCCAAATAGATTAATCATGATATATTTCCATTCTTTTACACGGTGGAAAGGGTCACGCAGAAGTGCCCCTCTCTGCTAGATTAGTTTCTTACACACAGTGCGCCTGAAGTCTGAGTGTGCACTTTTATTACACTCCACCTGATTGTTAATGGGTAGGTTTGTCTGCACCCCGATTTACCCGGTGTGGAGGGACTTGATCCTACTTTTGTACCTGATAAACTGCTAAAAACATCGCCTGAGTTTGGCTGCAGCGGCAGTTAACTCTAATGTCACTTTTTTTAACAGAAGGAAGCATGCAATTCCCCCGCCCCCGCAAAAAAAAACACCTTCCCTACACCCCCACTCTTATCCTCCCCCCACTTCATGCACTGGCCCCCAAGCAGGATTAAATGTGTGCGATAAAACCACACATATATGGGATGTTGTCTGCTTTTGTGGCTGCAAAACTGTTCCCTACACGGTAATCCACCATCCCATGGGATTCTACTGAGGGGAAATGGTAACAGCTCACTTGGTTTTACCGTGCAGTACCACGTACCGTGCAGCACCATGTACCGTGCAGCACCATGCACCGTGCAGCACCACGCACCGTGCAGCACCACGTACCATGCATGTACCGTGCAGTAGCATGTATCGTACAGTACACGCACAGTGCAGCACCACGTACCGTGCAGCACCATGTACTGTGCAGCACCACATACCGTGCATGTACCGTGCAGTACCATGTACCGTGCAACACCATATACTGTGCACCGTGCAGCAACACATACCGTGCAGTACCACGTACCGTGCAGTACCATGTACTGTGCAGCACCATGTACTGTGCACCGTGCAGCACCACGTACCGTGCAGTACCATGCAGTACCACGTACCGTGCAGTACCATGTACCGTGCAGCACCACATACCGTGTAACACCATGTACCGTGCAGTACCATGTACTGTGCAGCACCATGTACAGTGTAGTACCACGTACCGTGCAGCACCATGTACCGTGTAGTACCATGTACTGTGCAGCACCACGTACCGTGCAGTACCATGTACCATGCAGTACCATGTACCGTGCAGCACCACGTACCGTGTAGCACCATGTACCGTGCAGTACCATGTACTGTGCAGCACCATGTAAAGTGTAGTAGCACGTACCGTGCAGCACCATGTACCGTGTAGTACTATGTACTGTGCAGCACCACGTACCGTGCAGTACCATGTACCATGCAGCACCATGTACAGTGTAGTACCACATACTGTGACGCACCATGTACCGTGTAGTACCATGTACTGTGTAGCACCATGTACTGTGCAGCACCATGTAGCGTGCAGCACCATATACTGTGTAGTACCGTGTACTGTGCAGCACCATGTACCGTGCAGCACCATATACCGTGTAGCACCATGTACTGTGCAGCACCATCTACCGTGCAGCCCCATGTACCGCGCAGCACCATGTACCATGCGGAAGTATGTACTGTGCAGCACCATGTACCGTGCAGCACCATGTACTGTGCACCGTGCAGCACCACGTACCGTGCAGTACCATGTACCGTGCGGCACCATGTACTGTGCACTGTGCAGCACCACATACCGTGCAGTACCATGTACCCTGCAGCACCATGTACTGTGCACCGTGCAGCACCACGTACCGTGCAGTACCACGTACCGTGCAGTACCATGTACAGTGCAGCACCATGTACCATGTAGTACCATGTATTGTGCACCGTGTGGCACCATGTACCATGCAGAACCATGTACCGTGTAGCACCATGTACCGTGCAGCACCATGTACCGTGCAGCACCATGTATCGAGTAGTACCATGTACTGTGCAGCACCATGTACAGTGTATTAGCACGTACCGTGCAGCACCATGTACCGTGTAGTACCATGTACTGTGCAGCACCACGTACCGTGCAGTACCATGTACCATGCAGTACCATGTACCGTGCAGCACCACGTACCGTGTAGCACCATGTACCGTGCAGTACCATGTACTGTGCAGCACCATGTAAAGTGTAGTACCACGTACCGTGCAGCACCATGTACTGTGTAGTACCATGTACTGTGCAGCACCACGTACCGTGCAGTACCATGTACCATGCGGCACCATGTACAGTGTAGTACCACATACTGTGACGCACCATGTACCGTGTAGTACCATGTACTGTGTAGCACCATGTACTGTGCAGCACCATGTAGCGTGCAGCACCATATACTGTGTAGTACCGTGTACTGTGCAGCACCATGTACCGTGCAGCACCATGTACCGTGTAGCACCATGTACTGTGCAGCACCATCTACCGTGCAGCCCCATGTACCGCGCAGCACCATGTACCATGCGGGAGCATGTACTGTGCAGCACCATGTACCGTGCAGCACCCTGTACTGTGCACCGTGCAGCACCACGTACCGTGCAGTACCATGTACCGTGCGGCACCATGTACTGTGCACTGTGCAGCACCACATACCGTGCAGTACCATGTACCCTGCAGCACCATGTACTGTGCACCGTGCAGCACCACGTACCGTGCAGTACCACGTACCGTGCAGTACCATGTACCATGTACCATGTAGTACCATGTATTGTGCACCGTGTGGCACCATGTACCATGCAGCACCATGTACCGTGTAGCACCATGTACCGTGCAGCACCATGTACCGTGCAGCACCATGTATCGAGTAGTACCATGTACTGTGCAGCACCATGTACAGTGTATTACCACGTACCGTGCAGCACCTTGTACCGTGCAGCACCATGTACCGTGCAGCACCATGTACCGTGCAGCACCATGTACTGTGTAGCACCATGTGCCGTGCACCGTGTAGCACCATGTACCATACAGCACCATGTACTGTGCACCGTGCAGCACCACGTACCGTGCAGTACCACGTACCGTGCAGGACCATGTACCGTGCAGCACCACGTACTGTGCAGCACCACGTACCGTGCAGCACCATGTACTGTGCACCATGCAGCACCATGTACTGTGCACCACCACGTACTGTGCACCGTGCAGCACCACGTACCGTGCAGTACATGTACCGTGCAGTATCATGTACTATGCACCGTACAGCACCACGTACCGTGCAGCACCATGTACTTTGCAGCACCATGTACCGTGCAGCACCATGTACTGTGCACCGTGCAGCACAACTTACCGTGCAGTACCAGGTAGCGTGCAGCACCACGTACCGTGAAGCACCATGTACTGTGCACCGTGTAGCAGCATGTACCGTGCAACACCATGTACCGTGCAGCAACACGTACCGTGCAGCACCATGTACTGTGCACCGTGCAGCACCACGTACCGTGCAGCACCATGTACCGTGCAGTACCATGGCACCATGTACCGTGCAGTACCATGAACCGTGCAGTACCATGGCACTATGTACCGCGCAGCACCATGTACCGTGCAGCAACACGCAGCTCCTAACTAGGCCAGGGCCCAGTATCCACACTGTAACAGCGTCCCCGGGATGACTGCATTAGCAGATAGACACGTCCATCCTTGGGTGATTCTTTGTTTAAGAGAGGTGGAAAGTCCAACAGTGATAGCACTGGGTGGAAATTCAAAAGTAGTCAAGTAATTTGAGAGGATTTCTGGTTTTAAGTTGAATGCCAAAAACACCGATTCTTTGACCTGCTACACGTCTCATTATAGCTCTAGCAATTACTGGAGAAGATAACAATGGGTTCCTGTTACACACGTGAACAACCCAAAGGTCCAGGAAGGGGGACACCCCAGTCCGACATAGAATGTGTGATACAGATCCACGTGGGAGAACAATACGGTCCCTAGGCCGCAGATGCAGGAGAAGGTGAGCTGTGACAAAAAGAAAGCAGCAGGAGAAGCTCGAATAAGACTATCAGGAAGAGCCCAGCTCTGGTAAAAGGAGGCGGTTCTTGTCCTGTCAGACTTTAGAGTCACCTTTGAAACATCTTCTGATGAACAAGAACATTGAAAGCACAATAATGAGACATGACTCCCCCATCTTCAGAGTGAGTGAGCATCACTACTAGGTCAATGTATTGGGAATGTCGCGGATCCAATCCCTGCTTCACATCGGCGAAGGATGCTCTCCACCACTGGGCTGCAGCTTCTCACAAAAGATATATCAGTGGCATGATGCAAGCTATTGACTTTCCTCTCACTGTAGAGGTCCTTCAAACATGCCCGTGATGACAAAACACTTCCAAGCAGCGACACACCCATGGACTGCTAGACCTGGACCTTTACCACTTAATCTGCGAGTCACATCCTAACTCTTAGGCGCGCTCCTACAAGCCAAGACTCAGATCTGTAGAGCCTGACTACACTACACCCCCTCAGAGACAGCCTTTGTTGTGAGAGAGACTCCAACCGGTGTCTCACTGCGAGCAGCCAAATCGAGATGCTGGAAGGATCTACTCATGCACGCTCCATCATACCAGGTCCACGCCTGGAGGAGGCACTGGTGCAGGCCGAAATACAAAAGAGCAGCACAAGATGCCTTCAACCACCAGCAGCAAGCGAACCCTTGGCCATCAGCCCACCAGCCAAAGTCCCTCAAAAGGAGATGAAGAAAGAGTGGAGACCTGGGGAGAGGGGAGACATGTCAGCGGCACCCAACCCCTTGGCCATCAGCCCATCAGCCCACCAGCCGAAGACCCTCAAAAGGAGATGGAGGAAAAGAGGAGATCTGGGGGAGAGGGGAGACATGTCAGCGGCACCCAACCCCTTGGCCATCAGCCCACCAGCCAAAGTCCCTCAAAAGGAGATGAAGAAAGAGTGGAGAACTGGGGTGAGGGGAGACATGTCAGCGGCACCCAACCCCTTGGCCACCAGCCCACCAGCCGAAGACCCTCAAAAGGAGATGAAGAAAGAGTGGAGACCTGGGGAGAGGGGAGACATGTCAGCGGCATCCAACCCCTTGGCCATCAGCCTACCAGCCAAAGACCCTCAAAAGGAGATGGAGAAAAAGAGGAGATCCGGGGGAGAGGCGAGACATGTCCAAAGCACCCAACCCCCTGGCCATCAGCCCACCAGTCGAAGACCCTCAAAAGGAGATGGAGAAAAAGAGGAGATCTGGGGAGAGGGGAGACATGTACGAGGCATCCAACCCCTTGGCCATCAGTTCAACAGCCGAAGACCCTCAAAAGGACAAAGAGAGTCGATGTGGAGAGGGGAGACATGTCCACAAAGCAGCACCAAGAGCCCCTCCATAACCTGAGCCCCAGAAAGAGCCCTGTAGGCAAAGAAAAATCAGTAAAGATTCAAGCTCAACAAATCCGAGCAGACCCCGGATGGACAGGCAAGAAGGTGTGGTGGGGAAGGGCGGTGTCTGTATAGTAACTTGCTGTTATACAACTCTTCGTGTCACTCTGCCATTTAACTCTGTACATAACAGATGTTTGTACCACCAATGCAGTAGGACTTAGTTCTTTGACTCTGCAGGGATAAAAGGCTGAGTCAGATCCACCATGGAGCTGCAAAAACCCATGCTGGACCTCGGTCCGTTCTAGTTGTGTTATGTACTAGAGGTGGAGAGGCAGACAGACTCTCCATATTACCAGGTAAGGCAGCTATGGGCAGATGAAGGCAGAGAAGGCCGAGGCCCCAACCATCCCATAATTCAACCCTGACCAGCTCTGTGGGACACAGGGTGACCAGGCCTCTGAATTTGCCAAACAGTCCCAGTTTTTCACCATCTGTTCCAGCACATTTGACTAAATCAAGCATGTTGTGGTTTTTAGAGAGGGTCGAGTGAACAGAAGGAGGCAATCTTTTACATGTGTATCAGTGCGGGGTGAGTTACTAGTTTTCACAAATTAACTTAATTACCACAGATGATACTCTGAAAGTTGCAATTAATTTAGTCATCTTAGTGCCTCGTTGTCTGTGTTGGTAAGTGCTGTCTTTTAAGTCAATCTGTGCCCCGCGGTCAATGAGAACGGGAAGTCAGTATTACTTCTGTGGTTCTAGAAAATGCCTTGGATTTTGTTTTCCTGCATGGGTCACCCTGCTGGTACATAGTGGCTGACATACTGGCTGCAGGGCCTGTGCATCGTAGCAATGGAGGGCAGCCGAGGATGACACAGTGGAAAGCTTCTCATAGATCCAGACTCTTTAAGTAAGGAATGTGATGAGGAAGGGATGAGTAAGTAACTGCATATGCACAAAGTCAAGCAGCCCTTTTTAGGGTCGAGCCTGCGTAGCATGTGCTTGCGCATGCGTATCACTTGCGAGACGCTGTAGTAGTTAAAAAAGGGCTCGGAGCCCCGTCCATGTCACGTCAGTGTCTTTCATTGGTTCGTGGGCTTGCCTTTTAAAATCTGCTTGCTTTCATTAGTGGAAAGCATGCATACGTCATGCCTTTTCCGGTGGTTAGCCCTCCTCGAGCGCAGCGACAAGGTACTGAAAACATACGAGGCTCGCTGTTTTCCATCCGGTTTATGGACTACTTTTTCTCTTTTTTCGCAGCGCGATCGCGCTTCTTTTTTGTTTTCCATTTAATGAGGCAAGAAAAGTCCAGTTGGGAGTTTACAACTGCTAATAGCTCTAACTCGGAGAAATGCGAGACCCGTTGCATTGCAAATGCTTGTTTATACTGTATGTGCAAGGATGAAAGACCTGACCCGTCTCGCTACAACAAGGACTGAAAATAACACTGTGTGACAAACTGACATGGTGGCCAGCCTCAAACAGCCTTGCCACCAAACACCATCAGGTCAGGGATTGGCAGCCCCGCACCTGCCCGGCCTGCCCCCTGAACACAAGGCGGGGATGAAGCCTGCTAATTGAAGGCAGTCCTTTGCTCATGGTCCCACGGCACCACCCACCACAGCCGGAGCACTGGTGCAGGACAGACCACAGCATCCCTGCCGTGAAACACTCTGCCTTCTAAGCACAGCAGAGTTAGAAACAAGCATTGGCGAAGCCAGTGGGTCTTTGCAATCTGAGAGATATTGACATTGTCCCTGGGATTTAGCCATGTGCTATTGAGTGGAGTGGATGCATCTGGTGTAAAGTTGAAATATGTGTAGTGTTAATATGTGGCATGGTGCGCATTTATGTGGAGTGGCGATGTTTGGCATGCAGTATCATGTAGTGTAGTTGAATTATGTCATGATGTTTAATTATGTTGTGTGGACTGCAATTATGTGGTGTCGAAATATGTGGGTTGGAGTAGAATTGTTTGTTGCGGAACTGTGTGGCACTCGATGGAGTTATGTATAGTGGAATTATGTGGCATGGTGTAAGGGAAGTGTAGTAGAATTATGTGTAGTGCTAGTGTGTGTTGTGGAGTGGCATGTATTTAGAAGTTATGTGGTGTGGTGTTTAATTGTGTGGCATGATGTGGAATTCTGTGCGGTGGTTTGGATGTATGTGATGTGTAATGGAATTATGTGTTGTGGCTTGGAATTATGTGGAGTTGAATTGTGTTGTGTGAAGTGTAATGGAGTTATGTTGCATGGAGTGGTATTATGTGAAGTGGAATTATGTGACATGTAGCAGAGTAGAAATCTGTGGAGTTTAATTTGTTAGATTATCATTATGTGACCAGCAGCATGCAGAAATCACAGGCAAAAGGGATGGCTTTGTGACTACTACCTAATTGTATGTAGTGTGCAGTAGTTTTCTAAATTCTATGGTATTTTGGCATTTCTGCCTAAAGGTCGAGTGATGTTATTCAAAAGTAAGACTTATTGGCTTTAACAATATTTGTTGTAAAATTCGTCCGACAAAACGTATTGCACCTAAATTACCAGTGGAGTGAAGAAATCACAAACAAGAAGTAAAGCTTTGAGGGGGTCTACCCCCTCCTCTATAAATGGGATAGGGATAGTCTTTGGGTTTCTGCAATTTGATTTTCTTTTTGAAAAAGTGCTCTGATTCAGCAAATGTGGCATTATACAAAACAAAGACCTGTAAAGTCTTCAAACACATGCAGCAGTAAAAGCAAAGCCTTGCTCTATCCCTAGCAATGTCCCCCAAGCATGAAAACTGGAAATGATATGCACTCCGGAAAATCAGCTGCTGTGGGTGAGAGAGCAATTACAACTCGGAACATATCTAAAAATGCCAATCCGAATTACAACAATCAATGTCCTCTTTTGAAGTCCTATCAGAGGCTTCCATGGTTTGAAATATCTCGACTCAATCGAGAATCGCTTCAGCCCTTTATGCTACAAAGCACAAAAGCACCTGATAGAAAGAACTGAAAGCATTCCCCCATGCCCTGCCCCCCCACACCCATTCCCTGCCTACTGCGATTGAAGTGGTTTGCTAACAAACATAAAGATTTGGGCTTAACAGCTCCTTTGAATTCTGCTGACATGCCGGAAGGCGATGCTTAAGTGTCGAGACTGCAGGTAAGCAAAGCTCCTCCCAGCAACTAGAAAGACATTGAACGCAAGCAATTATTTTCTGAAGCAAACTTTGTGTGTAAATAGTTTCTAGTAATCTGACTCCAAGTCGCCACGAGGAAAAGCATGGTGAAAGCGGGCACTATCCCGTGAAACGAGAAGGGACCTCGTGAACCAAGGTTTGACAAACACATCTGAAAAAATAAATTGTGCTGTAATGATGGAAAGCGATGCTATTCTGATGTATCGAGCCTGCAGGGAAGCAAGGCTCCTCCTGGCAACTAGAAAGACATTGAACGCAAGCAATTATTTTCTGAAGCAAACCTTGTGTGTAAATAGTTTCTAGTAATCTGACTCCAAGTCGCCACGAGGAAAAGCATGGTGAAAGCGGGCACTATCCCGTGAAACGAGAAGGGACCTCGTGAACCAAGGTTTGACAAACACATCTGAAAAAATTAATTGTGCTGTAATGATGGAAAGCATTGCTATTCTGATGTATCGAGCCTGCAGGGAAGCAAGGCTCCTCCTGGCAAATAGAAAGGCAGAGAGCGCAAGCCATCATTTTCTTTAGCAAAAATCGTGTGTAAATAGTTTCTTGTAATCCAACTCCAAGTCACCTCTGGGACAAAAGCATGGCGAAAGCAGGCTCTTTCCAGTGAAACAAGAAGGGAAACTCGTGCAGACATGTCTGAAAGAATAAGACGAGATAAGAAAAAGATTTATAGGCTGATTTACAGAAACAGAGCCGGGAGCAAGTGAAAACACAAGCGCTTGTGTGAAGTGCTGTTCAACCAAGTAAAAAGTAATACCTAAAACAGTTCCTAAGTGCAGTGCAGTGGATGGATATAGTAATTGCTCCATGCTCTCAGTGAGGGCTAAACACAGGATGAGGCACAACGCATGCATGCCATGGACAAATTGGGGGAAAGAATATGACAGCGACGGTGAAGCCAGCAAATGGGATGTCTATGGGCAGGCTGAAGCCCACAAAATATATACAACATGTCTCTTCGAGACAGTGCATGCCCAGTATGGCCGAGAACTAAAAACAAATGCTATAAAAACTCTTGAAATCAGACTTTGTTTCATGGTTGTTTCATGGTAGAGATGGAAAAAGCAGGTGGTGTTGTGGCAAACAGTCTTTCTTATGAGTAAGCAGCAGAGCCAAAGTATAAAAAGGGAAAAAAGCTATCCACTATGTGAAAATGCCCTCTTTCCCATCATGGAATACAGGGCTATATGCCTCAGAATGAGCACATATTCAAGTTTGGGACAAGGAAGACAAACAAGGGGAGCTTATAATCATAACAGATTGCTACACTGTGATTTTACCAGATATTGTTCTTTATAGCCAACAGGCAAGATCATTGAATATGACACATGTCAGACAGGAAGAGAAGCCTGCAGGATTGAATGTCTTTTACTGCTGCCGCGCCACATGCTTGTTTTCTATTCGTCTCAGTTTCTTTCCTGTCATAGTTTGCTTATTAACCAGATAAAACTTATATTATATTATATGATATTATATCAATTATATTAGATCTGCCGAGTTCTGCATTGCATGAAAGCTTAATAACTATCACCGAGCAACATTCCTAAAGCTATATTGATGATAGGTCGACTGCATTTAAGAAACTATAACTGTGTTATCTATAACTATAGATGACATAGAGAATGGATCACTCTTGTTTGACATCACTTTCCTTCAAGCGATAACCTCTGGTCTGAGAAAAAAAATAATTAAGGGCATCATTTAGAGTATGGCCTACTGTCTATCAGGGAGGTGGACTTAGTTACCCTGGCCGGACTAAAGCCATGCAAGGACCTCTGTGCCTTCAGAGAAGCTACCTCCATCGACTCCTTTGAACGCACTGAAAGGTTGATGGGTGGATCTCATGTTTCAGGTGGCCGGTCAGAAAGCTTTTTTGTTTTTCAAAAACAAACTCCCAAAGCTAGAGTTAGTTTACGAAAAAACAAAAATTGGCACTCTGGGACTTTCCTACCCAAGTGCGGGGGTCATTAGGTTGAGCCTGCAGGCAGCGCGCATGCGCTGCTGCTTGGCGACCCATTGTGTATAAAACAAAATACTCCTAAAAGGGGCTTTTAGCCCTGCTGTTACTTGCCATCATAATCACTCTTCTTTATATAGCGCAAACTCTTTCAATCCATAGGTACTGGAGGTCTTTAAATGAACTCCAATTACATTAGACAAGTTTACTTCATTTTTTAGGCATGGGGAGAATAAGGGCTTGATTTAGAACACAGTGGACGGGTACTCCCGTCTGCCGAAATCTAAATCCTATAGGATTTAATGGGATTTAGATTCAGTTCCAAAGTCAGCGTGTCTGGCCGAAGCAACACATCAGTCTTCCCTTCCTTTTCCATTTTGCTTCAAGCACCTCACCTGAGGGACGCAGAGGCAGGGGTATGCCTAGATGAAGGTGAAAGAGGCTTGTAATTCTTCTGATGGATTTGGTGTTTTTCTTTAAGTGGTACAGAGCTACTTCCCATCTTTTATCCACTTAAAGCCTAATAAGTAACTGTTGGAAACAGCCCTTTTTGCATACTCTGCACATTTCCCATGGGGCTACATAGGGCCTACCTTAGGAGTGCCTTACATGTACAAAAAGGGAAGGTTTGGGCCTGGGAAGTGGGTACACTTGCCAGGTCGAATTGGCAGTTTAAAATTGCACACACAGACACTGCAGTGGCAGGTCTGAGGCATGTTCACAGGGCTACTCATGTGGGTGGCACAATCAGTGCTGCAGGCCCACTAGTAGCATTTGATTTACAGGCCCTGGGCAACATAGTGCACTTTACTATGGAGGTATGAGTAACTCAAATATGCCAATTATGGAAAAACCAATCATCAATACAATTTACATGGGGTGCACTTGCACTTTAGCACTGATCTGCAGTGCTAAAGTGTGCATAAAGAATAAGACAACAAAACAAATCAGAAAAAATAGGAGGAAGAAGGCGAAAAGTTTGGGGATAATACTGCAAAAAGGGCCATTTCCAACAGTTACGTATTAGGCTTTAAGTGGATAAAAGATGGGAAGTAGCTCTGTACATTTGTATTACAAGTCCTGACAGTGAAATACTGCCAAATTCGGTTTTCACTGTTGCAAGGCCTATCTCTCTTATAGGTTAACATGGGGACTGCCTTTCAATATATTTTAAGTGTAGTTTCCCATTGGGAGCAGATAGAGATGTGGAGTTTGGGGTCTCTGAACTCAGAATTTAACAATACATCTTTTGGTAAAGTTGTTTTTTATATTGTCAGTTTGAAAATGTTGAAAAGTTTTAGAAAGTGGGCATTTTCTTGCTTATACCAGTCTGTGCCTCTGCCTGCTTGTGTATTCCACATCTGGGTCAGGCTGACAGTTGGGCTGTTGTGAATTTCCTCTAGTCAGTGACAAAAAGGGAGCTGGGGTGTAAACGTCATACTTGTATAGCACACTACTCACCCGTTAGGGTCTCAAGGCGCTGTACGCATACCGCTGTGGAACCCCTCCTGGCTTTTCCCTGTGAGGTGCCCACTCCTGGGCAACCTCCAAGGTAACGCCAGGCATCCCAGCGCTGTTGGGGGAGTTGTGGAGATTAAGCAAGCTATTGCCCATAGTTGCAGAGTGGGACCCATGAATTAGATTAGGCACCGATGCAAGAATTATCAGGTCTGAGGAAATTGAGCCCAAGACCTTGCGAGGCAGGAATTGAACCCTGGTCCCGGGCCAGATTTCTGCATCAGGGTCTGCCACTCTAACCATTGAGCCACACTTCTCCACCTCCATAGCCTGATAAGTCTCCTGAGATAGAGTGGGGAGGGAGGAGCCAACACTTACACCTGAAAAGGCTGTGCCTTTCCTCACACAATGCAGTCTGCGACCCCCTGGAGTGTGTCTGGGGCCAGGCCTGGGCAAGGCAGGATCTTGTGAACAACAAAGGCTTTCCTTTGAAGTTTGCCTACTTCAAAGAGAGAAAGGGGTATAAGTAGTGGACCCAAAACTCCAGACTTTTAGAATTTTTCTGGAATCAAGAGGAACCTACCAAGGAGAAGAGCTGGAGGAAGAGTACTGCCCTTTTTAATGTGTTGCTTTGCTGGCTTGGCCTGCAGTTGCTGGTTCTGCCTTAAAAAATGAGGAAAGGGTGAACTTTGCTGTGTATCCTGCTTGAGAGAGTTCTCCAAGGGCTTGGAGTAGAGCTTGTCCCCTGTTGGAAGTCTCAGAGACACCTAAGACTTCAGGTTCATCTGCCTACAGCACTGGGAACTGTGTGTTTTGTTCTGTTCAAGAAGAAAAACCACTGCAAAGACACTGCTGGCCTGCATCGTGACCTGGCGGTGCCACACGCTTCGCACCGCAACCCTGGTCTCATTTACGACGCCACCGAGCCGCTGCTTGCACCGTGACCTGTGGGCCCCGCACTCCGGCATCGCCTTGCTCACACTGCAGCCTGGGTAGCCCCAACGACGACGCTCCTGCCGACTCCGGCGCTGCTGCCTGCACTGTGGCCTGTGGACACCGCTTTTGAGGTACACGAAGCACCGTCCCATCCCACACCGCAGCCCCGGTCCAACGATGCCAGCACCAGTGTCGTGTACAGACATCCATGTCTGCACCGCGACCCGTGGGTGCTGCACGGAGCACGTCCCATGCCGCACACTGACTTGGGCCTACTGACGACAGCGCTTCAGCAGCGATGATGCTGCTGCCTGCACCACGACCTAGTGAAACCACACGTCGCACTGCCCCGCTTCACATCGCAGCCCTGGTCTCAATGACGCCACTGGATGCCGTCACCGAGTCACTGCCTGCACCGCCATCCACGCCAGTGCTCCTGACTTCATCATCTTGGAGCTCGATCTGCAATGCGTGTGACCCCTGCACCGACTCCGAAACCGACACCGCAACGCCGCTCTCCAGATCTCATTGTGAGGATCATGATGCCCTGCATTTCCACGGTACTGTCTGCGGGTCTTCCTGAAACCGTAGCTAGCCCGCAATGCCACGGCTGGCCTGAACTGTTTGCTTTGTTGATGACGATGCTGTGATAGCCCCAGGTGGAGCTATCGAATTCAAGGAACTGTATTTTTAAGTTAATTCTTGCTAAATTCATAGCTTTATTACTGTATGTTGGATTTTTCTCATTTTGGTCTTGTTTTACACAGATAAATATTGGCTATTTTTCTAAAAATGGTGTGGTGTCCTTTTGTAGTGTTTTCACTGTGTTACTGTGTGTCATGTGCAAATGCCTTACATATTGCAGCCAGTCCTGACGCTGCTCAAAGCACCATCAGGATTGGCTGCGAGCGCCCAGCCAGGGTACTCCCAGTCAGACTGGGAGCCTGTGCAGGCTCTCTCCAGCCCGGCAACTGTGTTGCCGGGCTGGAGAGAGCCCTCTGCGCATGTGTGTTTGGCCGACCCGAGACAGCTGGCCAAACACACATGCGCTCTGAGGGGGAGAGCTGAGCGCTCCCCGTCACACTCGTCACCCTGTGGCCCCGCCCGGAAACAATAATAAACACTGTTTATTGTCGGTTCCTTGTAAAGGTTTTGCAACTGCCGCTGCTGGCAGGGGGGCAAGGCTCCTCCGCCCTCATGGAGGAGCTGCCCCTGGCTACCACAGAAGACGGAAACGGTCTTCCGCAGCTGTGGAGCAACCCTATAAAAGGTATAACTTGAGGCAAAGCAAAGATGGATTTAGGGAGGCATATGTTCCCTGCAGCACTGTTGCACTTTAAAGACAAGCCAATGGATTTTGGCTTTGTCAGTGTTTTCTTCGCTATGTTGCACAGCAGCACAGCTGCTGTGCTTCATGACTAAAAGTAAAAAAAATAGCGCTGTGACGCAGTCAACGCTAGCCACTTTATAACACTTTATTTTTACTTTCAACCAGCCACGCAGCTGTACAACATGGTAAAGAAAACATTAACAAAGCCAAATAGCTTTGGGTTTTGGCTTGTCAATGTTTTTAAAGCCATGGTGTACAGATGCATGCCTGCTGTGTAGCATGATTGAAATTAAAACAAAACCAAAGCACTTAAATGCGTAACGCGGAAAAGCACTATAATGCGTAACGCGGAAAAGCACTATAATGCGTAACGTGGCCACTGTTGACAGTCATAGTACTTGTTTTAAACACTTTAACCAATGCTACACAGCAGAAGTATTGTTGCACAGCATAGCTGAAAAACACTGACAAAGCTAATAGCTCCCACATAGGCGAGACCTATTGGTTTTGCCAATGCTTGTTTTTCATTCTTCAGTGTTTTGCTGACAATCCTGAACAGGGAAAAAAAGTGCATCAGCCCGTCCACTCCCAATAGGGCGGAATGTCCGATCATCTACGCTGCGGCCATCAACTCCAAGGCTGTCAGTGTAGGTTTTCGGTCGGCAGAGCCAGCAGGGAAACATGACTCCCCGCCCCACTAGAAACACAGCGGGTGGACCACCAGTTTGGCGGACAGGACTCTCCACTAAAAATGAGCCGAAGTGCCATGTTCACCAATCTCTAAATCAGGCCTTAAATAATTCCCGGAGAGTCCGCTGGGCCCAAGTGATGAATCTGCATTGCTTTAGGTTGACTCACTCTGACAGCTTGGGACGAGTTCTTGAGGTGCCTCGAGGCAGATGGTTAGCACCGAGCTGTCTCGCCCGTGCAGGCCCAGGCTGTGGTAGCCGCGCAACTCGAGGAGCTACCCTTCCGCTGCCAGACTGCCAATGCACTGGTGAGTACTTCTGCATCTCCAGTTAGCAGGCCCTACACTCTGGGCCTGTTGCATGCGTCTTTGAAGAGGGTACACACAGCATTTCGTGCTGAAAACCTGCACACAAGGATTTGTTTTTAAAAGTTTCGCTGCACTACTTTAAACTGGGCAAAGCACTCATAAAAGCAAAGCATGAAAAGCAGAAATATTACTCAAATTCTTTAGCTGCTTTGTCCAACATCATAGTTCTGTGCTTGTAAAGCATTTTCCCTATGGGTGTGGTATTCTTCATTTTAGTTTTCACAGCGCCTTCTCTCAGCTCGTCCTCTCCTTCTCCCGGCCGTTTACCACCCTCTTCAGATCTTCTCCCCTCCTGTCTTCCCCAAGTGCCCTTCTGTCCGTCTCTCCCTTTCTTTGTTTTACCCCTTCCTGAAAGTCCTCTCCCTGTTCTGACTACTACTATTCCTTTCCTCCTCACATTTCATCCCCGCTCTTCACTCCACCCCTCGTTCTCTCGCGAGGTTTGTGTTTCAGGTGTTTGGTTGTCAAATTAGCTCTTTCCTCTGGGCTTTAAATAAAACACGTCTGCGACAAAAAACTATAGGTGTGGTTCCTTCTGTAAACAAAGTGTCCAAATGTCTGGAACACAGTCTGCAATTTTAAGCATAAATAGAAACACTTGGGTTTATGAGGGCGGATCTGAAGAGAGTTGAACGGAACTGCTTTTCCAACATAATTTTCAGTGACTCTAAAGGTTGTTGCCCATTTCTGAAAAGAAAAGCGTTGTGCAATCCCCTCTTTTCTTTTTTTTTTTTTTCAATTCTTTATTAAACTTTTATAAGTGAACAAATAATTATAGATTGTACAAAAAGATAAAGAAAGAACTTAGATTCACATTAAAGAGATTCCAGTGTACATTGAGATGTTTAGATATTTTCCATAAATAAAACATTGTTAATTATATTATATCTGATATTCCTGACAGAGAAATAATAAGCAAATATATATTATGTCAAAATGATAAAATATATTATTACAAAGTTACACTTGTCTACAACCTAACTAGAGAAGAAATAGAAAAAAATTATTGTCAATAATGTTGAAAATATAATAATAGCATGAGATATTGTTTGTGAATTATTGAACATTTAAAGAAATACACAAGAGAAGTGAAAATATTAGCTAGTCAAAAATACATTCCATATTTGGTCAAATTGTTGTAAGTTATCGTTTAATTTATATAGCATTCTTTCAAACTGTGCAATATCAAACATATCCTTTAACCACATTTGAGTAGATGGTAAAACATTAGATTTCCAAAAACGCAATATATTAACTTTGGCTACACTAATTGCAGTAGGAAGCCATCTATATAGATGTGAGGAAAGTGTACCTAGACCTTGGGTATCATGTAGTAAAAATAGGCGAGGTGATTGTGGGGAGATATTGGGCAATACTTTCCTTAAATATTGTGATATTTGTATCCAGAATGGTTGGAGTGCAGTACAGTCCCATAGGATGTGAACGATATCACAATTGGTTTGGTCACATCTCCAGCAATTGGAATCATTACTAAGTTTAGCAGAGTAGAGTTTCGAAGGTGACCAATGCCATCTGTGTAAAATTTTGAAGTAATTAAGTTTCATCCTTGCATCCCGAATCCCGTTATTATAAATCTCTAAAAGTTTAGCCCAATCTTTATCTGTATAGGTAATGTTAAGTCGTGTAGACCACCAAGATTGTAGGTCTTTGGATGTATTATCTGAAAAAGATTTATCAATTAGTAAAGAATACAGGCCAGATACCGTGCCTTTAAAATTTCTCCATATATAAATATGGCGTGCAATGGATGAGTGAATCAAAAGGTCTGAATTCAAGGATGTTATAGTGTTTAAAATCGATGTTAGTAGTATATAGTTATGAAGTTGTGAGGTCGGGAGTCGATGTGTTTCTTGAAGTTGTGTAAATGATTTCAAAGAATTGTTTTGATTATATAAGTCTGATATGTTGTTGACTTTACATTTTTTCCAGATAAACCAATTTAGCTCTTTTCCTTTATGTATAATCGCTGAGTTATTCCATAACGGAGCATTTAAATGTATATGGACATTACAGTTTATAATTTTATGTGCTTTTTGCCATGCTAATTGGGATGAATATATAATTGGATTGGAGGATGGGGAGAATTTAGGACTTTTAGTATAATAAATCGCCAAAGAAGTGGTAGTTTTCAATAAATGTTGTTCCAATTTGACCCATATAGGTATCTTATCTTTCTCAGATATCATGGAGGTCGAGTGAGATAATTGTTGTGCTATCCAGTAAGTTTCCAGGTGTGGGAGTCTAAGGCCACCTTTTAGGGAGGATGAGTGTAATTTCGCACCACTTATACGGGGGGTTTTCCCTCCCCAAATGAAACGGCTTATTAGAGAGGTTGTATTCTTAAAAAAAATCGAAGTAAGGGGGAGTGATAGCATGTTAAAAACATAATTAAATTTCGGAATTGTGTTCATTTTAATAATCTGCACTCTTCCCCATAATGACAGATTCAGTTGAGACCATCTAACAAAGTCTCTTTTAAGTTTGTCTATAATGGGGTTCAAATTATCCATCGCAATATTTTTTAGTCCTGTATTGAGAAGGATCCCAAGATATTTCAGTTGAGATGATTTCCAATTGAAAGGTAGATCCCCTAAAGTTGTTGAAGTGGTACAGGTGTTCATTGGCAAAGCTTCACATTTAGACCAGTTGATCTTATATCCAGAGAATGCCGA